>NC_142040.1:43124400-43432733 GCF_982192425.1 Myodes glareolus | reverse complement strand
GTGAATTTGAAGGAGAGTGTGGAAGGAGAAAAGAGAAGGAAGAAACAGTATTTTTTTTTTTTTTTTGGAGGCAGAGTAATTCTACAAAGCCCTGGCTGTCCTGGAACTTACTATATAGACCAGACTGGCTTTGTACTCAGAGATCTGACTGCCTTTGCCTCCCAAAGTGCTGGGATTAAGGGCGTGCACCACCATGCCTGGCAGAAATATTATAATTAAATTACAATCTCAAAAATAAACAACGAAAGAGGTAGGGCCATAGAAGTTTTCTGTCATGTATTTCTGAACAAGGCTTGTAAATTTTGTGATGCTTGTTGTCAATCATTTGTGTAAGCGAAAAAGTGTAAAACAGCAATTTTACCAGATTATCTGTAGAGAGTTTTTATTTTTAAGCTTTATAAGATTTCTATAATTCAATTTATTTAATTTTATTTTTTAAATTTTCACTTTTTTATTAAAATTCTCTTTGATAACATTAAACCACTCATTTTATATTGCAATAAATATTTGCACCCCCCAGCTCTTTGTTGTACATAAGCATTAGTGTTCGGATGTGCTTACTAGACCATAAGCACAATTCCTAATATTTAAAACAAATTTCATTCAGTTTATAAGAAAACCTACAGAATCATCTAATCTGGGCTCATAGGAGCTTCCAGAGTCCTACCCGACAACCAGCGGGCCTGCAAGGAAATGACCTAGGTCCTCTACTTGTGGTACGCCTAACAATGGAGCAGGGGCTGTTCCTAATGCTTTGTCTGGCTTTTGAGAACCTATTTCTCAGACTGGATAGCCTTGTCCAACCTTAATACAAGGGGAGGTTCTTAGTTTTACCTCAACTTGATATACCATGCTTGGTGGATACACACTGAAGGCCTGACCCTTTGTGATCAGAAACAGAGGAGGAGTGAGTTGAGGCAGAATAAAGGGGAGATGAGGGGAGAGACTTGGAGGCAAGGAGGAAAGAGAAACTGTGGTCAGGATGCAAAATAAATTAATTTCCTATTTTGAATATCTTTAAGTTGCTACTGTTTGATATCTTTAAGCTTTAGGAGTCCATTATTCTGATTAAAAAGTCTGAAGGGGCAGCTGCTTATTTGATCTGTCAAAATGCTGCTTACAGGTGCCCGGCTGCTAATGTTTTCCAGGTCACGGAACTAAATTGGAAGACGGCAAGGTTTTAAGCAGCTGTGACTTTAAGATTTAGTACCACACTTTCTGTTACCTCAAAATAGTCCCTCTTAACATTTCCTACTTCTGGATGTTTTGAACAGTCCACTTTACCTTTTCAGAATTAACAGCTACCCCAAGTGCATTTAAAGGGCATGGTTGTGAAGTTCGTCTTGCGTTCCTTTCCATTAAAATGTATTATTTTTCAACACCTTGCTGTTTTACTTCTTTCCCCTGAGGTTGAACATAATTACCACACTATTCTGAGGACTCTGCTCTTGCGTTCCCCTTCTCCCTGAGAGCCACACTATATTGTTACCTCCACGAAGGCCAATGACGTTTTCCCAAACATGTTGTGACTGCCGCCACTGGGCTGTGATGCCTTTAGGGGAAGGGAGAGTCGCTTTGCAGCAATCTCCATTTTCTGCCTTTGCTGCTTTCCTAATTTCCGATAATTACCGAGTTGAAGTTTATTAGCTAATTGTATACATGCTGTGGTATTCAAGCACTTTCATTTGTGTGGCTGACAGTAACTAGAGCTTTCTTCAATGCAGGTATTTTTTTTCCTTTGCATTTTGGAAGTGAAACCATACTCTAATTGCTGTACTTGGGGTTCAGTGTGGGTATAGCTATGATTTAATCAGTGGTATGTACCGGGAGTTGTTCTGTGCACCTTGGAGTGTTACATTAAATTTTCTCTACTGACATACCTCCAAAAGAAACTGCACCATGATGTTTGTAAACCATGTATGTGCTTTTATCTCCAACATGGAGAAAAGTCTTGGAGAAAAACATGGAACACTTGAACTAGTGAAACTTGGGCTCTCCTCTAGTACTATATCAAAACATTTAATCATTCTATCTATGGTCTTCATGTTTCCAAAGGGACGAACCTAAATTCAAATATTAATCTATTAGTGATATACATTGAAACTTTGAGTATACTTTGAATTCATTTACTTATGACTATTAAATCAATTTTATAATTTGGGTTTTTTTCTATGGTGGCTACTTTTATTCAGACTTTGTAGTACACTCTATTTTGGACTCAAAGTGCTATTGGGTTTAAAGGCCTATGTGAACGTAGTTTGGTTGAAATGAAAGTTCACCATGTATGTTTAAAATATGCTCATCAGTTTTCTAAATTGTCCTCAGGATCTGCATTTGTCAGTTCTCCAGCTGGGATCATAGGAAGACTGGCTCTCTGGTAAAGGGTACTCCATGGCTTTATGCTAGGGGCTAAGGGAAAAAATACTAACAAGAAACCTGGGGGGTTGAGCAAGGTCAAGGGAGAGAAGGCCGTGTTGAAAGGACTGAAGGGATACTGTGGCTTTTCTGCTTCTTCCTCTTCCAACTATAGCTCTACTTGGAGGCATCATTGCTATATAATAAACCACTTATGTTTAAAACTTACAGTTTGATCACAAACCCTTCTTCTTTGATTCTCAAAGATTACTCATACCTGATTTATAGCATCCCTCAATCTTCCTCCCCTGGCCCACTCTCCACTAACCACTGGGTTGTTTTCCACAATGATTAATTTTCTACCAGCTTTACATGGGTGGGGTTCAGGACATATGACCCAACAATATGACATTTGGGTATTCACGAAACAGAAGAAGCAGAAAGTTACTTTCATTTTCCCTTCATCTCACAGAACTTTACTTTCCTCGAAAGTGGGTCATAAGGATCTCATCCCAAAGGGACCTTCTTTATCTCCTTATCCGGATGAAACAAGCTCTCTCATCCTCAGAGAAGCAGACATATCAAGAAAAGTCTTGGTGGCTTCCCAAGTTTATCACCCCTAGATGATACCTTCTTTGTCCAGTCGCACTTCCGCTTGACTACCTACTCTGTCAAACTCACCATACAGGACACACAGTTACTGCTTCCTATTGATGGAGGATCCCATACTAGATAAAACCTAACAGATAGTTTCCAAGACTTCTCTTCTGTTAATCTACTTTTTATGTGGGGATGTTTCAGCCATGAGTTCTGTAGTGACCAAATGCTATATACTGTCCCTTCTAATGTAAATGCAAGGACAAGGTTCATATAATTTTTTCATGTAGGGTAATTTATTTGCTATGTGTGAACGTAATAGTTTAATGATTTTATTGCCGATTAGTATTCACCTTTTATAGATGCGTCATGATGTATGCATTGGTTTAATCTCATCACATATTAAAGACAGCCAGGAAGGAAACAAACACCCCAGCCCTAGAACTTCAGGAAATGAATTCTTTCGACAGCTCAAAGGAGGCGGGAACAGCGTCTTAAGCCTCAGGTGAGCCTGCATGTGATTTCAGCCCAGTAAGACTCTGAGAAGCAGACTCAGAGAACCCCAGACCTGTAGGAACTTGAAGTTAATAAAATTGTGACCTGTCAAATCTGTTTTCTAGTGTTTTGTTCCCCAGCAGGGTTAAGAATAATATCTATCTGGAAGCAACTCAGGAGGGAGTCAAGCTCTCCAAGATGATGACGGGTCTTCCCCACACCCTGTTGATGCAAGGCAATGCGAACATTCAAAGAATTAAACCAGCATCACTGGCTAGGGTGCAAGGGAGTCAGGCGTGGTTGGGTTGTCATACTCTATAAATACGTGGAGCACTTGTGAGAATCATGGAAAACCCATGAAAGAGTTTTAACATGTGGAGGACAGATTTGGTGACTGGACTGTTTTTTGTTTGTTTGTTTGTTTGTTTTTTAAAAGACTGATGTCACTGTAATTTTGAGATGGCAGGAATAAATGTGAAAGAAGCTAGAAATGAAATGTAGCTTTGGGGAAAGAATTGACAAGTATACATTTGGGTAGTAGCAGTAGAAGTTAGAAGTGAACACACTTGTGAATCAGGATGAGGCTGGCAGACAATCACCAGGATGGAGATTTGAGTGAGGTGTCCAGTGATGACTCAATGCCATAAAGATAGATCTGTCCTGAAACAAACGCCATTGACATGTAGTAAGTAATGGAAGCTGTGGACGCCTATCAAATAACTTAAGATGCCGGGTTCTTCACCACCTAGTGGACGTAAGGCAGCCTTGCAAGGGAGGCAAGAGATGTGTCAAGGAAACCAGGAAGGGTCTGAAAGGACAATTTTGAAAAAGAAGGAACCGTGCACAGTAAAAAATGAGCACTGGAAGCGAAATAATCTGAGCACTGAAGATGACAGTTGCTTTCAGAAGCCCATGGAAAGAACTGTTTTACTAAGATAATGAAGCGAGTGGGGGCGGAAATGCTGCAGCATAAATAGTGTTTCAGAAAGTTTATGAGAAAGGGCGGAAAGCGAAAAGAGGTCAATGAGAGCCTGGATGCCTTTTGCCTGCTTGTTTAAAAATAAAAAAGGGATTTAAATACCGAAAAGGGAGTGAGTCATTAAGCAATTCATTTTTGCTGCACATTTATTACTGAGCATGACTATTTGTCATAGTATGGAAAAGAGACCTAAAAAAGGAAACACCAAGGTCTTCTAAGACATTGGAACCATTCCTCTCTTTCATTTTACTTTTCACAACCCTGACTTAAATGTGAGTTGCCAATAGCTCCAGAAAACGTTCTCTTTCGATAACAGAGAGGAAAATATAAAGGCCATTGGGCTGTGTTGTTATGGGTGTTCTTTGGCACAGGTAAATTAATTAAGAAGGCAGTAACCTTTCATAGCAGGCTCCTTTCTTCTTAACAAGGTTTAAGCATTTATGGTAATTGTTTTGGCTCTAAAAGGCAAGATTGCTGATCGCCAGGAACTCAAAGACTAATAGATGAGCAGATGAATGAAAGTGGTGGAGGCTTTATTGCACCCTAATGGGAAGTGAGGAAACTGGAGGCTTCCCAGGTCCAGAAGCATCATTACATCTCACTTTTATGTAAAACCCATATTCCAAGAAGTCTCTGTGTGCGTGCGCACATACACTCATGCGCCTATGCAGAAAGTACCAAGAAACTTCCTTATATCCACCCTAAAATCAGACATTATTCATGAATGGAAAAGATGCTCAAGAAGCCACCTCAGCATGAAAGTCATCTGTGGGCCAATGCTTCAATACTTGCGACACCAAGCCACTATTTGCTGAGTTAAGCATTCTGATGTGGGTAGGGCATGCAGTGACTATATCTTGGACCAAGCATCCTGTAGGCAGCCACTTTCTGGGTCAAACCTCCTGTCTTATCTCTGAAAGGGCAGGAATAGGCTTGAATTCTTTGACCTTTAGTGGAGGTGAAGTGGATCCACTTCTGTTGGCTCCCGACTTCTGGGAAACTGTGTACCTGTTCTGAAAAGCTGCCTGACTTTTGGCAGCTAGCACACAATCTGTCAGTCATATAGCACTGGCTCCAGAGTGTTTTTTCATACTTCTGCAATTACCACCATAACCTAATTTGACAACATTTTTACGCATCCGTGGGCAGTCATTTGTTAGAGTTTTAGGCACCTACCATGAGCTTCTGGTTTCTGGACATTCCATTTAAGCTAATAGTGTTGTAATTGGCCTTTTGCCTATTTAAGTTTCATCTATGATTCAGCACGTATAAGTTTCTAAGTTTCTTTTATGACTGAATAGTATTTTATTGTATGGATAATCCCTCCATCAATTGATAGACATATAGGGTGATTCTGATTTGAAGTGATTATGAATATTGTGTAAACATTTGTATGCTTGTTTTATTGTAGAGATATGTTTTATTTCTTTGGATTACCTTTATAACACACAATAATTTTAAACGCTTATCACTGATGATTATAGATCTCTCTCTCTCTCTGTCTCTCTCTCTCTCTCACACACACACACACACACAGAGTTGAGTCTGCTTTATGGAGCCCACAGATTCAAATATTAATGCTGTCTGGAAACACACTTACAGATTCACCCTGGAATAATGCTCAGTCTGGGCACTGTAAAACAGCATGAAGTTGGCTCATAGATTCCACCATCACATATGGCTAGGGTGAACCAGGTTAAAGTGGGATCTATTTACATAGCACAAAGAGTTTGAAGTCTTCCTTTATAGTATAAATCATTGACACACTCCTAGAATTTTTTTTTGCTTGACTGGCACATGTGATCAATATACATAAGAGGGTTAGAGTTAACACAATTCTTAGCATTAAACAAGCCTGGTATTAATGAATAGTTTAATTTAAAAAAGATAATTCATGTATATCAATTTTAATGTTTTAGAACCTCTTTTTCATTTTAATTTTTAAATGAAATAGAATTAAATCTCTTTTTCTCTTCTATTTTCTTCCTCCAGCCCCTCAAATTACTCTCCCTCAAACACCTCCACTGCCCTTCTCCTCAAGTTGATAACTTCCTTTTTTTTGGCTGTTATTGTTATATGCATACACACATATGTATGTATATGTATGCACACATGTATATATAAATACAATTTTCTGAGTCTGTTTTGGGTTTTTGTGCATATGTAGTTTCATGGCTAACCACTCTGTTCATAACTATAACAAAATAACAAATTAACAAGCATTTTATTTTGGTTCATGATTCTAGAGGCTACTACCAAGGTCAGGAGTCCAATGGACTGAAGGTATCTGATGAATGTGGCACATCATAGCAAGAGCACATATCAGAGTAGATGGTTATATGTCAAGATATCAAGGAAGGAAATAGCAAAAGTGTGTGAGAGAGGCCTTGATTGTTTCTGTATACAAACTCATAATGAATCAGATAGTAGGTCCCAACTCCCTTAAAATTCTCTCATACTTAAAAGAATCATCCTAACATTTGTGTCGTTAAAACACAGACTTTTTGTGAACAGTCAACATCCAAACCATAGTGTTATATAGATTAATAGTCACATAAATACTTATAAATGGGTAAGTGATAAGTTGGGAAGCAGAATATTAGGTTTAAGTATGAGAAAAATGTCTTAATAAATGAATTACTAAAACAAACAAAGAAACAAAAAGAATGAGCTCCTGAATAGAGGGACCTCATATTTTGCTTTGAGCAAGTTGTTCAGATTCTGTAAGCATAGTGTTATCCTTTCTTAAGCAAGACAAATAACATTGCTTGCCCTTCAGGACTGTTGTTAAATGAAATGAAGTAATATTTGTAGAGATTTAGTGCAGAGCCTTGTTCTTTTTACAAGATAAAGAAATAGAAGTTGTTTTAGAATGGCATACTCTAGTCACCATGATGTTTTGTCCAGTGAAAGTAGAATTTGGTAACTTCCAGTCTCTGATATTAGTTCATAATTTATGAGAAGTGATTCTCATAATTTATGAGAAGTGATAACTTTGAAATGGGAAACCTCAAAATAATCTTTTCCTAATTAAAAGAGAATTCAGCATACAAGGCAGGTGCAAGCAGGTTAGAAGAATGGGTATCCCATTACTGGATAAAATGGTCATCTGTATTATTGTCTTTATGAAGCCAAACTATTCATCTTTAAGAAAGGTCTGAGTCATAAAACCACGATCAATTATATCCAAATGTTCTTTTATTTTGATTCCTCCATCTAGGTACCTAACAACATCAAGTGACTACTTCATTTTACAAGCAACAAAATAAAGTATTTTCTGACTCATGGAGTGTAGCAGGAGGCCGTTTGTTTGTTCCCGGCTGCTCAGCCCCAAAATAACCACATAGAAACTGTATTAATTAAATGACTGCTTGGCCTGTTAGTTTCAGCATATTGCTAGCTAGCTCTTATATCTTTGATTAGTCCATTTCTATTAATCTGTATATCGCCACCTGGCTGTGGCTTACTGGCAAGGTTTCATCTGGTGTCTGTCTCCGGCAGGGCTACATGGCTTCTCTTTGACTCTGCCTTCTTTCTCCCAGCATTCAGTTTAGTCCCCCTCCACACAGCTATGTTCTGCCCTGCTATAGGCCCAACACAGTTTCTTTATTAATCAATGGTAACCACAGCATACAGAAAGGGATCCTACATCAATAGAGTCTACAAACTGTAAGAGCAATGCGAACTCCTGATCCATACTGCCAAGTAAAGAACTGCATTTCTCTTGAAGTAATGGCCATTTTTGCATGCATTCTTTTCTCAGCAGTCACTGGCTCTGTGTAATTCTTCTCCATAATGTTACTTGAGGGCTGCAGAGGCCAGCCCCTTGATTAAGCGCTTCCTTGTAAACATGAAGGCCTGAATTCAGTCTCCAGAACCCATATATTTTTTTAAGTTGTCCATAGTAGGAGTTTATAATCTCTGAGTTGGAGAAGCAGAAAGAGCATGATCTTTGAATTTTATTGACTGTCTGCCATTGTAACCAAATTGATGGTTCCAGTCCGATAAGAGAGTCTGACTCAAAAGCACAGGGAGCGACACCTGGAGAATAACATGAAGTTGTCTTTTGACCTCCACTGTACAAGCACACATATATGTGTGCATCCCCACCCACACATGCACCTGTGCACTCCAGTTGGATTCTTTCAGGTAAGACTCATGTTTCACTGCTCCCTGCTTTTAGAAAAGTGATGTAGGTAAGTTGCCTATTAGGCTGACATTTTTTTGAGATCTGTCACTCTCTCTTTTGGCTTAAGAGAAGATTGAGAATAGCTTTCATATAAAACCATATCCAATTGCTTATTAAGATACATCCTAAATAAGAAAGGTTCTAGAAGAGTATGGAATATGTTTTTTTATGGTAGCTCTGGCAAAGAGAGCAGAGCAGCAGGGTTGGGGACAGCTGCAATGGGCTGAAGAAATGTTAATGGTTTCTATATATAATTCCATATTGCTTTTTTATTTTTCAAACAATGACCTGACATTAACTTTGTACTTGAAAACCAAAAATGTATGTGCCTTGGGAAACTCATATGGCTCCTTTCAAGCATTTACTTTGCATTTTAGAATATATTTCCCCTTTATCTAGGTCATCGCAGCTCTCAGCTCTGCATCTAAAACACATTCAAAATAAGATCTCTCTCAGACTGCACTCCAGAATGTTTTTATTTTCCCCCTTTTCTTGTACTTATGGTTTGAGAAGTCTAAATCCTAAAATACCGAATCTAAATAAAAATCAGAAATAACACTGATTTTTCAATATAGAAATTTAATAGCATCCATTAATTACAAATCACGTAGATGCATTTTGGTATCATGTGTTCACTTGAGTTAGAGAGTGTTTGCAATACTGTTTCCAGACTAGTCATTTTAGTATTGGATGCCATCATTTTATTCATGCTTTGAATGGGAAGTGACTGACACAATCAATGCTTACTTTGCTTTTTATGTTTCTCATAATAATAGATACAATAAAATAAATAGAATGCAAACATCCCGAGATGGTCAGTGTTCTGCATCAGTAAGAATTTTAATTAAAGGAGAGAAATACATGTTTGTCATTTTTCATTAATTTCATTTAGTTTTTGTTGCCACTTGACTTTATATCAGCTACTGTCAATCTATGGTTGAAATATATGTCAAATATGGTTGAAGTGAATGTTACTGAAGAAATTGAGAGACCAGGAGCATTATTTATCTATAAGTTTCACTTGGAAGGTGGTCCTGAACATTCGGAATTTTAGGTAAACTTGTATTAGTATTTTGTCCCTTAATATCCAAATAAAATTACTGTACAAGCTATTTTGATGAAACATTCTAGTTTTATTGTCATTGTCTTATAAGTTAAATTATAAATTGGTTAAAAAAGAAGAAATGTGCCTAGGGTTATGGCCCAGGTGAGAGAATATGTGTCCAGCAATCACAATGCCCTGAGTTCAATTCTGAGCATCCTATAAACGAGTGGTGGTGCATTGTTGATATCCTAGTACTTGCGGGTGGGAGACAAGAGTATCACGGATTCAGGGACAGCCCGACCTACATGAAACCTTCTCTCAAAAACAAACAAATAAATTACAAATTCCCCCCAATAATATCATCCTTCTAACTTTGGGGACAAAATCAAAATAGTAGAGAGAAAATCTATCTAAACTTATTTAATTTACAATGTAGTCAAGCTTAATTTTAAAAGAAAATAATTACAATTTCTTAACTAATTACAATTAACATTTTTAAAATCTTTCAACTAGTTGTTTAATAATTTAGCACATATTTATCAAGTGATTCCTAAGACCCTGACAACACAATAGGTATTTTCGGATATGCATTGTTTCAAAACTATTTACTGGACATCTTCTCCATGCCAGGCACTAATCACAAGACTCAGAATATAGTGTTGACTGACATTCCAAAGCTTTCCAAAACATTTTTGAATTAGGAACATAGTTTGAGGCTAAAGAGCTCCTCTAAGATGAGCAAGACTCTGGACTCAGTCACCAGTGCTGTTAGAAAACAAAAGAATTTTAAGAAGTTTTGATCACCCCTAGATTCTAGATATTGCTCTTTGAGCATACTGAGAATGAGTTAACTGAAGAGAATTGTTTGCTCTCACGAACTTATCTTTCAGCAGAAATAAACACTAGAGAAGATGTTTTATCAATGATAAATGCTAAAAGGAGGCACAAAGCACAGTGTGTGTGTCTCTGTGTGTGTGTGAAATGAAATAAAATATTACAATTTTAATATGCTCTTGAAATAAATAGGCACATCTCCCAGATTTCAGGAGGGACTCTCTATTCCCTAACTGAAAGCAAAGCCTCTTAAATAAGAGCATGTCCGTGTTTAGAATAATGAGGAGGTCGGTGTGGTTGCTGTGGTGAGAGACTCAGTTGCCATTGTAATTGATTTTAGGCAGATACATTGAAAGGATTTGGATTTCCATGCTAAAAGAAACAGGAAGCTATGGCAGTTTTTGAGCCATGACATGATGCTGCTCTTGCCCTGTTGTTTTCATGTCGTGCAGCAGGGCAAGGGAAAGAACGAAGAGACTAGCTAGAAATCTGCCACAGTTCAGAGATAATGGTGACTTTGCTTATGGTAGTCAACAGGAAAGAACCTTTCAAAATCAGCATTTTTAGGGAGCCAACTCCTTAGACACAGATTGTGACATTCTTTATGCTACCGTGGAAGCCAATCTTAGGGTTAAAATGGGAGCAGTGAGGAAGATAAAGAAGAGGGCTTGAAACTAGAGAGAAGGTTGCCAATCCAGCCAAATAGAGAGAGGATAATGCTCTGGGGAAACAATAAAGTGAGCTTTGAAAGGCTTCATGGGAGCCTTGGGATGAAAATACACAATGTGTGGCTGCCCTTTCTTCATGGGTTTGCTTCACCTTTGTATATATTCCTATACCTGGTATACCTAATTGTAAGACTGAATTATGGGTAAAAATGACTTCTCAGAAAATCTCTACCTATTTCGGGAAGGTGATTACTCCAGACCACCACACAAGCTGGTAAGGGTTATAATTAATGACCATAAATAATATTTAAAGTATAGTTTTGAACTTCGTATATTATTTTGAAGAAAGCATCTCATATAATAACTGTAACTATTAATTCTGCAAAGGAGCCCAAGATACGTATGGTGGGCTAATGTCTATAATTCTAGCATTCAGGAAACTGAGGTAGGAGGTCGAAAGTTTGAGGCTAGCCTGGACTACAGAGAAAGATGTTATTTTTCAAGACCATTAATGATTTCTTAAAGCCCCAGAAGTCAATTTGTGATTGAGATGCAGATAATGGCATCACATTGAAGAGGCTCGCTGGCCCCTGAGCACAATTGACAGCTGAGTCATGAACTCTGAGGACCAGCACTGATTGCGATGACCTGCAGGTGCTCCAGCAGGAGAAGTGATTCACTACACACTTTATAAGAAAATCAGCTAGTGACAGTTCATCATGTTAGAAGAGACCTTGAGCTTGGTGGAGTGGTAACAGCTTGTGAAGTCCTCAGATGGTTTTGAATTAAGTCAGGATTAGGACTTTATGGCCAGTGCCCATCTGTTAAAAAAACAGAAGTTTTTTTTTTCCCCAAAAAGAACCAAACCAAGGAATCTACATGTTATAAATCCTTCTTTTTGTGAATCACAGTTTGAAAGTAAGACACGGATGTTATACAAATAACATATTTTATAGCTATGGTTCTTTATTATGAGTTGAACTTCTTTATTGTGAGTTGAACTGTATATCCCCGAAGCACATACAGAAGTTCTAACGCCCATCCCCCAAGACACATCCCTCCTATAGCTTCTTGTTAAGCCGAGAAAGATTAAAAAGCTGGCAGCTGAAGATAACAGTGCACACAGGGGCACAGTTTTCAGTGTTTCTTAACTCTGCTTCTATTCCTCTGTAGCCACAGTGCTGACCCTCGCTCTCTTGCCTGGAAGTAAACTGCTCACTGAGGCAATTGACACTTGGGGAACATATTGTCATAGTGTCCCCCAAGCCTAACTACAATAAGAAAGTCCTATAACAGTATGATGAGAGACCCAAATAGCCGCCATTAGCAAAAGTTATTTGAGATAATTTTAGGCGGTATTGTGAAACAGCAAGTGTGTAGGAGAATAAATTTAGCCGCCAGGTTGAGCCAGCTTCTGGCTCCTTTTCCTCTGTCATAGTGATGCCCGACAAATGACTATACTTCCTCAAGCCCAGTTTCCTGTACAATCTATTGACAGGATCTATGAAAAGAAGAGGGTGCAGCTTTCATAAAGCATTTATTTCAGCACGGTTAAAGAGACAGTGAGAGCAAAGCACTTCTCCCAGCATCTGTCTGACTTTGCACAAGGTTCTTGACGACACCGTGCTTTAGTGTCCTTATTTTAAAACTGTGAGCAACTGTAGAATGTTTAAATGAAAAAAAAAATTGATTAATACACAACCAATGATCAACAAATGAGGGTTGCATTTTCTGTTATTATAAGCTGCATCAATAAGCAGTAAGTGACATTGGCAGTATTATTTGTTTGAGATAGGGAAGTCATGGCTGGGGCAGTAAGTCAATGGTAAGAGTCTTTGCTTAGAACTGCTAAGGCTCTGGGTTCAATGTCCAGCAACACACAGTCATTACCATAGTAATAATAATAATAAACAAATAACAATTGTGATAACTTAGAACTAGAATTTATTAAGTATGATTAGTCTTAAGTACAAGGAATTTTAAAAAATATAAGCATTTTTCTATCGAGAATAGCATTACCTCAAGTAAATTATATTGTGCATCAATTTTTCAGGCTCTTTTTCTCTTGATAACAGGGATGTGGTAAAGCTCAAGTGAGCTGAAATCCCAGAGTCTTGGAGTAGGCTAACCTACTCCAGAATAAACTCGATGTGGTGTCTCACACTTGCAACCTCCAAAACTTGGGCGGTCAAAGCAGGAAGATTGGCACTTATTTGAGCTCAGCCTGGTTCATGCAGTTCTTTCAAAGCCATTTTTAGTCACAGAGTGAAGTTCCGTGTCAACCAAGAAAGAAAGACAAAATCCCAATAGAAAGAAGCTGCTGAGACGCCGGCTCCGTGGTTAAGAGCACGTACTGCTCTTGTGAAGGACCCAAGCTTGGGCTTCGGTCCCAGTATCATACCAGGTAGCTCACAACCACATGGAGCTCCTGGTCCAGTGCTGTGGGAGTTCCTTCAGCTCCTTCAGCCAATCGCCGCTGAGTTACCAGCCCATTGGGGCGTGGTCTCTCCCTTTAAAAAAAGCAGCGGCTGTCCTCCACTCTCTCTTTGTCTTCCGGCTCCGTTTCCGGCCCCTGGACTCCTTTCCTGTTCACGCGGAGGGGCTGTTGTCTGGGACGGTAATCTGTAAGTTTTTTCCCCTTTGAATAAATAACCATTCTATTAATCATAATTCCAAACTGGTGTGGGATTGTCTGTGACTTACGCCTTCAGTCCAGGGCTTCTGATGCCTCTGACTAGTGTGGACGGCTACACGTATGTGCACATATGCATTTGCACGCACGTGCAGGATCTCTCTATTTCTTTCACATGCACACAAGCACACTCATGTGCACACGTATATAATTAAAGTGATAAACTTAAAACTTAAAAGCAGAATAGGGGCAAACAAAGAACAGAAACTGATTGATAGGTTAAAACACCATTATGTTAATGTGTGTCTAGATTTTACTCACATGGCTTAAAAAATTCAAAACATCAGTTTTTGTTCTTATTTTTCTTTTGAGGCAAACAGGCCTGAAGAGGTACTCAATAGCAGAAGTTAATGTATTAAAATTTTTCTTCTGAATAACATAAAAATCAATACCGAGGGTAGAACATCTTTCCACTAAACATGGTGCAAATGGGTACATCCACCTGAATCTCTGATGATGGGGGAAGACGCAGTTGATAGGAATGGCTTAGTCTTTTGGGTACTTGAAATGCAAATACAAAGGTGCTCAAAAAGAGCCTCAAAGGTTGAGGCTTACAAAGAACAAAATATAAAATACAAAATGGTCACTAAATTATAAAACTCTTTGCTAAGTAAAATGAAATGTGGAATTGGAGATTTAGTAAGGGGTATATTAAATGTTAAAATCTGCTTTGAATTGGATCAGTGAACTTCACTCTACACTTTTTTTTTTAGTGTCATGAGAACTGTGCTCCACCCAGATTCTGTAGACAACAAATGTGAACATTATCCCCAACACACACCATTTTTTAAAATTTGACTAAACTTGGAATTCTTTTTTCTATCACGGCATTAAATAATACAGGTGATTTCACATATATTTATATTCACCATTTAAGCCCATTGGCTCTGCTAACCAAATAAAAATTTCCTACTGTAAAACTCCCTTGTTAGAACTGTTGCTCTATCTTATAGATAGATGCAACATATGTTGAACATATCTATATGTTGTTATCATGTGTTCAACCAGAGACAAGTTAAGCGAATGGAGTGATAAATACAAACATGTGAGTTTTACTGGCTATCGGGTAAGTTCGTCAGTACCTACAGGGATGAATTGAAGAAGCATATATGTTGAAATTCCTACAAATTAGTTGACTGAGTAGAATTTGTGATTTCTGGGAGAAAGAATTCTGCAGATTGATAGCCAAGATATCTTGGGCTATCTTTAGTCCCTTTTTCTTCTTCTTTTTTTATATTTACTTTTTAAAAAAAGAAAACAAACTATCTTTTTTTATTATACATACCAATCCAAGTTCCCACTGCCTCCCCTTCTCCCATTCCCTCCACATCCATTTGTTCAAAGCCTCTGTGTGCAACCAGCATCTTCATGACTATTAAGTGGATCATTTGAATGTATTTCTTAGCCTATCAGTAGTGCTCAGCAGCCTTACGTAAAGATGGTGATAACATCTAAAACTAAGGGCAGATTTCCCTTGCTCTTCTCTTGCCCACCTAGATGATGTGTCCCCCAGCATATTGGTTAGCACGTTGACTTTGCCTATCTTTCTTCTGTGTCTTTAGAAGTCATGTAACTTCTTCCACTGTGGAAAAGTCTGTTAGAGTAAGGCTGATCTATGTTCTTAAACCAAAGTCATTTATATTTGGCTCAGGATAAGCTGTTTCTTAATCCCTGGGCAGAAACAGCTGTCTTTTGTGCCCACACCTCATACAGAGGAGAGTCAGGAGAGAGCTGCACACTGTAGGGAATATCTGGAATTAGGGTCTGCCTGGAGAGAACTGATCGAGATGGATTATCAGACAGGACAAGAGAGTTTGTTTACTTCTATGTTGATTCATTTATTATTCTATATGGAATCTCAAATATTTGGGGATTGGATAGAAAACAAATGCATAAACAGACAAAAACCACCACAGATGGGTCAGGGTGCTATAAATTCCATGGTATTTGTCATTGGCAACAATTTTATATAAACATTTTCAAGAAGAGATTTTCCTGATATTATTACGCTTGCTTCAGTCATTTTTGAAATTGTTTGACATTACCTTGGGAACTTGAAACACGTGGGATGAGATTTCCTGGACTTAGTGTTGAATAAAAATGGCATCTGTACTTGCATATCTAAATCCATGTGTGCAAAAGCACGTCAATCTCTAATTCACTATACACACAAACTTAACATGGGGCACACGCTTATGTCAGCAATAAAATATGAGAATGTAAAAGAACATACAAGCAGGCCAATAAATGTGGGATAAAATGATTTCTATTAATAGTTGCCAAACTACTACACAGCAAAAGAGCTGAAAGAACCGTTTTATATACACTATAATTTCAAAACAAACAAACAAACAAACAAACAAACAAACAGCAAACTTTTATAGTTCCCAAATATCATCAAGACTATAATATAAAGAATTACATTCCTAAAAGAATATATTCCTAGTAGAAGTATAAAATGCGTTGACATTTTAGAGTCCTCGCAAGTAATTTATAGTCAAGTTAAGTATGTATTTTCTTTGACCCAAACATATGTACTTCTGCTCACCTACTAAACAGAATTGGAATCATATATTCACACAAGATTTGCACAAGCATATTCATTAGAGCATCATTCAAAATTGATCATATACATGTCTTCTATATAGTAGAGGATTTAAAATCCTGCAACGTCATCATGCAGTAGAATGGGAATACTGTATGACAATAAAAAGGCCGTAACTACTGTGATGTGCACAACACATAAGTCTTAACACAGCAGCAAGCATTATATTAAACAAAGGACTGTCAGGCACTGAAGTACATGGACACTGTCAGAACATGGTCCAAAAATAGAGTCCTGGGAGGAGAATTCTCAGTTCTTGTGAGAAAATTCCAAGAAAACAAGAGTTTTGTGACAGTTTCTTCAAAACATGGGATTGCTCTTGGATTATGTTTTCATGCCCCTCCCAGGTGTAGTAGATAGAAGTAAGTTTGCTTCAGATTATTTTTGCATCTGGTTATTGTTATTTGTTGATATGTCTCTATGGAAAAAAAAGTGCTTTTTTCTGTATGAGGTTTGTCTGCCATGCGTGGCTTGCCCTTCTGATAGCTCCTTTTATTCATGTGACCCCTCAACCCTTAGAACATAAATTGTCTGATGTTCTGAGTAAAGTTGGCTGTTGCATGAGACTTTAGTCTGCCTTGCTTATCAGCTCCAGTCTTCCCGTTCCCACAACCTCTAGAGTAATAAAGAGTGAATGCACTGATTCTGTTTTCTAAAAGTAGGCAAAGGCATGGTGATAGACAACAGAAACTGCCCAAGTGGGGACAGGGATGAGGATGCAGTGCATTTGCCTGAACTGGTTTGAAGAACTTCCTGAAAGGCTGGTGATGTTTTACAGCTAGGTGGTGGTTTCACAGTGTACAGACTTATTAAAAATCTACTGTCACACATTAATTGTGCACCAAGTTTGAATGTGATGTTGCATTCTGTAATTTCAGTTTGGGTGTGATAATTATGCATCTAAGTCCATGGAGCAAGACCATATCTCATAAAATTTTCTATATCAAGAAGAAATAATTCCTTATTTTCACTTTTGTGTGTTCATTATAAGTATGTGTATATATGTGTGAGTACATCTTCTGCAGTATTCATGGGAGTGGACTTGAACCATGCATGGATGTGGACTTGATTCTTTCCTACCTGAGGACTGAACTCAGTTTGCTGTGTAAGCACCTTTACCTGTTTAGCCATCTTGCTGATACAAGAAGCAATGCTTCTTAAGTAGGTTATCGTATATAGAATTCCTGGCTTATAATGAGCACTCTGATTAAAACCATGGGATGTATATGGCTAGTAAATGACATATATGACATCTGAATCAAGAGCTGGTGTAAAAACACACTCTTTTTAAAGCATCACTCTTTCACAGTTAGTGAATAGCTGTGATAGTCCATTAGGACTACGTGAATGACGTTGGGAATTTGTGGATGAAAAGATGGAGTTATTGAGCATGCAATTCAAAAGATTATAGCTGGTATTTGAAGCTTTATTTGTGAGAATTCATAAGCTTTAAAGAGAAGCACAAAGGGATAATAAGTTCAATACCAAACTCACACAATGTCTGTTCTTTAAATTATCTCAATGCTATTTTAAGGAGTTAAGTTATCTGACGCATGTGCCTGTTGGGTTAAGTCATTTTACAATTTGCAATTTACAATACAAGTCTTTCTTTTGGTGTAAAATTACAACCATCAAAAGTGTTTAGACCAGGAGGTTAAAAAGGACATTCTTCAAAAAAGGAGTTCTTTGTTCTATTGTCACCTGCTAAAATAGTTATTCAGTAAAAGAGAGAAAATATAGAAAAATGGAGAATAAATATGCCTTTTGAAAGAACAGCCTAAGTATTCTTGGAATAAATGATACAGGTGCATAAGTACCCAGAGGTGTCTTTCTATAAATGAGTTTCCATACTTTAAAAGAATTTTATTATATGAATTTCCCTTGATCTTTATCAGAGTGTTCGGTGCTTTTTTCTATAGAAAATTTGTTTCTTTCAGAGTTTATGAAATTTCGTCCCTCAAGAATTACAAATGTCTATGAAAAGAAATGAACCAATAAGTTTTACCAATAAACTTGAGTTTGTATATAAAGAATTATAAAATAAATCCCAAACATATTACTTGAGACAAGTCATGTCGTGATAAAGTCTGTCCTGAAACTTCTAAATTTTAAACAGGAAAATTTATTTCTTGGTCATTTTATTTTTCCGAGGCAGGTGAGTCTCCAGATACACTTTATCCAAGGGGATCTGAATGGCTCGTGTGTCTAGTATCCAACAACTTTGCTCTCTCAGAGAGGGTGGTGGCTGGTTCTTACCAAGATGTGTACCACCTCCTCTCTCATCCTGACTGCTTTAGTTCTCACTGTTCATTGACATAAAGAAAATGGGGAAGCATCTTTCTTAATGCCCAGGCACAAGAAATAATATGACATACAGATACAGCATCATGCATTCCACAGGGGAGTTTTCATAGCACCGAGGAATTAAAAATGGAGGCTAGCAAGGTACAATGGTGAATTTAGCCAATTTCAAGAAACAATTACTATGTCCCAATTTGTGGGAAAATTTTAAACCTTGGAAGCCGTGGCTGATTCATCCCATATGAATGCTCTTCCAGTGTGACACTTTGTTATCCTTATAGCTTTTAGATTGTTCTTCTGTTTGTTCCACCTTTTTAACTCTCAAACTTTATCATCAAGAAAGATCTGAGCACTTTTCCTAAAGCATAGCAGAGTTGCCATCAGGGATGTGACGGAGCACAGCTCCCTGATATATACACAGTTCATCTTTCCCAGTGACTTGGGTTTAAGAAAATGCTACTTACGTTTAATGTGTAAAGCAAAAATATGTTAGCTTTCCAGATTTAGTATGCTTTGTAAATCTCACATTAATACCATCTCTTTGGAACATGAAAATGAATTTCTTGGAGAATGTAATTTAAAGGAGAGATAAAATGTGTAAACTATAAATAAATGCCAGCCTTAGCTGACATCCTTTTCCCTTAAGCCTTCCTTATAAGAGAGTAGTTTTTCATATCATCTCTGATTTACAATTATAAGAAAATGTACTACTAAATACTAAAGAAATAGAGAAGAGAATTTGGTTTTAACTTGAAAATCATCTTTGTAGAAAGTAAACTGAAAACTCCTTAATACTCTGAAATCCAAAGGGAAATCAACAAACACATTGATCCAAAAAAATGGAAACATGGAATATCAAAATGTATGAGATTAGCAAAGACAGTTCTGAGATGGAAGTTTATAGTAGGAAATCCATACTTTAAGACAGAAAACTGTCTTAAGTAAGCTAATGATGAAGCTCAAGCAGTGGGAAAAATATCTTAAAAATCTGCTATCAGCAGAAGGGAGGGGGAAATAAAGATCTCAGAAGATAAATCAGTCTGTAGAAATGATAAAATAAAATAAACTATAAGCTCTCCGGAATCCCATCCCAGCCTTCATCCAGGTATACCTCCCTCTCTTTCTCCCTTCCCCCTGGGGCCACAAGATCTCCCCAGAGCTACTCCCTGGCACTCTGAGCCTGGGCTGTGGGCTCAGCCGGGCAGAGGCAGTTCCTGTGCTTTGAGAGCCTGCCTGACAGGCAGGCCCTGAATCACCTCAGCTACATTCCTAGCCAGCAAGAGACAGTGATCTTCTAGCAGACATCCATTGGAGGAGGGGTGAGTTTCCTCCTGGCCTGAGGGCTTCGGCTAGGAGGAATTCAGACTTTCCCCGCCCCCTTTCTGGTCGCCCTGCAGTGGTGGCTACACCCTGCGGAGCTCTCCCGAATCCCATCCTAGCCCTCATCCAGGTACACCTTCCTCTCTTCCCCCCTTCCCCCTGGGGCCACAAGATCTCCCCAGAGCAGCTCCCTTGCGCGCTGGGCCGGGGCTGTGAGTGCAACTCAGCAGGAGGGAGTGCCTGTGTTTCAATAGACTGCCTGAGGAAAGGTAGACCTTCTGTCAGTGAAGTCCCTGCCCAACAAGGGAACCTGACCTGGTACCAGAAGATCCAATATAGAGCAGTTAAAAGAAAAGATGGGCAGACGCCAAGGCAAGAACTCCTCCAACAATCTAAAAAACAACATGAAATCACCAGATCCCAACGACCCTACAATAGAAGGACTTGAACCTCTTAATTCAGAAGAATTGGGAAAAAAATGCCATGATGAAAGCAATAGAGTCCCTTAAACAGGATATGAATAATTCCCTTAAAGAACTGGATGAGAAGTACAACAAAAGGATTGAAGAAATGAGTAAATAAATGGATGAGAAGTATAACAAAAAGTTTGAAGAAATGAGTAAATCCATGAATGATACATTGGGGAACCAAGAAAAAACAAACAGGTAATGGAAACAGTTCAAGAATTGAAAACTGAAATGGAGGCAATGAAGAAAACACAAAACGAGGGCTGGCTGGATATGGAAAATCTAGGTAAGCTAACAGAGACTACAGAATCAAGCATAACCAATAGGATACAAGAGATGGAAGAACGAATCTCAGAGTCTGAAGATACCATAGAGAAAATAAATGCTCAGATCAAAGAAAACAGCAAATCCAACAAATTCTCATCACAAAACATTCAAGAAATCAGGGACACCATAAAAAAACCAAATCTAAGAATAATAGGGATTGAAGAAGGAGAAGAACTGCAGATCAAAGGCCCAGAAAATATATTCAACAAAATTATAGACGAAAACTTTCCCAACCTAAAGAATGATATTCCTATGAAGGTTCAAGAAGCATACAGAACACCGAATAGACTTGATCAAAAAAACACATCCCCTCGCCATATAATAATCAAAACACAAAACATACAGATTAAAGAAAGAATATTAAGAGCTGCAAAGGAAAAAGGGCAAGTAACTTATAAAGGTAAACCTATCAGACTTACACCAGACTTCTCTATGGAAACCATGAAAGCCAGAAGGTCCTGGATAGAGGTACTACAGAAACTAAGAGACCATGGATGCAAATCCAGAATACTATACCCAGCCAAGCTATCATTCACTATCAATGGAGAAAACAAAATATTCCAGGATAAGAACAAATTTAAACAATTCGTAGCCACAAACCCAGCATTACAGAAAGTAATAGAAGGAAAATCACAGCCCAAGGAATCCAACATGGCCAACACTGCCTACAATAACTCTGACATCTAGCGACCCTTCACGAGCTTAACTCAAAGAAGGGACACATACAAACTCTATTAAACAAACAAACAAAAAATAATAATAACCGGAGTCAACAACCACTGGTCATTAATATCACTTAATATTAATGGACTCAATTCACCTATAAAAAGGTACAGACTAAGAGATTGGATATGAAAACAGGATCCAACATTCTGCTGTTTACAAGAAACACACTTCAACCACAAAGACAGACATCTACTCAGAGTAAAGGCTTGGGAAAAGGTTTTTCAAGCAAACGGACCTAAGAAACAAGCAGGTGTAGCCATTCTAATTTCCAACAAAATTGACTTCAAACTAAAATCAATCAGAAGAGATGGAGACGGACATTTTATACTCATAACAGGAACAATTCATCAGGAGGAAGTGTCAATCCTGAATATCTATGCCCCTAATATAAAGCTTCCTACTTATGTAAAAGAAACACTCTAGAACTCAAGGCAGTCATCAATCCACATACACTAATAGTAGGAGACTTCAACACTCCTCTCTCACCAATGGACAGGTCAATCAGACAGAAACCTAGCAGAGAAATAAGAGAATTATTGGAGGTATTGAATCAAATGGACTTAACAGATATCTATAGAACATTCCACCCAAATAGGAAAGAATATACCTTCTTCTCTGCTGCTCATGGAACCTTCTCGAAAATTGACCACATACTGGGTAACAAAACAAACTTCCACAGATACAAAAAAATATTAGTAACCACCTGTGTCTTATCAGACCACCATGGATTAAAGTTAGAATTCAACAAAAGTGCTACCCCCAGGAAGCCAACAAATTCATGGAAGTTGAATAGTCAACTACTGAATCACCCCTGGGTCAAGGAAGAAATAAAGAAAGAAATTAAAGTCTTCCTTGAATTTAATAAACACATATTACACATACATCATGTTGTGTATGAGTAGACACAACATACTCAAACCTATGGGACACTTTGAAAGCAGTGCTAAGAGGAAAGTTCATAGCACTAAGCGCCCAATTAAAGAAAACGGAGAAAGCACACATTGGAGACTTAACAGCACACTTGAAAGATCTAGAAAAAAAAGAAGCTGATTCACCCAGGAGGTCTAGAAGACTGGAAATAATCAAACTGAGGGCTGAAATCAACAAAATAGAAACAGAGAAAACAATCCAAAGAATCAATGAATCAAAAAGCTGGTTCTTGGAGAAAATCAACAAGATCGACAAACCCCTATCCAAACTAATCAAATGGCAGAGAGAGAACATGCAAATTAATAAGATCAGAAATGAAAAGGGGACATAACCACAGACACAGAGGAAATTCAGAGAATCATTAGATCTTACTACGAATATTTATATGCCACAAAGTTGGAAAATGTAAAAGAAATGGACATTTTTTTAGATAAGTACCATATACCAAAGTTGAACCAAGACTAGGTGAACAATCTAAATAGACCTGTCAGTCGTGAAGAAATAGAAGCTGTTATCAAAAATCTCCCTACCAAAAAAAGTCCAGGACCAGATGGTTTCAATGCAGAATTCTACCAGAACTTCCAGGAAGAGCTAATACCTATACTCCTTAATGTATTTCACAATATAGAAACAGAAGAATCATTGCCAAACTCTTTTTATGAAGCTACGGTTACTCTGATACCAAAACCACACAAAGACACAACCAAGAAAGAGAATTACAGACCAATCTCACTCATGAACATTGACGCAAAAATACTGGCAAACTGAATCCAAGAATACATTAGAAAAATCATCCATTATGATCAAGTGGGCTTCATCCCAGAGATGCAGGGTTGGTTCAACATACGCAAATCTATCAATGTAATTCATCATATAAATAAACTGAAAGAAAAAACCATATGATCATTTCATTGGATGCTGAAAAAGCATTTGACATAATTCAACACCCCTTTATGATAAGGGTGTTGGAGACATTGGGTTTACGAGGATCATACCTGAATATAATAAAAGCAATATATAGCAAGCTGACAGCTAAAATCAAATTGAATGGAGAGAAACTCAAAGCCTTTCCACTAAAATCAGGAACACAACAAGGCTGTCCACTCTCTCCATACCTCTTCAATATAGTGCTTGAAGTTCTAGCAATAGCAATAAGACAACATAAGGGGATCAAGGGGATTCGAATTAGAAAGGATGAAGTTAAACTTTCGTTATTTGCAGACGATATGATAGTGTACATAAGCGACCCCAAAAACTCTACCAAAGAACTCCTACAGTTGATAAACACCTTTAGTAATGTGGCAGGATACAAGATCAACTCCAAAAAATCGGTTGCCCTCCTATACACAGAGGACAAAGAAGCAGAGAGGGAAATCAGAGAAATATCACCTTTCATGATAGCCACAAATAGCATAAAATATCTTGGGGTAACTCTAACCAAGGAAGTGAAAGACCCATTTGACAAGAACTTTAAGTCCTTGAAGAAAGAAATTGAGGAGTATACCAGAAAATGGAAAGACCTCCCCTGCTCTTGGATTGGGAGAATCAACATAGTAAAAATGGCAATTCTACTAAAAGCAATCTATAGATTCAATGCAATTCCCTTCAAAATCCCACCAAACTTCTTCACAGACCTTGAGAGAACAATAATCAAGTTTATATGGAAAAACAAAAAACCCAGGATAGCCAAAACAATCTTATACAATAAAGGAACTTCTGGAGGCATTACCATCCCTGACTTCAAACTCTATTACAGAGCAACAGTGTTGAAAACAGCTTGGTATTGGCATAACAACAGAGAAGTCGACCTATGGAATCGAATAGAAGACCCAGATATTAACCCACAAACTTATGAACACCTGATTTTTGACAAGGGAGCTAAAGGTATACAATGGAAGAAGGATAGCATCTTTAACAAATGGTGCTGACATAACTGGATGTCAACCTGTAGAAAAATGAAAATAGATCCATATCTATCACCATGCACAAAACTCAGGTCCAAATGGATTAAAGACATCAACATTAATCTGACCACTTTGAACCTGATAGAAGAGAAAGTGGGAAGTAGTCTACAAGATATAGGCACAGGAGACCACTTCCTAAGCAGAACCCCAGGAATGCAGACAATAAGAGAAACAATGAATAAATGGGACCTACTGAAACTGAGAAGCTTCTGTAAAGCAAAGGACACTGTCAGTAAGACAAAAAGGCTGCCTTCCGACTGGGAGAAGATCTTCACAAACCCCTCATCAGACAAAGGTCTGATCTCCAAAATATACAAAGAACTCAAGAAACTAGACACAAAAACCCCAATTAATCCAATTAAAAAATGGGGTACTGATCTGAACAGAGAACTCACAACAGATGAACTTCGAATGGCCAAAAGGCACTTAAGGTCATGCTCAACCTCCTTAGCGATCAGGGAAATGCAAATCAAAACAACTTTGAGATATCATCTTATACCTGTCAGAATAGCCAAACTCAAAAACACCAATGATAGCCTATGCTGGAGAGGATGTGGAATGAGGGGAACACTCATCCATTGTTGGTGGGAATGCAAACTTGTGCAGCCACTGTGGAAATCAGTGTGGTGGTTTCTCAGGAAACTGGTAGTCAACCTCCCGCAGGACCCAGCAGTTCCACTCTTGGGAATATACCCTAGAGATTCCCTAACATACTACAAAAGCATTTGTTCAACTATGTTCATAGCAGCACTATTTGTAATAGCCAGAACCTGGAAGCAGCCTAGGTGCCCCTCAGTAGAAGAATGGTTAAAAAAGGTGTGGAACATATACACATTAGAGTTTTACTCAGCGGTAAAAAACAATGACATCTTGAATTTTGCATGCAAATGGATGGAAATAGAAAACGTTTTACTGAATGAGGTAAGCCAGACCCAAAAAGAGGAACACGGTATGTATTCACTCATAAGTGGATTCTAACCATAATTAAAGGTCTTTGAGCCTATTATTCGTGATCCTAGAGAAGCTAAATAAGAAGATGAACCTGATGAAGATTATTTAGCTATCCGCCAGGAGGTAGGAAATAGACAAGAGTCCCAGGTAACCTCGGGTGCATGGGGGGGGCGGTGGGAGGGTTGTTGGAAGGGGAGAGGGTTAGAGAGAAGGGAGTAGGGGAGGAATGGGGAAAGCTCGGTGGACCGGGATGCGGGGGAGGGAGGAAGGATGAATATGGGATCAGGGAAGAATATATTTCAACTATGGGAGTCATTTTAGGGTTTACAGGAGACTTGATTATATATGGGATCCCAGGCCCAAGGAGAGCTCCCCAGATTGTTTTCTGGACAGAGGAGAGGGTGCCTGAACCGGCCTTGGCCCATAACCATACTGATGAATATTTTGCTTATCACCATAGATCCTTCATCTGGCGATGGATGGCGATACAGATGGAGACCCACATTGGAGCACCGGACTGAGCCCCCCAAGGTCCAAATGAGGAGCAGAAGGACGAAGAAAATGAAAAAGGAAATAAGGACTGCGAGGGATGCTATCACCCACTGATGCAAGGGGAAGGATCTAAGGAGATTTTTCCAAGGCCATTTGGACTGGGACTGAACGAGGACCTGATCCAACCAGATTCTCTGAATGTGGCCGGATTCTCTGAATGTGGCTGGCCCGGAGTCTTTCTGAAAAGCCATTGACAATGACACTGGGACTTGTTTCCTCTGCATATACTGGATTTGGGGGATCCAGTCTGTTTGGATACTCACCTTCCTGGACCTGGAGGGAGGGGGGAGGAACTTGAACTTCCCACAGGGCAGGAAACCCTGACTGCCCTTAGGGACGAAGAGGGAGGAGGAGAGGGAGTGGGGGGAGTAGGAGGGTGTTGGGAGGAGGGGCGGAACTGGAAACTTTTATAATTTAATAAAATTACTTTCTAAAAGTAAAAAAAAAATAAAATGAACTATAATGAAGGTAGCCACTGAAAAGGCAAGATGGGTAAGTTCTACTTAAATTAATTAAAAGGTGTATCAAAGAAATAAAATTATAAATTAAAAAAGCATTATAACTTACACTATTGAGATATGTAAGATCAGAACATATGTCTATAGACAAGTATACAACATCTAGTTACCTAACCTGGAAGACATGGCTAAATTCTTAGAAGCATACAACCTGTGCAGATAGAGCCAAACAATATCAAATAAGGAAACTGGATCAAAAACTGAAAACTTCCACGCTGCTTTGCACTGGGAAGCAGGTAGGCTAACAACAGATCTGCATCTTTTTCTCCTTTCCTCCAAATCCAAAGCCCTAACTTCATCCCTAGTTCTAGTTCGTCATCTAGTTCTGTAGAGGATCACTTGCTGCAACCTCGCATTCTTCTCTCCTCACCTCCATCTGATTGTGCAGATCTTCTCTTCCAACCTTACTTCCCACTCATCCTGTTATCACCAAAGTCAACTCCAGTAGGCATTTCCTGAGAACCAACCAGCATAAACTTCCAGAGAAACAAGTAGGCCAGCAAAATATGTAGGCAAGCTTTGGACCTTAACTCCCCTTCCTTCCCTTTATGTCCAGTGTCCTGCTCTCATGCCTAGGTCTGCAGCAAACTACTTATTATGGCCTCTCATCACTTCCCTGCTTCTGTTCCCAGGCAGCTAAGGAGATCCCGGTGGAGCACCCTGCTTTCCGCCTGCTTGTGAACCCCCTTAACCGTCCATCCAGTTCGTCCCCATTCCTAAGTATCAGCCCCCCAATGCTGGAAACATTTTTTACCCAGAACTCCCCATGGTCACACTTGGCAGGATCCCAGTAGAATTCCATACCAGGTAGCACACAGCCACCATACCCTCCTAAGAAGTAAAGAGGAAAACAGAAGCCATCGGGAGAAAGAACACCTACCCAACAAAGACAACAGCAGATATTAGCAGCTAGACTTACACACATCTCAAACCAAGATGTTTAGATGCCAGCATAAATACAAAATCAAAAACCAAGACAATATGTCTCCACAAAAGCTCAGCAACCCTACTACAGTAGTCACTGAGTGTTGTAACATAGCTGAAACACAAGAAGGACCTTTAAATAACCCTGTGGATATGATCAAGATCCTAAAGAAGAAATCAGTAAATCACTTAAAGAAATCTATGAGAGCACAAATCAACAGTGGAAGGAAAGAAATAAAATGGTTCAATGCCTGAAAGTGGAAATAAAGAACACACAAACGGAGGGAAATCAGAAAATAAAAAAAAAAATTAGGAACTCAAACAGGAACCCTCAGAAGCAAGTTTTACTAATAGAACATAAGAAATAGAAGAAAGAATCTCAGACTTTGAAGACACAATAGAGAAAATGGATAACTTAGTCAAAGAAAATGTTGAATCTTAAAAAAAAAGCAATCCTTGGTACAAAATATTCAGGAAATCTGGTACACTATGAAATGACCAAATCTAAGAATAATAGGAATAGACGAAGAAGAAGGAACCCATGTCAATGGCATAGAAATGTTTTCAGCAAAATCATAGAAGAAAATTTTCCTCATCTAAGGAAGGAGGTACCTATCAAAGTATACGGAGATAAGGAAAATAAAGAACAACAAATAAACTGGACCAGAAATAAAAATCCCCTCAGGACAGCATAACCACAGCACTAAACATAGAGAGCAAAGAAAGGATATTCAAAACTGCAAGTGAAAAGGACTAACTAACATATGAAAGCAAACCTATTAGAATAACAGTTATTTCTCAATGGAGACTTTAAAAGCCAGAGGACCTGGATAGGTGTTCTATAGACTCTGTGAGACTGCATATAGGAGCCCAGACTACCATATAGTCAGATTTTCTTTTGGACCACCAGCTCACAATGGAGACATTATTAATTATGAAAGTTACCTTAGCTTAAGCTTTTCCCCATACTATCTCTTACAACTTAAATTAAACTGTTTATTATTAATCTACATTTTGTCTCATGTCTTGGTTACCTCTCCTCTGTACTGTATGTCTGACTTCTTCAATGTCTTACTGGTGTTTCCCAAGTGCCTAAATTCATCCTGAGTTCCTCTCATTGCCTAGTCCTTCCTATTCTCTCCTACTTAGCTATTGGCCGTTCAGCTCTTTATTACACCAGTCACAGTGACACATCTTCACACAGTATAAACAAATCCTCATCTACACTAATATATTCAGCAAAATGATCTCTTGCCCTAGATGGGGAGAACAAGAATTTCCATGACAAATCAAATTTAAGCAGTATCTACCTATATATCCAGCCCTAGGGAGGCAATACTGGGAAAACTTCATCTTAAAGAGCTTAGTCATATTGAAGAGAAGACAGGAATAAATATTATTAGACCATAAAATCAAAAGAGGGGAAATACACACACACACACACCACCACCACCACCACCACCACCACCAATAACAAAATAATAGATATGAACAGTCAGTGCTCATTGCTATCTGTCTACCTGAATTCCCCAGTAAAAAGTCACAGACTAGCAGAATGGAAGGGAAAACAAGATTTGTTTTTCTACTGCATCCAAGAAACTCTTTATCATCAAGGACAGATATCACTTCCAGGTGAAAGGATGGAAAAAATATTCCAAGAAAATATACTGAGGATGAAAGCTGGTATAGCCATTTTAATAACTGGAAAAATAGACTTTAAACCAAAAGTAAACAGCTGGAATGATAATCATCAAAGGAAAAATCCACCAAGAACACCTTACATTTTTTAACATCTAAGCACCAATGCAAGGGCAACCTAATTTGTGAAAGAAACAATACTACAGAGGCAGGGAGTGGAGCAGAGAAAAATGTAGAGATCAATAAAAACTCAATAAAAATGCATACACACACACACACACACACATACACACACACTACTACAGCTCATATCATGTATTGAGCCTCACTTATGGATAGTGGGTGGCTTTATTAACCCACTCTCGCCAATGGACATGTCATCCAAACAAAAACAAAACAGAGAAATGTTGGAGCTAACTGACACTGTAAACCAAATGTATATAATGGATACATACAGAACATTTTACCCAACGACAGAAAAATATACTTTCTTCCCAGAACCTTGTGAAACTTTTTTTAAAATTGGCCACACACTCAGACACAGAGAAAGCTTCAACAGATAGTTACCACCTAAAATTGAAGTTACATGTCATCAAAAACAGAAACAACAGAGCTTATGAAATAATGGAAACTAAGTAACTCTACAGAATTAAAAATTGATCAAGACAGAAATTAAGAAAGAAATAAAAGACTTTTTAGAATTGAATGAAAATGAATAAACAACATACCCAAATTTTATGGGACACAATGAAGGTGTGTCCTTCATTAATATAATGATGGACATTATTATATTAATATTATATAATATATAATAACTTCATAGCACTAAATTACTGCATAGAAAACTTGGAGGATCTCAGACTACTAACAACGTAACAGCACACCTGAAAGCTCTAGAATAAAAAGAAGAAATCACACCTGAAAGGAGCAGACTACAAGAGATAATCAAACTCAAGGCTGAAATCAATAAAATAGAAATAGAAGATAGTATAGAGAATCAATGAAACAAAGAATTGGTTTTTTTGAGAAAATTAATAGGACTGGCAAAGCATTAGGCAAATTAACAAAAAAGCAGAGAGAAAGGATACAAATTAATAAAATAGAGATGAAAAGGGAGACATAACAACAAACACCTAGGGAATCTAGAGAATTATAAGGATTCTTTAAAAACCCATATTCCATCAAATTTGAAAATCTAAAAGAAATGGGTAATTTTCTTGATATTATATGACTTACCAATGTTAAATCTATATCACACAAGCAATTTAAGCAGATGTGTAGCGCCTAGTGAAATAGACACAGTCATGAAAAAAATACCAACAACAATAAAAACAAGAAGAAAAGCCCAGGGCCAGGTATTTTTAGTACATAATTTTTATCAGACTTTCAAAGAATAGCTAATGCTAATATTTCTCACATCATTCCACAAATTAGAAGCAGAAATAATATTGCTCAATTTTTTAATGAGGCAACAGTTACCCTGATAATTAAATCACATACAGACCCAACAAGGAAAAAGAATTATGGTCATAGATGCAAAAATTCTCTATAAAATACTTGCAAACTGAGTACAAGAACATAAGAACATATCAAAAAGATTATTCATCATGGTCAAGTAGCTTCATCCCAGAGATGCAGGGATAGTTCAATCTATGTAAATCAATAAATGTAATCCACCATATACAGAAACTGAAATACAAAACAACATGATCATCCCATTAGATGCTGAAAGGCCTTTGACAAATCCCTGCACTTCATAATAAAAGTCCTGGAGAGACTAGGGATACAAGGGACATATCATAACATAATATAGCCAGTTTACAGCAAGCCTATTGTCAACGTGAACCTAAAAAGAGAAAAATTCAAAGCAAGTCCAGTAAATTGAGGAACAGACTAGGTTTTTCACTGTCTTTATACCTATTCAATATGGTACTTAACATTTCAGCTTATGGAAATAAGACACAGAGATCAAGCGGATTCAGATTGGAAAAGAAGAAATCATAGTACTGTTATTTGCAGATAATATAACAGTACACATAAGTGATCCCAAAAATTATATTGGTCAATGTCTACAGCTGATAAACACTTTCCTCAAAGTAGTTAGATACAAAATTAATGCACAAAAGTCAGTAGCCTTCCTGTATGATTGGCAAATAGTCTAAGAAATAAATCACGGAAACAACACCCTTCACAATAGACTCAATCAATATAAAATATCTTTGGGGAAATGCTAATCAAACAAGTGAAAGACTTATATTATAAAATCTTTAAGACACTGAAGAAAGAATTTGAAGATGTCAGAAGATGGAAGGCTCTCTGATGCTCATGGAACAGGAGGTTTAATAAGCAAAAATGGCTACCCTATCAAAACCAATCTACAGATTCAATGCAATCTCCATCAAAATTCCAACACAGTTATTCATAGATCTCAGAAGTACAATTTTAATGTCATATGGAAATGAAAAGAAATCCCAGGATAGTTAATATGATCATGAACATAAAAGAACTTCTGGAGCTATTATCATTCCTAATTTTAAGTTGTACTACAGAGCTATAGGAATAAGAACATTATATTAGCAGAAAGACAGCCACATTGATCAATGAAACTGAATTAAAAACCAAGATACAAATCCACACACCTCTAGGCACATCTAAAAATTGGCACACCACCAATTTTTTGATAAAGAAACCAGAAATACCCAAAGGAGAGAAAACGGTATCTTCAATAAATGACCAAACCTGAAAGCAGCTTGGGTAACTAAGAAGTCAAATGTTACTGTTCTACTAAGGGAACACAACAATAAAATGACTCCTAATGACATCCTACTATCTACACAGGTCTGTTTCTTGCTCAACTAGCAAAAGAGAAGCTTCCTCCTGCAGCAGATGGGAACTAATATAGAGACCCTCATCCAGATGACATGCAGAAAGTGAGGGACCTTGGAGCACTCATCCCGAATTGGGATGTTTCTATCAAATCTGTCCCCTCAGAAACCCTTCAGAAGAGTGTAAGTATCAGAGGGGATGGAGGACACCAAAAAACAAAAACAAAAACAAAAAACAAATGGGGTTTTCTAGATACAAAAGAACTGACACACTTTGAACTTAGAAAAAAAAGTCAATATGCACTGTGCCTGTGCAGGTCTGTAACATATGGAATACAAGAGCTGAAGGGAGAAGGGGACACATGTTCCCATCCTTAGCCCTTGGAGAAGCTATCTCCAATTGGTAACAACGTGAAAATGAAAATTTAGCTCTCTACAAGGAGTCTCACCGAGAAAGCAATCCGAAGGTTAGGCTGCATGCCCAGCAAGTAGAAGGCCAATAGGAAACAAACTCAATGGCATCATTGGATGTGTTTTTGTCTCAATGCTATGCAGAGCCTTTAAAACTTATCTTAATTTTATTTTAACCTCATAGATTCTTTGCATACATATTATGGTTCCCAGATTAGTGTGTTTATGGGATTCCTGAGTTAGGAATGAGTGGGTCTCTGAGTCTATATCTGTTTCATATACCTTTTCTCGTTCTTTTCCTTCAGTTTGTTTAATCCCAATCCAATGTATCAATGTTTGTTCTATTGGATTATATTTTTATTTAATTATATCCTTAAAGGCCTGTTTCTTTTCTAATTGGAGATCGAATAGGAAGTGAAAGTTTTATCCACTGAAAACTGTAGGATATCTATGAGAGAAATCATATTGTTAAAAATGTTTCTACTACTCCAAGTGACCTACAAATTTAAACTATCCATATCAAAATTTTACTGTCATTTTCCCCAAAACAGAAAATTTTATCTATCTATGGTTAACTGATCTTTCATAAAATCAGAGGACATACAACACGTAACAGCCAATCTCTTCAATAAATGTCTTTGAGAAAATTTAATTGGTACATGCAGAAGAATAAAACTAAATTTGTTTTGTATCACAAAAAGTCAAGTAAAATGGGTTAAAACTTAAGACATGAAGCAATAAACCTATGAGAACAGGACTGGGGAGAGAGCTTGGCAGGTAAATCACCTGCTTCACATGTGTGAAGGCCTAAATTTAGATTTCTGGAACACATATAAAGTTAACATGTAATTTGTGTATCAGTAACCCCAGCATTTCTGAATGGAGATGGAAGGTAAATGCAGGAGAATTGCTGAAAGCTCACTGTAGTGGAATGTGTTAGAGGGATATCCTGACTTGTCAGGAAGCCAGGATATACTTAGAGCTACAATAGGACAACTCTGGGTGGGGGTGGTGGAAGCCACAATAGGACAGCTCTGGTCTGGGGGGTAGAGCCACAATAGGACAGCTCTTGTCTAGGGAGGGGGTTAGAACCACAGTAGGACAGCTCTGGAGGGGTAGAGCCACAATAGGGATAGCTCTGGAGGCTGGAGCTGCAATAAGACAGCTCAACCCTGGAGAAAAGGTGTCCTGACTATCGGGAAGCCAGGCTACCTGAAACTGGGGTGCAGTGGGGGTTGGGCTCCCTACAGGATATAGGGATACTGCTCCTGTCCTGGAGAGCCGCTACAGCTATCTGTTTTTTCTTCTACCCAAGATGTTTCTTTTGCTAACACTCTGCTAAAAGGGAAACCCCCTGCAGAAATGTAAGAATCGTCTCTGGCTCCTGGAAAAAAAAAATGTTACTTTTCCCTGCCTGGCTTCACTGAATCCTCTTTAAGGAGCATCCTAGCAAGGTTCTGCTCTGCCTTACTGAGGTCCCCTAGGGAGTTTCTCAGCAAGGTTTTTCAGTTCAGTCCCTTAAAGGACATCTCAACCAGGTTCTTCTAGTCTGAGGCCAATGAAGGTCATTACCCCAGACTCTTTAGAGAAAGAGATTTATTTGGGAAGGTGGAATCCAGGAGAATGGATGTGTCTGCCAGGGAGGGATTAAAGGCAGGTCTTAACTGAAGGGGTGAAGAGGCTATGATATGATATTGCTAGGCTCTCCTATGCTATAATACACTATACTAATAGGCCATGAATGTATTTGGGGATGATTTTAGAAGCATTCCATGAAAAGTGAAAACGAACATACAAGATTATATCAAAAGGACATTTCAGGGATTAGGTAGAAACCTAGTGCAATAGAACCTCCCAGAAGTCTATAAGGATGATCCCAGCTAAGACTCCTAACAACAGGGCATACATAGCCTGAACTGGCCATCTCCTGCAACAAAGCAAGATTTCCCGTGGATGGACTGGGAAACAAACAAACTGTGTAACTTTTGACCTACAACTTGTCCTGCCTACAAGATGTGCTGGGGTAAAGTTGGTGCCGAAATTAGAGAATGGCCAAACGATGACTAATCTAGTCTTGAGACCCAAAGGGAACCCACCCCTGACACTACCTGTAGCAATTGAACCAAGAGAATGGATAGCCCAGAAACCTAGGATAGGACCAAATATGACTGGCGAAAAATAAAATGTCAATGTAATATGCCTAATGATATTCTGATATAATGAAGTCAATGATATTCTGCTGTACTTATAGATTGGTACCTAATCCAGTTGCTATCAGAGAGGCTTACAGAAACTGATGGAAACAGATGCAGAGACCCACAGCCAAACATGAGCTGGAGTTTGGAGACTCCTACTGAAGAGAGGAAGGAATGATTGCAGGAACCAGAGGGATTAAGGATACCACAAGAAAACTCACAGAATTGACTAACCTAAATTCACAGGGTCTCCCAGAAACTGAGCAACCAGAGGCAACCTGCGTGGGACTGACCTAGGCCCTCTGCATATAACTGACAGTTGTGTAACTTAGTCTTTCTTGTGAGACTCTAATGGGAGCAGGGGCTGTCTCTGACTCTTCTGCTGGCTTTCGGAACTGTATGCCTCATATGGGATTTTCCTAGTCTTAATATGATGGGAAGTGCCTGGTCTTATTGCAACCTGGTATGCCATGTTTTGTTGACATCCATGAGAGACCTGCTCTTTTCTGATTAGAAACAAGAGGAGTGGATTGGGGGATGGGGTGGAGTGGAAAGACTGGGAGGAAAGGAGGAAGGTGAAACTGTGGTCAGGATGTAAATCACCACCATTGTCATGATTCAAAAAAGGAAAAAAAGAAAAGAAAAAAGATTATATTAAACAAATAAGGCTATATTAAACATATAAGATACAGAAAAGTCAACAATTAACAAGGTGAAAGGAAAACCTACAGAAATATTTTTTGTGTAGTAGGAAATATTTTCAAGCTACTATCGGATACATGGATAGTATAGAAAATACATAAGAAATTAAAACTCAATAGTAAATCCACAGATTCACCAATTTAAACTTGGCAAAAAACTTACATAGACATACTTCAAAATAAGACTTATAAATGATCAATATGGATAGCTGGAGCTCTTGCAGCCCAATCAGGCTAAGCTAGGCCTCCCATATTGAGTATGCCAATTAATTAAAGAGGTAACTATTTGTAAAACAACAACAAGTAGAAAAATGTTCAGTCAATGCGGCAACATTGGGAAGAAAAACAGGTAAAGCAGCCCAGTGACCCCAACTCAGTCTTCTAGATGTTGGCTTGAGGTTTAAATAGAGAAAGAATTAGGACAAGGGGACAAGTACTTCCAGACACGTAGTGTGGGTGAAGGTGTGATCCTGTCCATGTCTCAGCTCCAGCCCTGCGAGGTGGTAAAATGAGGTCTTTATTGTTTGATAGGTCAAGGTGGGTCTTGGAGATTGATGAATGCTACTCTATCACGTAGCTGCTTGATCATAGATAATTGCTTTCATGGCATGCATGCATGTGACGGTTCTACTGTTCTGTATGTGTGTGACTGCCAGAGGGCAAGGCGATGCCGAAGGAAAAGTTAAAGACAATGATTTATCTTTGTGGCTTTATTCAAAGGAAAAGCCACAGACGATACAGAATGAAGGCTTGAATGTCCAGCTTTCATTTGCTTTCGGTTGCCATGGGAGCCCAAATAATGAGTTAGCTTGTTTAGCAAAAGCAGTGTCTAGGTCTTCTTTCAATGTCACATCACTTCTTTTCAAAAAGCTATTGTTAAAAGGACAAAAGAACAAGTGTTGGTGAGGATGTGGAAAAAAGCAAACACTTGAGTATGATTCACAGAATTATATGTTAGTGTCACCATTATGAGAACAGACCTCACAAATCTTAAGGGTAGAATTCCCATGTGATCTAGCAATCTTGCTTTGGTGTTTACTCCTAAAGGAAATGAAATCAGCATGATAAGAAAACATCTGTACTCCCATGCTCAGGGAAACCATATAGGGTACTTGAGATGGAGAATCAACCTATGTGTCATTGATGTGTCATTGGACGAAGAAAATATGCTATATTTGTAAAGGAGAATGCTGTTCTACCCCAAAAGGAAAAACAACAAACATAAAGGAAGTCTGTGATTTGCAGGGTGACAAATTGGAGGGCATGAGGCTAAGTGAAAATGGCAAGGCAGAGAAAAACAATTTCTGCATGATCTTAGTGGGCAGAGTCAGAAACAAGCCAGAGTCACAGGAGTGAAGCTGGTGAAGAGTGTCAGAGTCAAGGTGAGCATTCAAGGAACGCGGTGCTGTGTGTCAGAGGGCACAGAGCTTCAGTTAGCATGAGTAAGCCCAGGACGTCTGGTATGCAGCACAGTGACTAGGCTCACCAATACTGTGTTAAGTACTTGAATGCTACTGAAAGTAGACCATAGATATTTTCACAGAAAAATACAGTGGTTGTGTTGGATGATGAATATGTTTGTTTGCTTGATTCAACCATTTTTTCTATGTATTATGCCAAAACATTATGCGTATAACATAAGTATATATAATTTTTATTTGTCAACTATATGTTAACATAAATAAAATACATTTAGAAAGAAATTATCTGAGTCTCCAGGAAAATAATCTCAGTAAATTCAGGATTTTTATCACTAATGTAAAAGATTTAAAGGCCCACGCCATAAGATTGGTCCCATATCCAACACCACTTGTGTGACCAAGAATCAGACTAGATACCCAGAGATGTAAGGTAAAAGCAAACACTACTTGTCTTTAAAAGGGATTATTAATAAAATGCCCTAATCATATTCTGTATATATATATATATGAGTATATCATAGATCAAAGCCTTAGTCAGTCAGTCATTAGAGAAACTTCCTCCTCTAGTAGATTGCAACAGATGCAGAGACCCACAGCCAGACATTTCACACACACACACACACACACACACACACACACACACACACACACACAGAGAGAGAGAGAGAGAGAGAGAGAGAGAGCCTAAAACACATAGCTCTAAATGGAATGTCTTTATCAAATCCCTCCCCTAGAACTCAGAACCTAACATAAGAGGAGCTAGAAAGAGGGTAGGAGTAAGAGTCACAGGGGATGGAGGTTATCAATTATCAAGACAACAAGGTCATCTGAATCAACCGAGCAAGGCTCATGTGAGCTCTCAGAGACTGAAGCAGCAAGCACAGGGCCCACACTGGTCTATACCAGGTTCTCTGCTTTCAGCTTATACTTATGTGGGACTCCTTAGTGTATGAATGAATGGACTCTGATTCCTGTGTCTGCCCTTGGGGCTCTTTTTCTTCCATTGGGATTCCTGATGTAGCCTTGATGTGATGGTTTTCATTTTATCTTATTATACTTTATTTTGTCACGTTTGGTTGTTTTCTCTTAGACCCATGGTCTTTTCTAAGAAAGAGTGGTTCCAGAGGGGAGAGGAAGTGGGGAAAAACTGGGAGGAGTAGGCGGAGGGGAAATTGTAATCAGGATATATTATACGAGTAAAAAAATCTATTTCAATTGAAAAACAAAGTGTGAAAGATCTAAATGATACTAGTGTTAAGTTTACTCTTATAAAGATGATGATATTAAAAGTTTCTTTATAGAAACCAGCTTCAAAAGCCTTTCTTACTCTTTATATGCAACAGAAAAACAGACTTCTTATAGACTACAAACTGATTGACATTAGCTCAGTTCAGAAATATCTTTTCAGTAGTTATTTCTGTTACTTGTACAAATTGTAAAATATTTAACAAAATTTCCACAACCCCTTGTAGATGTTAAAATAAGTGATTTTTTCATAAGATTTCTTTTAAATGTGGTACATATAACAAAAATGCTGGCTGAGTCTTGTTACTGAAGTAGTTAATTAGCACGTGATAAATAATTTCTACAAAGTGATTATACCAATGACAACCTCATATTGTGTTGGGTGTATTATGAGTTAAGCAATATTGATTGCTCATGAAGTCATTCATCTCTAAGAGTTAAAGAAACACAAAATCTGTGAAGGGTTAAGGAAATAGCCTGGAAACCAAAAAAACAAGATTGGCACCATGAATGGGACCAAGGCAAATTGCAAAAACTTCCCCTACCACAACAGTGAGATCCAACTTTTGATTACTTATAATTATATTCATTTGATGGCTAAGTATTTGGCAGAAATAGTCTATAGCACCATGCCAGTTTGATGAGAAATTCTAGTCACGTTGAGTATTTCTTTCGGGAACACACGGTTTTGAGGCCTGCTCTTCTTCCTATTTCTTTTTGTCTTGGTGGTCCTGATGCAATAATCTGTAAGAATAGGGAGATGATGAGGCTGAATGGAGCAGCTGTGTGATTGACCACTGCAGTGGTCAGAATCCCAAGGGCCAAATCAGCTAACTGGGGCGAGGATTAGCACCCTGGAAGTGCTGATTGATGAGCAAGGCCTCATCTCAGCTCCCACCAACACATCCTGCAGCCACAGCGCATCTGCAGCGCAGGATTGTGGAGGGAGCTTGAGTCAAAGCGAGGGTGCTCTCCTGAAGGAAAGAGAAAATTAGAGAAAAAGAGGAGGGAAGAAGAGGCTTGATTACAAGCACTGTGATGAAGACAATGACAACCACATTCAAACAGTCACATAAAAGGGTTTTTTGGTAGGTGTGGTAGGGGGGATGGGGCGTATTTAAACAGGCTTTTGAACATGGAGGCAGCTTGGTCTGTGCTCAGCAGTAACTTTCATTCAGTCTAAACCTGGTCTCCTTATGTCCTTAGCAATACAAGTATGTTCAGAAATATTTTTTTATTTTTTATTTATTAATTAAAAATTTCCACTTCCTCCCACCCTCCCATTTCCCTCCCACTCCCCCCACTCCCCCTCCCCCTCACTCTCCAGTCCTAAGAGAAGTCAGGTGCCCTGCCCTGTGGAAAGTCTAAGGCCCTCCCCCCTCCATCCAGGTCTAGGAAGGTGAGCATCCAAAAACTATTTCTGCTATAAGAGAACATTAATGTTTATGCTTCTTAAAGATCACAGGGACAAGCATTGTGGCAATGATATTTTCTAAAGCATTATTAGATTTCTGAATCTAAATAAAAGCAACATGAAGTTATCTTCTTGTTAAGAATTGAATACACAGTACACAAGCAGGTCAGGACCTGCAGCAGAAATCTTTCTTCTGGCTCTATACCAGACACACAACTTTCTTTATTCATGAATGCCATGTATCACATAAATGAAAAACACACCCCAAACTATATTAGATTAGTAAACATACAAAGACAATATTTCTTTCTTTTCTTCTTCTTCTCTGCTTTCCCTATCTCATTGCTCCTCAATCCTGCCTTCCTGTCATGCGCTTTGCTACATCAGTAAGAGAGGACTTTAAATTTGATAGCTGGTCAAAGACGAGAAGAGAGCCTACAAATACCACTTAGCTTTTTGTCAAAAGATTATTGTTATCACTCTATTTGTGTGTATATGTGTCTGTGGGTAGGTGTGTGCACGTGAGTTTAGGTATTCTCAGACCCCATTTTACATTTTTACTACTTTCAAAATGTCTGAGTCTTTTGTCTTGTTTTAGGCATACAACAGAGGGATTCCTGAAGAACCTATAGATATTTTCATCTTAAATATGAACTTCTAGATCTGGCCAGCTTCTAAGTAAGTCAACCCCTAGAGATTAGGATTTTGGTTTGGTTTGTTTTCTGGTTTTAGTGCAAGGTAAACCTTACAGAATCCCAGCATTGCTTTTATTTAAATGCAAGAAAAGTACTTGGTAATCACAAGAGTACATTACATGGGACTGAAATCATGACTACATCTTAGTAATGTTCCAGAGATTATTTGCACATGAAACGCTGGTGAGAAAATGTCCTGTGCTCTCAGCTTGACGTCTTGACTAAAATGCATCCCCCTCACCCTGCCCTCCCCGGCATAAAGTTGCCCCATCTCTTTTAATCACCCTTTCCGGACAACACTCACCCAACTTTGCTCTGCTGATTTGCACTGGACAACGCGATCCTTCAAGATCTGCCTTTGCGGTGCGAAGGAGGGGCACACAATGAGCTTCCTGTTGTCACAGACCATATTGAGAACTGGGTAATTCTGGTGATTGTTTCAGGTCATTTTTTTCTTAGAGTATCACGTAGCTAAAAAAAAAAAGAATCTTTTAAAGGAAACGTTATGCTGCCACATGAGTTTTCAGAGCATCGCTTGACTGAGGCTGAAGTGAAAATTCACTGAAGGGGAAGAAAAGCCTGTGAAGGGAGAGGGTGTGGAATATAATCAGGATGACTGCTTAGACTGGACTGCAGACAGTGGTGCAGGAGAGAAAAAGGTGGATTTAAAAACTCCTTTGGAAAGGAGCTGTAGCTCAGCTGGTGGAATATTTGCTTACCATGAGGGAAGCCCTGGCTTCATCCCAAGCTATCCGAACTAGGGAGAGGGAGATAAGAAGTTGAACTATGTGAGATTCTGTCTAAAAAGAAGAAAAATGAAAAGGAGAAAAGGAAGGCATAAAGGAGGGAGGGAAAGAGGGAGGGAGGGAGGAAGAAAGGTGGGATAAAAGGAGGTAGGGAGGAAGAAAGGGAGGGAGGGAGGGAGGGAGGAAAGAAGGAAGGAAGGAAGGAAGGAAGGAAGGAAGGAAGGAAGGAAGGAAGGAAGAAGCAAGTAGGCCTTGGTGTTGGCGTGGAGAGGACTTCAAAGGTGTCAGTAGAATATTGTGAGCAGTGATGGCTGAAGCGGAAGTGTGGGTGGACAGGGAAGACCATGCATCTGGATGCAGATACCTAGATGATCAAGTGTACTACAGAATCAAATCAAGGCTTAAAGGGGGCGTTCAGTCACACTCATTTGGTACCAAGAGCCAATCTAGACCAAAGGAGACGTTTTTGAAGCAAATCACACAGACTGTTATCACGGCAGCGGGGAAAAGAGTGGCAGCCTGTGGAGAGAAAGAGAGGCCAGTCCTGAGAAACTTCACGATGTCCAGACTGCGTGAAAGGGAATCATTGTGAATTAAAGTTTGAGGAGGAGCAGACAAATGGGAAAATCTTTTTACTTGCAGAAATCAGGTGTACAAAGCTTCTTAAGAAGAGATAAGATTTTATGTGTATGAGTGTTTCACCTGCTTGTCTGTGTACCACGTGATGTCAGGATGCTCAGAGAAATCAAAAAGGACACAGGATCCTCTGGACTATAGACTGAGCAGGTGTATATATGTTTTAAGACACACACATACATATACATATATACTCATTCCTGTGTATACACATATATGTACACATATAATATATGCACATACATGTACACATATACATGTGTATGCATATAGGAACAAGTTATGAATAAAGAGGCCATGAATTAGAAAACAAGAAGGGGTAATATGAATAAGTTTGGAGGAAGGAAAAGGATGGGGAAGTGATGTAATTATACTCTTAAAAATAAAATAAGTAGTTCATTTTAAGAAAGAAGCGATGAGAAGTTTCAGCAGCATGTGCATCTAAGGAAGAACTCTGTAATAATGACATATCATCCACTCACAACCCTGGAGCAAGGCAGGAATGGGAAATGGTATGGACTGAGTGCCATAGGTTCTGAAGTTTGTTTTAATTATGACTCTTCAAATTTTTATTATGGAAAAACACATTTCTAAGGTTATTTATTAATAAGATTATTACTTCATTGCACCCTCAGCTTGTTTTCTAAATTCAAGACTGCAAATTTGCATTACGAGTATTCATAACATTCTAGTGATCAGAGTGAAAATATTTATCTTTCATTTGGGGTAAAATCTCTCCAGTGGGGATGCTTCTCAACTTCCCTACAGCAATTTACACAATGATCACGTCGTAATCTCCAGACTGATTTGGAACATCCTCACTCCTTCTTAATCTAGGAAATCAATGGGACATGCAGCGTTCTGGTCACCATACTAAATTAGAGTTCTTCAGGAGCTGGTCCCTGGGGTACATTTATCTAAGGCTTGGAAAATCCTAATAACCTTTTAGATGTCGTGGGAGATTGTTTTCCATTGCTAAATGGCAGCTGTGGTCTATTCTTGGCTCAGTAACTGATTCGCGAGTCGATTCCAGCTCCCATTTTGCTCTCGGCTATAATTTCTCAGCGTACAGACTGTATCACAGCAATCACCTTGCAGAGTTCTCTGGGTGTAATCATATCAGGGATGCTCATATGCAAACTGTTAGAACAAATTGCTCTCTTTTGAAAATACAGTTGTTTACAATATGCACCTTCCTGAGAGTGTTCAGAGTGTTGGGCAGCTGAATTGTAACTGCCTTCCCAAGGCCGGTTCAGACTGTTCCCAGAATTTCTGATTCTTTAATTCAACTAGGTGTCCTTGGAGGTGAATGATTTCTCTGTCTTCCCATGAACAGTACTTGTTTTCTACAGTCTGTACTTACTCTCTGATCGATCTGAAGTGCAAATAGATAAGTGTAGTTGCCCTCATAAAAACATGGGTCAAAAGGACAGAGAGACACCTACAACTTAACTGGTTAGGTCATTCCAAATCATTCTCTGCCATGTCTGAGGGTTGTTATGCTTTTCAATGAGGGACTTGGATGGGCGCTTACCCATTTAGGAGCTAAGGTCATTTCAACGGCTCAGAAAAAAACAGTTCTACAATGCGATAATCAATCTTGCTTGTGAACTTGATAGTAGCTGGAATCAATCAAGTGGGAGATACCTGGGTGAGTCAGTATTAGGGCTCTCTAGAAACAGAACTGAGAGAACAAATATATATCACAAAGAGGATTTATTAGATTGACTTATACCATTTGAGCTGGGTAGTCTGATGGTGGCTGTCTTCATACTGGAGATGATGAGAACCCAGAAGCTGTCTGTAAGGCTGGATGGATGTGTCAGAAACTCCAATCTGGCACTAAAGGCCTGGAGAATTTCCTGGGGGATCACAGGTCCTCAGTCCCTGTGGGGGAGGCCAAAGAAGCTATGTTCTGATATGACCAAAGGTTAAAAGCAGCAGTGGCAACAGTAGCAAAGATGTACTTGCCACAGGGACCACGGCAATCTGGTAAACAACAAAAGCTTTTCTTGGATTTCTAATGTCTGGGTCACTGGTAGGTGCTGCCTGCCCACACTGGGGAAAGGTCTTTTCTGCTCAACGAACCCTCCTCACACACTCACTCGGAGATCTGCTGCTGGACTGATTCTAGCTACAACGGAGCTCACAACCAAGATTAAACATCACCTTGTGGAATTATTCTCCCGAGCTGTTGAAATCACCTTAGGTCTTAAATGCCTTGGATAGGACATGATCCAAGTCACTCATTGAAAACCAGCCTAAAACTAGGGAGGAAAAAACCCTTCACTATCTATTACAAAAATCTCCATTTTCCTGTTGTTAGATTTATGTGTCCTAAAGTGAATTTGTTCAGTATTCTATGGTGTAGGTCTGTTGGGTGTGTTCTTCAGATTCGTGTGTTAGAAGCTTGATCTCTTGTGTGGTCTTGTTGTGTGTAGAATCTGTAGAATAATCTGGTCTTATGTTAGGCTCACATGAGAACAGGCTGTCAATAGTCAGGTATATATGGAAAGATGCTTAGGGGGCCTCATTCCTCATGGCTAGAGTGTTTTTATCAATAAATTCAGGTAGAGAGAAAGTCATTGCCTTCATTTCTGAATGCACTAATAGCATCTGGCTCCAATGGGAAATTCTAATCCAGTGATTACACAGATGGCCCTGGTTAAACTAAATGGGTCCTGAACAAACCTGAAAGTCCTGAATGTGAGGAAAGGACTGTTGGGGTTAGGCAGGGACTTGTCAGAGATGGGAGGAGCTAAGAGACAATGGGCAGAGAACAATCAGAAGATATTATGTAGGCATATGAATTAACCAAATAAGGAAATTAGCTAGCATCTATAGAATTTAAGACTCACAGGAGTTAGGTCACTGAGCTTTGCTTCTGTGTTGTCACGCAGCCAGGGTTCTTGAGTTTGGATCTTCAGCTTTCAAATGTATCAGCTAAACAATCTTCCTTATATGATAAACTCTCAGCCACAAGTATTTTATGACAACAACAGGAAATAAACCAAGGTAGGACAAGTGTTTTCCTTTATTAATATTTGCCCCGAAGGCAGCCATGGTACAGCTTCCAGGCATGGCCCAGCTGAATATGAGGTGTCTTGAAAACTGTTCCTTTGAGAGCATCTGGTTGAGGGTCCATTTGACAATAACTGATGATCATCGGAAATATTTCAGGATGCCCCACAGAAATGCATTACATGGTAGCTACGTCTGTGAAAATCAGCATCAGAACAGCCTGTACTTAAATTGTGCAAATTACTTCATCATCTCCAGTCCTAGAAATCAGCTCTGTAAAACAAGACAGTGATAGTCCATTTGGTATGGATGACACGGGTTCCCGAGGCATAGCAAACAGTCTATAATATTAATGTTGCTATAGATTTTCTCTTACAGTATGCAGGTGGACAGGAAAAGTGAAACGTTTTCTTTTCTAAAATGTTTTGGTCCTCTTCATGGGGTAAAAGAACCAACTCTAATGAACCAATTAGAAATGATAGTCTGGCATAATTTAAGCAGTTCCTTTAGGTGATGCTTGTACTCTGGTAAAAATCCTTTCAGACTTAACGCTCTCATTTCTACATTCCTACAAGACGACATCAGATCAATAAAGGTAGTGAAATTATCCATGTCCTCATCACGGCATAGAAGAAAGGGCCCTGAGACTCAGGTGACATGCTAGTATTCTTGATAAATCTCCATAGTGAGGACCTTCTGTTTCCTACTTGTCTTACCGGCAGCATCCTCACTTGGGTCCAATGTTGACTAGCTTTTTCTCTTGGTTTCATTATTTCCTACTATCCCAAATGAGTCAGTTTTCCTGTAGGTCATGCTGAGCATTTCCCACCCTCTCCAAGTACCTGGGAAAAAACTCATAAGTCTCTCTCTCCCCCTCCTCCTCCTTGTAATTCCCCGAAAGTTAGAAGGGACCAATTTCTCATATGCACCCTGTATTCTGCCTTCCTTCTTCACAGGTTCAGCCTTGAAACTACAGCTGAATGTTATATTGGATGTAGATGTAAAAGTAATGTTGATTTACTGATAAAGGAACCCGAATGGAGAGGGCTTTCAAAGTAGATTGCCTTGTTTATTTTCTTTTAAGCTTTGTGACCTCTTCTATTTTCTCATATTGAATTACCAAGGTGAATGACAAGGTTCTAAATCAGATCTTTGTCTTTATTCGTCTTCAGGCTCTTCAAATGTGAAACAACAATCCTGCATACACAAGGGCAAGTCCTGTCTCTTCCTCTGGGACTGCTAACACCCATAGCCTTGGTTGCTTCCCAGCACTGGGGCTGTCTCTCTTGGAGCAGGAAATTTCAGAGCCTACTAGAAATCTCCTAGAGCTGTATACCATGGAGAAGGAAGGGGCTTGGAATTGTTGTCTGAAGGAGCTGGGATAACCAGGCTTCTAGCATATGGCAGGCCTTTCTTTCCTCCATCCTTCCCCCTTAGTTTCAGGGCTGAAAGTCATCCAGGTCATGACACATCCAGGTCATGAATGTATCCAGGGCATATGGTCCTGACTTTTGTTTCTACATTGCTTTCTTTTAGGGCTGGCTAAGACAACTCTTTAGACTTTCACTTCTTTTTATTGTATGCCTCAAATTTTTTCATTCTTGAGACAGAGAGAGGGAATTGGGGGTGATTTTCATCACCCCAAACTTTCCCACTGTTGCTAGCTATCCCATGTGTGCCTGACCTTTCTACTTGCACACAGTTGCTTCTCTGACTTCAAGGTAGTAAGTACAGCACTGAAATTAGTGCAAAGTGGAGAATGACCTTGAAATGTCTTTTCCAGCCCCCCAGCTCCACAATACCCATGATTTCCCAAATATTATTTTTATTCTTTCTTTTACCCTAATTTTGTTAATTGATAAAGGAATTAAAACAGGTTCTTACTATTTATCTGTAGCCAACCACTGTATAACCTAGACTGGCCTGGAACTCACAGGGACCCACCTACCTCTGCCTTCTGAGTGCTGGGATTAAAGAACTGCCCTACCAGTGTAGCCCAGTCTCCCACTCCACCTTCTTACGTAAGTCCAAGTGTTTTTATATGATAACTAAGATCAAGCACTGATATTTGGTATTTGGATGAATTGGCACTTCACTGGGTTTACTAATAAAAACTCACTCAGATCTAGCATGGACGTTTTAGAGCCACCTGTTATTTAACTCATTTGTAAAACTCCAAGGAGCTCCCTGTCATGCAAGTTTAATAAAAGTCCTCAACATTCTGGGGGAATTTGCTTGGATGAATGTGATGGGAAAGTCTATTTGTACATTTATAGCTGAGTCTAATGAGCCATCAAAATGATTCAATGCCTTTTCTCTTTGTTTCCTGGTACTTGCATGCCATGCATCCCACTTAGGTTGGCCAGTTGTACTATTAGCCTTGGGACAAGAGTGACGCTAAGGTCACATTAGCAACAAGTTCACTTATATTCATAACCTCAGTTACTCTATATCTGTGTACTAAGTAAAGTATATCTCTCATAGCCAAGCATAGCTGATGTATGAAAACAAGCCGTAGAAGGCATAAATCCATTATAAATTTAGGACAGGGATCTAGTTTCTTACTGAACCTCCATCTCTAGAAGCACAAGGTCAAGTGCAGCGTCCAGGAAGAAAACTGCTTGCAGGATGTAAGAATGTATTGCAGAGGGTGGGGGAGTGTTTCCAGACAACACTCGGAGAACTTTTTTTTACATATACATTTTCTTTGGCCCCTTGCCTAGCCAGAGTCATCTAGCACTATAAATAAAATGATAAAAAATAAATAATAAACTAAATATAAAAGAAAAAAGTTCAACCTGCAATTCCAGCACTCCAGAGGCTGAGGCTAGAGGACTGAATATTTAAAGCTAGTTGGGGCTATAAAATGATCCTCTGTCTCCAAAAGCCAAAAGCAAGCAAACAGTGACAGCAACAGCAACAAAAAAAAGTAAGGAATAAACATTACAGAATCGCCTATGCTGAGTTTTATTTCTTAAAAAAAAACAGATTTTTTTTTATATTGAACTGAGCAATTATTGCAGGGTGACTGGGAGAAGGCGTCTCATTAGCTGTTCTCATGCTGAGATGCAGGCCTCTCATTCACCACTGCCTGGATGCAAACTGGGGTACTCTGGACACAGAGCTACCTGTGTTCACAGAAGAGTTTTAGGACAACCTCAGTATCAGTGAGCACATTGTTTACCACATGCGTTCCCAGTGTGAACCTGTGAGAGCGGGGCCGAAAACTGAGGTGGACGAAAGTCTCATGTAATAGCCATTTTTATTCTGAGCATCAGACAGTCTACACTCTGGGAGTTAAGAGGAGCTGAATGAGTAAAGTGTACAGTCATAAGGACAAGCTTCATGTGGTAAAAACATGCTTTCCCAGGGAGGCCTATAAACAAATAGCAGTAGCCAACCGTAATGAATAATCGGAAGTATGGTTATTCCCATGGGTTATGCCTGGGAAGGACAGGCACGAAGGCCCATCCAAGAACAACCCACTGTAAGACTCTTGTCTTGCACTTGGAGTTTTTCACAAGATCTCAGGTGTCTCCTCACATAGCTTTGTTCGTGAACCGTGTGATGTCAGCACACATACCCCTAATCCCCACCAGACCGATGAGACCCAAGAGGACTCAGCTACCAGATGGAAAACACTTCATTTGCACAGAAAGCTACTCTATTTCTACTGTCATTCTGGATGAGAAGAAATGGTCACTTTAGATGTTGCTCTGATTCGGGACAAAGCAAAAGTAATTGATTCAGTGATGGATTGTTTCTCAAGTGATTTTTTTATACTCATTTCAGTATTGCTCAGTGCTAATAGAAGTACAGTTAGCGTGTGTGTGTGTGTGTGTGTGTAAATGTGTATGTGCTTATATTTTTACTGTGTGCACAAGTACATGGGTATGAATAAGGTGTAAATCTATGTGTGGGGGAGCATAAAGAGATCAGAAGTCAATTTTGAGTATTATTCATTCCTCAATGAGAACCATCTTGATTCTTACGATAGGGTTTCTCACGACCATAGAGCACACTGATATGGTTGGATTGTCTACACAGAAGGATGCAGGGATCTGACTGGCTCTGTCTCCCAAGCGCTGGGATTATAGTGATAGGAATGCACCTGGGTTTTTCACGTGGATACTGAGGATGGAACTTAGCCCCCTGTGTGTGCAAGGTAAGCACTTGCTGACCGATCTTTCTATCATCTTAGCAACAGTTGATGCTATTACTATTTCTTGATCCAATAAAAGGATTGATAGTTGAAATATTCTCATATTTGACATTTAAATTGTTATTTAAAATGCCTGATTTTTTTCTCTCTTGTTTCCTTCGAAGCAATATGCTGATGTTGCCTAAGAACATATTGCATATGCATGAATGAGAATTTCAACAATGCAGGGCCTCGCACATTAGATCAAAATATGATTTTCACAGATATAAATATATTTAGGTCATGTGGTGAAGGATATGATGATATCATTGAGGAAAATCACAAAGTATTCAAGGTAGTAAGTACAAGTCAGGAAATACTTTTACTCAGTAGCAGACACACTATATATGCAATGCCTTAAATGCATATACAGCCTAGTGGTGGGAGAGAAGGCCTTTATGTAAGCAAACCAAACCCATCTTTGTAGAAAATTATGTACGAAAAACAAACATGCAGTAGCTCCAAGTCAGCATGCGGGGCTCTCAGTGCAGGCTGGCAGGCAGCCAAGGCCCAACCTGCTGAGAGAGAAAATTGGAAAGAAAAACATGTAAGGCTGTTGCACGGGCTGAAGTGTGGCTCTGGATGTGGAGATGCTTCTGGGAAAGCCAGGAGAAGGGAAAAAAGGTCAGGGTTTTGCTTATGTGGCATCTTCAGAGTTAGAACCTCTGCTGGGGTGAACCGATTTCACAAACGGTCGGGTCTTTTTTTATGGGGTGGAATATAAGAATATACAAGCTACTGCAGAGTGTGGGTGCTGAAGGGTGCTGGGAGCACCAGCAGGCACTATTTTGGGTTCTCATATCTACCAGGAGAAGAACACCACCTGGATTTCAAAGACAATTTACAAACCCTGGAATGAGCTGGAATGAGCAGTTTCGCCAAGTTGATACAATTTATATATGCATTTCATTTCAAGAAGATGCAGGGATAAAGTGACACCAGCCCAGGTAGCTTTTCAGAATCACAAAGATATACTCAATCTTCTGGCCATGAACTCTGACCAAAGAACTCCTTGCTAATGAGTACAGAAGCATTTTCTCTGAAGGCTCTTTTCACCCTATAGATGCACAATGACTTATCATCTGATACTTACTTTAACTCATCAAGTGGATGAGTACTGAGTTCTTATTATATGTTGTATAAGGTATTGGTATTTCTTGGATCTTACCATACTTTAATGTAATTGTCAGATTTACAGTTATGTCCATCTAAAGTCACTATTACTTAGGTCTAGGTGACCCACTTACGTTTTATTTGAAAAATTGTCCATGTCCTGAAGGTTGCACGATGTAGACACGTCATTACTTTGATGTGAAGGGTTGTACAGTCTTAATTATCTCCCAGAGTGTGTCATTTGACAAAGCTGTCTCTGGAGCCAAAGAAAAGATGCGTTGTGTATAAGTGCTCAGTTGATGGAAGCAGATTACTATGGCGATTATCATAATGGTGACGTTACTGCCTCTGGAGAAGGAATAATCTTTCAGGTTTGTACATATGCTGCTCTAACTGTTTGGTACCTGAAAACAAAGCAGTAAAATTCTTCTCCAAGCCATGCGACCGTCGTTTCTCATCCTAAGCATGGAAACAGTTAGTGTAAGTGGGCAATAGTTAACTATGATGTCTCCTTTTAAAAAACAGACTTATTTGCCTTTATTTTATGTGTGCATATTTTTTTGTCTGAATGTATTTATGCATGACACATGTGTGTCTGGTACCCACTGAGTCAGAGAAGGACATAAGATCCTCTGGGACTAGAGTTACAAATGTCTGTTAACTGCCATGTGGGTGCTGGTACCTGAACCCTGGCCCTATAGAAAAGCAATAAATGTTCTTAATCACTGAGTATGGTGGTGGTCCCCTATAGGCTATTTATTTGAATGCTTAGTCACTAGGGAACAACACTATTTGAGAAGTATTAGGAGGTGAGGCCTTGTTAGAGGAAGTGTGTCAATAGGGGTGGGTTTTGAGGTTTTAGAAGTCAGTGTCTGGCCCCATGTCATCCCCCACTCTCTGCCTTCATGCCACTAGGTTTCCTGCCATGATGGTCATGGACTAAACCCCTGAAACTGTAAGCAAGCCCCCCAGTTAAATGCTTTTTCTTATAAGAAAGTTTTGGTCTCTTCATAGCCATAGAACAGTGACTGAGAAACTGAGCCATGCCTCCAGAGGAAATAATTAAATTTTAGTCAAACAGGTCTATATGAAATAGCTATAGAGGTCCATTACTTTAGCCAGAGATAAAAAATACCTTTGCTTTTGATCAATTACACATGCAACCCACCATAGTTTCAATAAATAGAAAAGAAATACCATATTGTTTTTAGTCATGCACATGACTACAGTCTTTTGTTTATGTCTCATCCCCATTAGAATGGTGAAACATGCTTGGTGTCTCTGGACAAATCTCTACCTTTCTGCTTACCTGCAACACTTGAAAAGAGCTAGTCCTTCATCCTCATTGTAAACTGAACTCTACAGTCCATGATGATACATTTTGTTGTGTCATACATGTGACAGAGTAGTGTAACACCTCATATTTTAAATGATATGCTATTGTGCAAATTAAAATTAACAGTTTATTTAAGGCCAAACCCCTTATGTATTAATCAATACAATTGGAAATTACAAGTATAAGTAACAAATCCAAGCCAAAAGAGAAAAGGAAAACAAAAGAAAAAAGAAACCTTCAAAGAGCCAATCTAAAATTTTATACTGCTAATCAAAGTATTAGGCTTTAGATTTAGACAAGAGTATGTGCTGTGATTAAAGAGCACACAATTAGAAGATTGTTGGAAAGAAGATAATTATAAGTGGTAGAAAGCAGTGTACAGACGTAATATTAAGAATTATGAATCATCTAGAAGAAGCCAGAAGATAGAAGGAGACTAGAATAAACCTTAATGGCACTGTTGAAATGGACTAAAATTGAGTGCTCAGTGGTATTTACCAGTTATCTCTCAGTTTTTGTTATTATCGGGATCATCAAACAGGTAATAAAATTCATGTACCATACAGAATATACCCCACTGCTTTTCCCTTTCCTTGGAATATCCCCTCACTTTTTCTTCCCATTTTCTCTGGCTATTTTTGTTGCTGTTGACATTCTCAGAAGAGGTACTCTTTTCTCATTTTCTAGCTCAGCCACCCTGCCACACCCGAGCTAGCCACCTCTCCTCTACACCCCATATACAATGTATTCTTCCTCCATTGCATCCATTAAGTCTGTAATCAGACATTTGCTCTTCAACCGTCTTAATGTGCCTCTCCTTGTTAAAATTATTGATGGTAAAGCAGTGAGGATCTCCTATATCTTGCTTACTGTCTCACACTGTGCCCAATACATATGTTACATCCAAGAGGCCCAATACAAGTCAAAGATGAAGCGGGCATAGAGATATTGGAGGAATAAAGGCGAATAAAGCATGGTATTAATTTCTGAAACACATACATTGTGATAGTGAGGCGGTATCTATCATAGAGTTAAGACTTTTAGGGGCAGTTTCTCTGGAAGTGTTAAAAGAAAGAACATTCAGAGAGGAGAGGATTTACAGTGTCACCAACTTGTGAAGATCACATTGTCCCACAATTTATAATTCAAGCTTTTTAATATGTGCCTGAATGGTTGTATTGCAATATCCTCTCACAGATTTTTAAAGAATTATGAGTTGGATGTCTTTGATGGGATAAATGGATTTGAAGCACAGCAGCTTTCAAATGAATTACAACCCAGAACAGTACTCTAGGGAGAGTAGGCAGATTTGGATATTCTTTGTTCTTTGATTTTTTCCCCCTTCTTCCATATATAATCATTCTTCTCCTTTGTCTCTGGAATTATTGTTTTATGCTTTACCTTTCAGCTTGTTTATTATATGACAAGCTTAATAACCATTATATAAAAATAACTAGCAATTATATGCATTTACTATTTTATGGAACAAAAGAAATGTCAATTAACGGGTTTCAGAGTACATGTGCTTTCATTGTAGCACACATTTTTCTTTCCATCAATCACTATATGTGAGCCATCACACCACTCAGTTGCAATCATTATAACTATATTGGGGTAAAGCAACTATCATTAAGAAATGCATGTGTAATTTCCAACTGTGGTGGTGCACACCTTCAATAGCGGAGCTCAGGAGACAGAGGCAGGTGGATCTCTGTGAGTTCAATGTCAGCCTGGTCTACAGGCAGAGTTCCAGGACAACCAAGGCTATTACACAAAGAAATTCTGTCTCAAAAAAATAGACAAACAAAAACAAAAAAATAGAATAGAAGAGGAAGAAAGAAGAAATGGATGTGTATGTGTTTGCCTAATGTTTAAGTAGAAAATCTGGTAATTGTCTTTGGTAAGGCACATAAGATATGTATTTAACCCAAGACTAAACACTTTATCGAAAAGAACTTGGAAAAGTATACATCTATTCTTGTCTAAAAGCAAAGTAAAACAAATTGAAATTTTAGTTATGGCTATAACATAAAATAAATTCCTGATGAGGGGGTGGGAGCACATTAGAGAGGTGATGCTTATGATATACCTACTTCTTTGTACTTTCTCACACCAGAAACATGCTTACTGGTGGAGGATGGCAATGGAATTAATTGCTCAGTATTACTGGCATGGGAAAGAGAAGTCCGTCATCAAATGCTGCTGGGTGACATTGAAGAGATACCTGCACTTCAGGCTTAGGTGGCATTGCTCACAATAGCTGGTCTATTGAATAAGCAACCTGTTTCTCAACAGAGGAATGGCTAAAGAAAGTGTGGTAGATATACAATGAGACTTATTCGAGCATAAGGAAGGTGTCATTGGTAGGAAAAGAATGTGATTGAAAATTGTCATAGTAAGTGAATTAAGTCAGTATTAGAGAAACAAATACTGATTTCTCTTTCATTTGTAGATCCTAGATTTCTATAGATATATAAAATTGTGTCTGTATATATGACAAGAAAGTAAAAGCAATTCTGTTCAGGGAAATGGAGCAGATTACTGGGAGAGGGATGAAGGGAAGGTTGAGCGGTTTGTGGGGAAACAGCTCAAAGCACATTATATACATGAGTGAATATGTATATAGAACGTTTTTTGAAACCCAGCGCTGTGTAAAATGAATGCATGCTCATAAAAATGCTTACTATGTCACTCTTAAAGTTGGTCTTCAAGGTCTCTCTCAGAAAGGAGACATTCAGCAAAAGAAATTTTTCTATTTCTCCCATTTTCAACCTTCTCCTCTTCTTCATCGTTTATTTTTCTATTTTAGAAGCAGACAAATAGTTTCTCTTCTTCATTTTATTACCATTGAGTGAATATATATGGATATATATATTCATATATATATATTCTTGGAATGCTGTAAGGGCAATAGTCACTAAAGACTTAAATACCATTCAACTAACAATGGTTTTAAAAAGATGTTTTCCTATGTGTAATAACAATTCAGGAAGTAACACACAGAGTGCAGTTTATAAAGAAAGTCATCAGATACGACAGCTTCTAATCCCCACCCTCTGTCCTAGTGTGCGACTTTCATTCTCGTGGTCTTAAGAGAAATGCCCCACTTCCAGCTAACACGTCTGTATCAGGTAGAAGGAAGGAAGAAGAGGGGATTTTTCATTATCAGCCTACTAAGGATCAGAAGCTCTAACTAGCAATTGTTTTTTCTGTCTTATTGACAAGAACTGTGGACCCCAAACCACTTGCAAACACAAGGTAGACTTGTTGCAGTGTTGTAATCCTCGATGGGAAGAGTGATGTATGTGGTTAGATTAAGACCTTTCAATGAGAAAGCCAAACTTGTCTGGAAGCTGCCTTGGCTGGGATGACTATGATCAAGGAGGGGAGCAGACCCACCTGGGCAGAACACTTGATGGGGCTTCATTGCTGGATTCTGAAAGGGGTCACCCCCATGTGTGAACATGCCAAATTACTCAGGTCAGAAAGTTACATGGCATTGACATTTAACAGTTAAATATAAAGCAAAGAAAACCATATCACAAATCACAATCTCAGAGAACCTAGACAACAATGAGACTCCTAAAAGAGACATACATTGATCTAAGCTACATGGAAAGTAGAAAACGACAGATCTCCTGGGTAAATTGGGAGCATGGGAACCTTGGGAGAAGGTTGAAAGGGAGGGGAGAGGCAGGGAGGGGAGCAGAGAAAAATGTAGCGCTCGCTCAATAAAAATCAATAAAAAATAAAAATAAACAGTTACAAGGCCACACAGATTCAATGGAAGAAGACAAAAACAATGTCCTTTCAATGGAAACTAAAGCATTTGAAACCTTAAAAAAAATCCGTACTCACAGTGATGATACTGAATACTGAGGACAATTCTCTAGGAATGATGTTTCCCTTAATTTCCTGTCAGTTCCCATCTCCACTCACACTGGGAAAGGGTTGGATTAACAAATACATGTTCCAAGCTGATGCTTTGGCTCGTGATAGTGTTTTGGGAATACCGACTTACTATATAGTTACTATCAAGTGTGCATGCTAACATATATTTTTCCATGGGCAAAATCTCTTATGCAGAGAATACAAATCAGTGACCTCTTTGGGCCATTGTGGGTGGAGGAAGCTTGCTCAGTGAGTTAACACTGGAAATGAGGATTAATGTTTTCTTGCGCAGTAATCATATTAACTATAGCATAGATGGAAAAGGACACGGAAGATGATACTGAGAGAGGGATAATGCAACCAAACAGGAAATGAGAACTTCACCACATGAATTAGAAATGTTACATAAGAAATGAAGAAAACACTCTACAAAGGAATGTATTAAGTCTTAGGTATGAGCCTTTTATTATTTTTGAAGCAGGAGTGGACTGTCTATCCACCAGGAGGTACAGAACACCCAGATATGGACAGTTCTGTGCTGTTAGATTGGTGATCACACCCAGGACAGTGCATCAAGTGTGTTTAGAGCAATCATGTCTTCATACAGCAAGGCAAGGCCTGAAATGATTCTGTCTATATTTCCTGCATGTCTGAGTTCAGGAAACCATGTTTTCATTTTTATTGCAGTTTTGCTCCTGTGTTCGTACCAAGGCAGAAAGACACAGAACAGACATACTGAAGACAGATAGGGAAAATGAGATGATTGCTCCTCATCTGAAGTGAAGAGTGGCTCATTGTGATGGTTATGTTAACCCAAGGAAAGTATCACAACATTTCTAGGTTAAATTAGGTCCATAAAGGATAATTTCAAGCATTAGATATTACTTCTGGTTTCAAGGTACTTATAGTACGTCATTTTCTGTGTTGGTGAAATGACCTAATCTTGACTATGACACAAACACTGAGGCTCTGGGGAAACTCACATAGCTCACTTTCAACTTCCTGTCTCAGAAAAAAATGGCTGATTTAGACAGCCACTGTGAAGAAGAAATGCCCATTCTCTCCGAGACATTCTTGGTTTCTTGAAGTCCTATCTTCATACCTATGAACTAATGATGGACAGCCCACAGGTGCCTAGAAGCTGTCATTTCTGTTTGGACACTATCTGACATCATCCATGCAAGGTCGATAATCTCTCTTGTGTGCTTTGGAATAGATGGCTGCCCTGTGTTAGATCTTAACATCTAGCACTCCTGTCGCAAGTGGTAAAGGAAGAGTGGGTGTGTCCTACGGCTGGTGGTACGGTTTGCAAATGTAGATATGAACGAAATGAGAGGTCTCTGCCCGTGTTGTTTTTAATACTATAAAGGGTCCCAAGCAGAGAAAATGAAAGCCATGACAATGACAGATGCTGTGAGATAATGTTTTGTACACTGTAAAGATTTGCCAGTCGTGTTGGTTTAACAAAATGCTCATTGACCAATAGCCAGGCAGGAAGTATAGACAGGGCAACCAGATTGGGAGAATTCTGAGAAGAGGAAACACAGAAACACAATCGCAAACCAGACACAGAGGAAGCAAGATGAGAACGCCTTATTGAGTAACGATACCAAGCCTCAAGACTAATTAATCAAGACACATAGATACAAATTATGTGTTAACTTAAGTTGTAAGAACTAGTTAGTAATAAGCCCGTTCAAGAGGCCAAACAGTTTATAATTGATACAAGCCTCTGTGTGTTTATTTGGAACTGAATAGCTGTGGAACCAGGTCGGACAGAAGCTTCCATCTACAAACAAACTGATCTGGTCAAAGTACGTGCTAGATAAGCACACCAAACCCAGTTCAGACTCCAAGAGCCCATATATAAATGGGACCTAGTTGCTGGTGCATGCATATAATCCCAGCGCTCCAATATTGGATCAGAGGCAGAGACAGGAGAAATTCCAGGCTACTTGTAGGCCAGCTAGCCTGGCATATGCAAGCAACAAAAGACACCTGCCTCAGACAAGTTGGAATAAGCAGGACTGACATTTGAGGTTGTCCTCTGATCCCCACCAGGGAAGAGCAAACACATGCATAAAGATAAATACATATAAAAAAGAAAGCACATAAATGTAAACGTATTCACACAGAGCTCTAGAGTGATAAGGAATTTAAAACACACCCAAAGTACATCAAACCTGATTCTGTTCCAAAGGAGATGATGGGGAGAATTACAGGAGAAGCCATGACATTTGAACTGAATCCCTAGTAGGGAGAAGTAGCCCAACCATCAACTCAATCCCTGGCACCTGTGTGGACGTTTTGTGCAGGGATTCACTCTGTTTCCCAGCCTGCAGAGATGGTTGCTTGTCTTATTTCCTCTTTAAAGATGGGACAAGATAGAAAGGTAAAACAAATCATATAAGAAAGGAGAGAGTGAAACACAGAGCTCAAATTCAAACCCGGACAAATTCAAGCCCTCAAAACTCAACACTTTCAGCCTCTCAGTCAGAACTGCCTCTCAAACGCTTGTGCTTTGGTGTTCACTTGGATCTTGAGTGCTACCCCTACTCACTCATGAATTAATTGATGGGGATAAATCTGCTCCAAGAAGAATGCCCATCTCTTAGCACATTTCCAAGGAATCTTTAGACCAAATGCATGACTGCAATGAGTATACAAGCAAGGAATGGAGGCTCTCATAATGTGGGTAGTATCAGGTCAGTGATTAGCACATTAGTTCCCCCTCCCCTGTAACCTTCCCAAGTTAAACTCTCATGATCAGTCGCTGTGCCGGAAGCAACTAGAAGGCTTACAGCCCACAAAGACAGGCCCCTTTTTATACTGTATCAGGAAAGGAATGTAGGAGGCAAAGCTTTTAGAAAGCTTGTTAGCAAAAATGAAAAATGGCAGCTTCTGGCAGCTTAGAAGAAAAACATATGCAAGCAATGAACCTGCAAAGTCATAAATTTCCACATTCCAACATAAAAATGATGGGCTTGGTGCTTTAAAGAACAGTAATTTGAAAAATTTACGCGTGCATGCGTGCACACACACACACACACACACACACAACAGTATGTAAAGAGACATGTGAAGTTAGTTGAATATCTTTAATAGGCACTTACTTCAAAGTCTGGAACACTTAAATCATTTCTACACTTTTTGACTGTTTATTATTCCCCCAAACATTGCCAAAAAAATACCTCCTTGAAAGGTTGTGATGAATTTGAAAAGCAAATCAGATTTTCAAATTTTGCATGAGGGAGAACGATAGCCTGTATTTTGGATATATTTTTCAATGTCAGCATAGAGTTGCCTCCTGCCAAAGATGAACTTGGATGTGCTGACCTTTGAGGATGACTTCTCTCTGTTAGAATCTTGCCCTACAGGAATTTAGAAAACTGATCACAAGTCCATTTAAGGATACCAGATGCTTTTGAAATGCTTGGTTGAGCGAGGTGACTTATCTGGGTCTGAATGTAACATTTGGGGAAACAAAGAATTCTGCCATAAAGAAAGGGAGCATTTATGCAACATGAATCAGGTCGAGTATCCTTTGGAGGAATTGTGACCTTCACACTGCAGGGGACCAATTTGATGGACACAGATAGTAAGACTAACAAGAAAACATAAGAGGATTGCTTATACTTTTTAGTCTAGTGTCATACTGGAGTTTTTCTTTGTTTTTGGTTTTTTTCCCCCAGTTACAAGTGTAAAATACTACCAACAAAGGTCACTCACTCTATGCAATTTTTGTAACTAAGACTTAGTCTGATTCTTAAATGTGGGACCAAAATAATAGTAAATGATGTGGAGATGGTAACAGGGGTCCCCCTACCTAATGAGCTGTCCAAAATGGGCACCAGTGTAAGATTTGATCTCTACAAAGAATATGTGGATGATGGTTGTTGACTCTATGTGGTCAGTTTAATTTATAAACTCAAAGTTATAAAGTGTTTGTGTTAAACAGTAGTGAAGTATAAAGGAATATGTTCAGACCAACTGCCATGACAGGGGGACAAGAGCCAGATTTACAGCCTACTACCGAGTGCAGGGAGTGCAGAGAAAAATCCACTAATTCCTTCTCAGTCGCTGCTGCTAATCTCAGCTGAAAATTCTAACCTTGCACATCACAGTGATACAAGAAAATCCAAACTGCCCGTCGGTTGTACTTGAAGGGGAAATAGAAATAAGCTTCTTCACATCCGATCGGATTGAAAGAAATAGTGTGGCCAGGAAAAACCAACTTCTATGCATACTAAGTGTGTTAACGATTTAAAGAGCATGTTGCAGTGTGATCTGGTGAGTGGCTTCAGCATCCATCAGTTTTCTCATCCTGTCATGTCCTGACAGCTATATAGAAAAAAAAAATGTAAGGTGGACAGCAGGTGGCAGCAAAGGACGTGGTAAGAAAAGCCGCCGGCCACAGTATTTAAGAATTCCCGGTTTCTCATTCTGATGAGCTTCAGGTAGAGAAGATTAGAAAGTGATTGCTCTTTTGGCCCTGATTAATTAATATGGCATCAAAACCAAACTGTCTAGGAGGTGGACTGTGATTAATTAAGTTTAAAAGCTTTTCTAGCATTCTAACTTCTAACCAAATGAGACAATTGTAAAGCTTATGTAGAACGGCAGTGTCCCATAGAAAAGCCCAGCTTGGATTCTTGCAAGATGAACAGCCATTCTGAGGGAAATGTTTTATAATAATTACTGACACATAATATTTATTATAAAGAATTTTAATTCCGACTAGCATGGGGATATGCCAGTTGGAGGGTGATTTGTTTCTTGGCTCAGAAGAATTACTGGGAAAATATCAATACTATCAAGAAAATAAAAGCATTGAATATTCTATATTAGTAATATTCTTGGACTTTTTGAGAATGTGACTCTTACACCAGAGAAACAGTATATCTCTGAGTCTTACAAATACCCAAGAGCACAGAAGATGAAATATTATAATATTTAGTGGGAGTGGGGAAATGTGGATACCTTTGAATATTTGCAACGTAGGCGTGGGCCTCTAATCAGATAATGCGTAGGCCTGCTTCTAAAATTCTGAGTGAATCAAGATGGCCATCCCAGCAAACCAGCTTTGGAAGACCCCAATTTACTTCGTATATCTTAACTCTGATTTTATTGTTTCACTTGGGACCCAGGTGAAACTGAATGCTTCTAAAACTATTCCAAAAGCTAAGCAGTTGAAAGAACTATGCACAGCAGAATGATGTTGGTTTTTAGAACCAAAGCTTATTGCTCTCCAATTGCCGCTTCGACCTAAAGTAATTCTACTGGGTCTTACCTAATCTGTGAGACTCTTGGGCATGAGTTTTCTGAATGAAATCAGGCATATTATGCTACTCTCGTGGTCAAACTACAAAGTGATTACGTAAGACAACCATCAAATATTTGTTCCTTTATGGGCATTTTTTTTTCCTTTCTCTCTTCAGGAAAATTCCCAAATAAATGATTGTGTTTTGAGGACTGTCTGAGGACACTGTTCCTCACCATCATCTGCTTTGTCTGAATCTCGAATTTTTAGTTCTGACTTTAGGTGGAGACAGTATGCCAGGAGGATTAATATAGCAAAACCATGTTTTGCTAAACTGTAGAATGTGGCAGGTCATCAAGATGGCTCTGATGCAATTTCACATCTTCGTCCTAATCACTGAGACTTTGATTTCCAATTTTATATTCCTCAAAGATTTTGACTTCTTTACAAAACCTTGCATTGACATAGTCCATTGACAGAGGTAGAAGGCAGGAGTAATAGGGGCCAAATGAATTTCAGAGTGAAACCATGAAGTTCAAGTCTTGGCTAGTAGAATTCTCAGTCTGATATCATGAAGTAGAGAGGTACCCTGAAATATGTATCTCCCATCATTACTGTTATCTGCAGGCCCTGCCTTCCCCTCAATTCTGCACGTCTCAAATTCTTATGTAAATTTATCATAAAATGAAAGTATAATATTTACAGTTTTGCTGTTTTGCCAAAACATTCCGGATGAGGATGTATTTAATTAACTATGAAAAATAAGATTTGAAAACCAAGTTGCTAAGGATGCTGTGAAAATCCTAAATATTATCTAGACTTCAAAGCAAGTCCAAAGCCAATCCATGACGTGACTCTGATGAAAATGCATGTATAACACCTCATAAAAAATATCTTCAGTCTTTTTCAGTAAATGCCTAATTTGTTCTTTGTGTGTTTGGGATTTGTGATTTCTCTGAGTGGAGAAGACGCCTTAGTATGCTATGGAATTGCTTCATTTACTGAAAATGAGGACTGCCTTGGGAGAGTGGTTTGCCCAAAGTGAATCAGCAGCGGCTCTTTGCAATAAAGATCCAGTCTCTAGCTTAGAGTCAACTACTACGTCTAGTTCTTCTCTCAGTAGTTATTTTATATTAACGCTATCTTTTATTGCTTCCAAGTTCCTCACAACATAATTTACCCCCAAGGAAAGAAGCAACAAAGCGAGGCATCATTCTCAGACGCCTTGAGTTTTCTCAAGTCACGGTCTGACCTTAAAGCTCAAAATACAGTTTTCAATACGTGGATATAATATCTCCAAGTAACGTAGAGAGAAATGAAAAGCCCGTGACTTTCTACATGACGTTAGTAAAAATCAAATAAGATATATAAAAGTCAAGTGTTAAGTCAACTGATATTTAAAAATTGAGTTCTAACCTGATATGACTTTTGAAAAGTCAGAAAATTCTCAAATATTGGTTCTCCACTCCACAGTGACGCACATATTTGCGAGAAAAAAAAAAGTGATTTCTGATTCTGTAGTCTGAATCAGAACATCGTCAGAATTCCTGGCCGTGAGCCTGGGCGCGGCGGTGCACGTAACTGCGTGTGCATGCACAGCACAAACGACCGCACTCCTATGAAAGCCAACAGGCATGTGAGTCATGTGCTCAGCCCGCAGCCCTGTGCCTTCATAGTCCCCCAGGAGACAGCCTCAGGTCCCTCAACCCGAGCGTGCATTTATGGCGTGTCTTCCCTTTCGTGACACTAGGAGGCGCCCCAGCACCAAGTTTGCTCCCTGATGGGGTCTGTATCAACTACAGAAAGGTTTTTGTTTTTTTTTTTTCAATTTGAAAGTCTGCAGAGGGAAAAGACAGGGAAATGCACTTCGTGTGTGTTTATACACCCGAGGCCCGGAGGTGTTACTTTAGAGAATAATATCCTCAAGGATGGCTTTCCCCGAGCTTCTCACCCCACCGCAGCTCCTATTCTGTCTCCTGCAGACTTGAAATAAACTTCACGCAACGACCAAGTCCCGCCCCGAGGCCGGGTGAAATGGTTTACAGCCTGGACCTCCAGCAGTTCAGTGTTTAAATAAATCTTAGTGAGCAATGGAGAACAATCTTCACATTAATCTTGAGTAATTAGCGTTATAACCCTCGGCCTGCACCAGACAAAGCCTTATGCAAATGTCTCCCCGTCCCTTCCAGATGCCTAGTCCCCGGGCCTGGCCAGTCCCCTTACCCTCTAGCCCCCCTGGGTTGCTGACGACCCTGCAGACCCAGAGCCTCCTTTTTAATAACATGGTACGTTGAGGACCTTTAAAAAAATGATGAGGGTTCTGGACTTTTTAAAAGATTAAAAAAGGGGAAGTAGGGGCAGCTGCAAGAGGGAAGGGCGGTACGCAGCCTGGGGCTATTAGACGGAGTTAGCTACCAGCGAACTGGCACCTGCCCTTGGCAGCTAGGCGTGTTCAGTTAAGGACAGAAGCCGCTACGTGGCGAAATTTGGGGGGGGGGGGGGGATGGGAGAAAAGATTTTTCTCCGAACCGCGGCTTTGAGGGTTGAGGGGTTTCTTCCACTAGCAGGAGGGGCTGAACTTCCAGTTTGACCCGGCGACACCACTCTGACCTCTGGTCCTGTACGTTGAGAAGATTCTCAACTTGTGTCCTCACCTGAGTGGCAGCTACAAATGAGGCTCGGCCTCGAAAGGAGGCGACCGCGGGAGGAGAGTGTGAGGAACCCCAGCACACAAGTTTCCACGCGCAAGGGTTGGGGGAGGGCGGCGCTCACAGAGAGCACAGGTACAGAGCTAACAGCATGCAGATCGCTGCTTGGAGCTGGACTGTCTGCTGTGTTGTGTTGACTGGTTCCGAGGACTTGACGAGAAAGGAATACATTTTTATGGTCTCCCGGGGACCGGCTTGTTGTTTTACAGCTGTACTTATTTCAAACCTCTTTTGTCGGTATCGAGATGGCCCAAGCTCCCAATACTTTGCTGACCTGAGAGTGGAACAAACCTAGCTTCTGTGAGCATCCCTGACCAGCAGCACACACACACACACACACACACACACACACACACACACACACACACACACACACACACACACACACACTCCTGCCCTCAATACTTGCTTTCTTGCAAACCAGAACCCAATGATTGCTAACGTCTTAGGCAGAGGTCTCCGTGAATGTGGTCTAGGAACTTTACCTGACACTCTGCCTTGAAAAACTTCTACAGAAACTGTACTCTGACTCCAAACAAGCCTCGTCTCCACACGCTTTATCTTCCTTCCATCTTTATCTGCTTAGGGGTTATTCATTTTCTTCTTCTTTTTTTTTTTTAACTGACCTCCCCACTCTCAAAAAGGTAAGCATAACCGCAAGGCAAAAGCTAAGATAGGGCTCTTTTTAACTTATAATGGCTGTGGTCTCTACACTTTGTTTATGGAAGGGAGTAAGAGAGGGAGGGGGCTTAATGTAACGACACCACCGGGCTGTATAAATACAATATTCATTTTTTAAGGGTGAAGTGGATTTGGTTTACTCTGAGGGCCAGTAATTCAAACAGCACCTATCTACCGCAGATAGAGCAGCTATGCACAGCAAGGCAGGCAAGTTTGAAATTTAGAACACAGCTTTGATTTATTCCCTTTCTATCAGTGATTAATGCCCCTTAATTAGCTAATCTCAAAGCCATTATTTACAGCCATGGCAGACAAAGGAAGACCTGATGAGCCAATGCTTGTGTCAGTTTGAAATTTTAAAACAAAACAAAACAAAAATGTTTTATTCAGAGTGGAATCCCGAATCTTGCAGATGAACCTCAAAATAACAAAGAACCCCAAAGGGGAAAAATTAAAGTCACTATAAAATAAATAGAAGAATATTCCCTCTTCGCCAATCTCTGCACCTCCTGCCCCTCCTCTTCCCCAGAAATTGGTGCTTGGAGCAACAGGAAGGTGGAGGGAGATATTTAAAGACAGGAGAAATCGGTGTTTGGGCTTCTGTTCATTCAAAATCTGTGGAAGTTCTCCATTTGGCTTGGGGAGGGGAAGCATTTATGGCCGAGTTTACTGAAATTGCTTTTGAGGCCCGGGATCTTTGACTTAAAACAGTTTTCTCTTTGTGCTTTTCTTAGGACCACGTTGGCAGCCTGGGACCAGGTTTGTTTATCAAGATCCGGCGAGGCTGGGTGTGAGGTGCTTGTGGTCTAGGAGGTCCGGAATTTGCCTTTGAACTCTGCCACCCCAAGCGCTGCCTCTCTTTTAAGTGGCTCAGTGTCAACCCATCCCTGCTAGGACAGAGTAGTTCGGAGCCTTTTTTTCGCCCCCAGGGGGAAAAAAAAGCATAGGTTGGGCATCCCAAAGACTGACCGGAGGCTCTTCTACAGGACTCCCAGGGGTCGCCCCGTGAGCTACAGCAAGCGCCTGCCAGAAGTCTAGCGAAGGGGCGGAGCAGGCCCAGCCAGGACTGCCTCCCCCCCATTCCCAGTCGTTCCTTAGCACGCGCACTGCTGGTCTCCTGGCCGCCTTGATCCTCTAGGCTCTCCTTTCTTCCACAGCCCACCGTGAGGAAAACAGGTCTCTAAGCCTACCCTCACCTCCATCACTTGTCTCAAGGGAAAAGTCCGTCTTTATTTTTTCCATTGCACGTCCGGTCCTTTGTGAGCTTTTGCATGTTTTGGAGATGGAGTTATATAAAGAATAAGAGCTCAGGAAACCTTGCTAGCTTGTGGGGCAGACTGAGGCATGAAGGAGCAACCCAAGGAAGGTCTTAACCATCCTCCAATCCGAATGCTTGGGGTGGGGTGGAGACTCTTAAGATTTATTCGTGGGATCCTGAAGTTGAGATCCCAACCGGAGCAGGGAAAGGCCTCTGAGAAAGAGAATTTACTTGCCTGTCAGGCGGCAAGATAATGGAGTTCGGAATCCTCTCCGGAAAACCTGCGGAGGAGAGGGGAGAAGCCGGGCCTGGAAATTGGAGAGGGAAAGACCCAGTTGGGGAGCGGGAAGGGTCAGGGGAGAGGGAAAGAACCGAGGTAAAAGGGAGCTGGGGCGCAAACGAGAAAGCTAGAGACTCGGCTCCTTTTGTTTGAAAGCACCCGCGTCCTAAATCGTAGCAACGAGGTCGTCATTAGCGCTCTGACCCAGAGGAGAGACGCATTAGAGAAAGAAATGAACAGAGCACCCGCACCTCCCAGACTGGTTGTCTCTCTTTCCTTGAAATCCGAGGGCCTTGAGGTTCGGGGTGCCAAAGCCTCCCCCTCTCTCCCGCCCCTTCCCGGCACAAAGCCGTGGCTGAGAGGCAGGAAGGGAAGCAGACTGGGAGTGAAGCGCAGCAAGGCTTTCAGGATAAAAAACAAAAACAAAAACAAGCGAACAGAACAAACCCCCTGTGCACCCAGATTACCGACCTGATTCCACACGCCCCCTCCCCCCTCGCGTGGATTTATTTGGAAACAGTTCTTGCGACGATAATTTTGTCTCAGAGATTAACCATTGGAGTCTCAATGTTCCCAATGGTTGTGCAATCCAGCTTGGAAAAGTACGGATTTTTGTTAAAAAATAACAGACCCTCCCCCTTCAAATGAAACTCTCGGGGGATGGACTTTTGGTCTAGGGAGCTGAGGGTGTGGTGGGTAAAGACTGTTGGACCCAAACAAAGACTGTACCAGACCCGACTCAGTGGGAGGCTCGGTGTGGGAGGACTTTTTTTTTTTTTAATGGGAACTCCAATGAAAAGGAATGGATTCGGAACCCGGTGATTGAAATGTGTGTATGCTGGACAGACGGGCGGACAGGGCAGAACGAACCCTACGCGATAGAAGGCATTAAGGTCTAGTTCCTGAGTGTGCAGAAATGGAAACAAAATAACCAAGAAGCAGCGGGGATACCCAACCCTCGGGTATTCTGAGGTGCTGAGGCAGGTAAAAAACCATTTCTCCTTTACCTTCCTTTCATCCGTCAAGAACTTGTGGGCACGTCTCACAAACTGACGCAGAAGCCCAACCTGCAGGCAGGGGCAGGACATTTTCAGAAATAAGGCTTGAAATGGGCCAGAAACCAATACTACTTAGGGCCAGCCAGAGGGGCCAGCCAGCCAGTCTCTCCCTCTCCCTTTCCCTTCCCCTCTCTATTCCTCTTTCTCTCCCTCCCTTTCTTCCAGCTAGTCTCTCCCCCCGTTCCAACCCAACTAGTCAGCCAGACACCTGCTGCAGGGGGCTTGGTAATGGTGGCCAGAGGGGGCGAATTTTTTTTTTTTTCAGAACCCAACGGGCATCCCAAGTTCAACCTGCCTGAAACCTCTGTAGGCGGTCCTTGGGCGTGTAAATGGGAGCCCCAGCCCCAGCCCCAGCCCTAGCCCCAGTCCCAGAGGCTTCCCTTGCTCTGGTGGTTACCGGTGGGCGCTTTCGTTTTCTCTGCCTGCCAGTAAGTTACCCCCTCTCCAAGTTGCTGCTCATCCACACCGTCCTCTGCTTAGTTTGCCAGGCTCTATTACTGATCTAGGCGTGCGGCGGCTTTGAAAACGGAGACTAGAATGGTTAGAAAGGAATGGAAGGACACGTTGATTTCTGCTTTTTAGCATTTTAATTTCATTGACATGACTTGAAAGGTTTGTTTTGGTCTAAGGCAAAGCTGCCAATTCCAAACACAAACAGATGGACACACACTGTGTGTATCAGATGCTGGGGATAAAAATGGTTTATTGATTGAAATAATAGAGGCATTATTTTGATTTGTCTTGACATGAACGCTGATTTATAGAGCTCTTCCCCCCCATTGATTTCTTCTTGTAGTCCAGACACATGGAAATGATAAAATGCTCACCAGGGCTCACCTTCGTGCTGATCAAGAGTGTTCAATGCACGTTATAAATCTGATATTCTATGTATTGCTTATCTTTATTCACGAGGTTAGTCTCCAACCTAGGACTGTCCCCTTTCAAAAAAATTTTTGTTTTGGGGTGCATGTGTTTCCACTTTGCACTTTCAACGGGCTGGAGAAGACAATACTGTGAAAAACATTTGAAAATATGAGGCGACACAGCCGCATGTGTGTTTCATTTCTGCAGTGTTAGGGTAGAAAGTAACAAAAGAAACACCACACACACACACACACACACACACACACACACACACACACAGAGAGAGAGAGAGAGAGAGAGAGAGAGAGAGAGAGAGAGAGAGAGAGAGAAGAGAGCACCAGGGCCCCAGTACAAAAGATGTACTGACCCAAAACTAACGCAAGACAAGTTAAAGAACCGAGCAAATCGGAGGAGGGGCTAAAGACAAGCAATTTGAGGATACCAGGGATAGTCAAATGAATTACGGGTGTGGGGAAGAGCAGAGAAAGGAGTGTCTGAGACTGGAACTCACACCCCGAGGTTGTAGACAATACATTTACTTAAAATACATGGGTTCTTTGGCTGCACAGTAAAATAAAAATAGTGGTCACAAAACCAGCATCAATTCTGTTCCAAGAGCAGAACAGCCAGTCACTAAACCAAACCTAATTAGTCCTCTTTAATTGTGAGATCGGGAAGCTGGGTCTGACCCAAGACCGGCTGCACTCTCAGGAATAGTAAAGTCGGAGGGGGTTGGGACTGAGCTGAGGCACGCCTTTTCCTTGAAGGGACATCAATATTTGCAGAGTTTAAAGCTTCAAGAAAACAAAGGCCGGCGTGAGATTAACTGATTATCCACGGATACCTCCAAAACGTGCCTCCAAAACGTTGACTACGGTTTAAAAAAAAATAAAATAAATACTAACTAAATAAAAGGTCGGTTGGTTAAAAACAGAAGAAGAGGAGGAAGAAGAAAAGAAGAATTTAATATCGGCAAGATTCTAAAAGGGATGAAATCTAGAACAGCAACTGCGAATGGAGGGCAGTGAAAGCCGGTCCGAGGCCTCGGAGCGCGGACCAGCGATTGCAAGCGCAGTTCTAGGGCGGCGGGAGCCTCCGTCGAGCCTTAAACGCTGCGGGCCTCGACGGGACTCTCGGCCCCCGGCTGTTGGAGGAGGAAAGGGATGCTCAAGGAATGCCCCAGCTTCTACCACACACTGACCTGGGTCTCTTCCTCCGTTTCCCCACCACCCCGAAGTTCTTGCCTTTAATGTCGCCTAGGACCTGCCATCCTGGGGAACTTGAATGTGCCAGACACTCCAAAACTAAAGAGCGAACTCTGGTTCTGCCCGTTCTCCTGATGTTCCTATTGTCTTTTAATTTTTATAGGACAGCCTGTTGCTCCGGGGACCTAGAAGGGTGAGCCAGGGGCTCCCGGACGCCCCGCAGAGTGCCTTTTCCTGGGTGTCCGCAAGGACCCGGCTGGGGACGGAGCAGCTCAGAGTGCCGTCAGCAGTGGCGGGCTGGCAATGCTGGGTCCCCTCCTGATGCTCACCTCAGGCAGCCGCTGGAAGTTCAGTGCCAGAGACAGCTTTTCTCCGACAAGGACCCGCTTGCCTTCAATTCTCGAGGCTGCTTTCTCCGCCTCGTCCCAGGATAATTGCTCGTTTCTCTACATTTAGAGCTTCGGAAATTGAGAAAGCGCGCTTTCATTTGTGCAGGGTCTGCCGGCTGCTCCTTTGCGTTGGAGTCTTTTTCCTCCTCCCCTCACGTATACACACTCTTTTTTTTTTTAATAAATGATTTGAAAAATCAAAACAAACCCTGAATCAGTCCGCCCAATTTTATGCTCCATCTCCCCTGTCTGCCACAGTTTCTCTTTGTGGTCTACGGAAAAACAGTGTTTAGAGCCATTTGCAATTTCCTTTGTCACTTGCCACTCTGTGTATGTAGGTTTTACATATCATTTGTTTACCAAATCAGTTCCTATTTCTTTAGCCCAGGATTCAGGATATTTGTTCCTAGATTAATTGGCCGGTGCTGGGAGAGGGGCAGGGCATTTTGCTATCTACCTGAAGCAGACCCTGTCAGCCAGCATTAGGGCACGACAAGGACATTGCTGCAATAGATTCCAGCCTCTCTGAAGGTTTTGATGAAAGAATCCGGTTTGCCTTCCTAGCCCTTGTAAAGGTCACACTTTGAAGCTGTGGTTGTGCTCACTTGATGTCTAGCCTTCACCTTCAGGCATTGCAGGACTCCCCTTGCCAGAGCCAAGCAACCCCTTACTTCCTCTGCCCCTGGATGGCCCGAAGGATGCCTACCTGCTCTGTGAACTTAAATAGTATCAGGTTCCCTATTAGCTTACCCTGATTTTCATATTGACCTTTTTACTTGATTATGTCTAGACTCAACAAAGCCCAGGGATGTGGAGTTTGTGGGTGACCCTGTATTGCCCTGACTAGTATTTTAAAAAAAGAAAGAAAGATGAAAGAAAGAAAGGAAGGAAGGAAGGAAGGAAGGAAGGAAGGAAGGAAGGAAGGAAGGAAGGAAATTTTAAAGGAGAAGTTGGGGTTGGCCCAAACAAGTTTTGTTTTTGCATCTGTATTTTTCATTCTACAAAATGACAGAGTTGTAAGTTATGAGAAGCTCAAAATGACTGAGCAAGTGTTTGAAGGTCAATTTCAGGTAGTCATGGCAATACTATCCTAGATTATCCATCTGGATTAAGGGACCACTTGTCTACATTGGAAGAGAACCTTAATTAAATTAATTAAGGCAATTTCATTACAATTTACCTATAATCACCCCCCAAAATAAGCCAGGAGCATTAGCTGTTTCAGTGGATAGATAGATGGCTTCGATATTTGAAATAAAAGTGACTCGTTATCTTTTTTGAACATGTTACATTTTTGCTTTGGCAATTTCTTTATTATTTCTGAAAGTAGCTTTAGGTATGATATCTCTTTACATTAATTTTTTAGCTGTAATTAAGTGTTGCTATCTAGGATATTAAGAGCAACATACATATAAATAAACAAAGCAAAGGGACAATGACTTTACTTCAGAGTTTGACTGTCCCAGGGTGTTCAAGGTAAGTTCTTGGTACTCTTGTCACAACCGACCACGATTTGTTGCCTAAGATTACAATAAGCACCCTGACAGACCAATATTGTAGTTGACCCAATATGTAGCCTTTTTTTATTGGAAATAAAAGGAAAATTAACAGAAAATTCTGTTGGGTTTGGTGAGATGACCATGAGTCAATAATTAGAATTTGGAAACAACAATGTCATTTGTACTCCAAATATTTAACTACAAACCAGTATAAAATGGTTCTAGAAAAAAGGGCCATACTATTGACTGAGTGTAAACAGATTGAAGGATTGGCAAGAGGGACAGTCACCAATGTCCATCCAGTCACTAACAGTCCAGTTATTCAAATCCATGGTAGAAGTGGCCCATCCTTGGCTACCATCTGCTCAGAATTCAAGATGACAGTACTGTTTTGTGTGCCCAGAGCCTAGAACTTGGGACTATTAAGAAATCATTTTCTAAGTGATCAGATCAAAGCCTCATGCTTGCCTCTATCCTCTATCAAAAATTAATTCATGCCAACTATTCTAGGAGTTAATTATAGCTTTGGTCTCCACTGAATCCTGAGTGTATTAAGTTTGACACCAACCACTGTAATGTATCATGTCTTTTTTCTTTTTTATGGTGAATGTAATTTAATTACATGTTCTCTTGATGCTGAATTGTGTTATTTGGGAAACACATATGATTTATTATTTTATTATCTTTGTTTCTAATTCTGTTAACTCTTATCTGTCCTCAGTGAAAGGAACTACTAAATTTATTTGGCTATCCCTCAGAAAATCCTTCCTCCGCAGAAGTTGCCTTGGCTTCCTGTTTTACTTTAGATTTTTTTCTATTACTGTAGTCTTGTGGCTGTAAAGATGAATGCACCTGGATTTATTAGAAAACTTTAGTATCTCCATTATAGCTCCTGGAGGATTAAATCAGATAAGCATATAAAGGATTTAGTACAATATCTGACACTTAGTGTTAAAAACGTACATCCTGGTACTGCTTTAACACATGGACTCTTGATAGTAAACCATTAAAGGATGAGATACAATAAGTCTTGTTTCCTTTCCTTGCTTGTGCCTAATAGCTTAGAATTCTTCCTCTTGCCAGCATATTTGAAATTATTTTCCCCAAATACATTAAAGTTGTGTATATTCAGATATTTAATATATATGCTAAGACCGGTGCTCTGGCCTATATTGGTGCACTATTCCTGGATTCAGTGTTAGATGGGGGCAAAAGGGCATCTCCTTTCAGCTATCTTTATAAATTATTTCAAATAAAGTTAAATTTGAACACAAACCATCACTGATCTCAGACGTCTCTAGTTATAGATATTTTGCTCAGGCTTCCCATTGGAGTCTTTGAGTTGTTAAAAAAAAAACAAACAAACAAAAACCCAAAACCAAACCAACCTGAAGATTAGAGATTTGTGGAATCATTGCATTTTCTGTCATAAATGAGTTAAGACATATACAACTGCTACTATCTAATTCAGTTTTTAAATTCATCTATATTCATCTATATTAATTATTCGTGCAAAAGCCGACTTAAATAGCATCTCTGAACAGCCCCTTCACATAATTTCCAACCCTCTTTAAAATACTTTTTTAATATTAATGGTGCACACTTCCTTCTAATATATTCCATACTGTATTTCATCCAGAACGGGTGCTCGGCTTTTAAGAAAACTGAATTTCTTTTGCCTTGAAATATATTTTTCCTACTTTTTAAGAATAGAAGCAGCAATCCCCGTGTCTAGATAATTTTTCATCGATGGTGTTATGCTAGCCACCATCAAGGATACGGCTTATTGAGGATTTGTATAAGAAAGTGTATGACGTCTCCCAAAGTTTATCATTCTCACGCTCGAGCATTTTAAAGGATCCCTGGAAGAATATCATGGGCAACAGGCAGTGTGTTCAGGACCTTCCTGTAAAGCAGGTCTTGACTCTACTGTGTTGTCTAATTGTTATAAGCATCACACTCCCCAACCTATTTACTAAACTGCCACGAAAAGAGGCATTTTATTTTCCCACCATTTTTATACACCCAAATGCAGTTTTTCTTGGCAATTATTTAATGTACATAAAATGAAGAGACTGCCACAAACCAGTAATCTTAGTATTTGGGCCAAGCTCTGCCACTGTTATTTGCTGCGTGACTATAATTAAACCCTGTAAGTAGTCGTTTTACATTTCTTCATGTGTTAAATTGGGATAATGATTGTTCCTTGAGATGTTTGTAGGTGAGTGTGTGCGTGTGTGTGTGTCTGTGTGTGTGTGAGAGAGGAGAGAGAGAGAGAGAGAGAGAGAGAGAGAGAGAGAGAGAGAGAGAGAGAGGCTAGAGCTAGTAGAGCTAGTTTGGAATGGAATTGTAACAGGCCAGGTGATTTCAACAGAAGAAATGTTTATCTCACAGTCCGGAAGGCTGGGAAGTCCAGGAACAATATGGCTGAATCCAATGTTTGGTAAGGGCCTATGTGCTAAGACCTGTGTCCTCATTTGCAAATGGGCATTTCTTTGTGTCCTCACATGTTGAAAAGAAGAGACAAGCCTTCTCCTGTTCTTTTCATAATGACACTGGTCCCACTGGAGAGTGTTTGCTCTCAACACAAAAAATAACTCCCCAAGCCCTACCTAATGTTATCACAGGAGGGGGCGGTTAGGATTTCAATATACGAACCAAGGAGGGGCATAAACATCATTCATTTCATAGTTGTGTATACATACATACGTGTGAGTGTGTGTCTACATGTTATGAAGAGCAAAGAGAGTTAAACTACTCAACTTAGATATTCAAGGCAGGAGTGGATAATATATTTTAAGCAATATAACATTTTTATTATTTGAGAATTTCATATAGTGTATTTTGATCACATTCCCCCTTTTCTCTCCCAACTCTCTCTTTCCCTTTTCCTCTACTGCTTGCCCTCCCCCATTTTAAAGAAGAGAAAGGAAACAGATGCCCTGACCTCTTATAGTCTTTTTGTTACCTCTTCTGCTGTATCCCCTGAGCCTATTGTCTAACTATCTCACGGTTGGTAACCCCAGGATACAAGTGCCGCTATTGTATCGTTCAGAATTTCTTGCTTTGCTGGTGGTAGTTGTGGCTCTTAGGTGTTATAGCTGGATAGGACTATTGATTGCTTTTCTCCACTTGCCTGGCACCATAATTCTGGATGGCTTTTTAAAACATCCTTAATGTTACTTATCCTTTCTCTTTCCTCTTCCTCTGTGTTGCTCCCCCTCCCCAGATAAGTGTCCCCTTGATAGCAACTGTGTCTAGTATTCCATTCTCTAGGGTTCTTGCCGGGCCCCACCCCCAACTATGATCCCTTTAACCCCAGATAGCAGAATATTAAAAAGGAAAATAGTTTTGGTTACCTCCCCTGGGCTTGTGTTGTGTTAACGTGCCATATATGTCTCAATTGCATTATTACTTAGATTCATGATGTTTATGACTTGGTAAATAATCTAGCTCAAATTTTTATTTTTATTGCTTCTATTTGGTTCTATGTGTTGCCAACCAGATTTGATTTTTTCTCCCTTTTCATACCAACCAGTTCTTGTTTTAGGGATTCAAAAATCTCTTTTGTCTCCTCTGGAATATTAATTATTTCAGAGTTTTAAAGTTCCTATCTGTTGTAGATAGTTCTACAGACAATCCTTTAGAGTTAAGAACCTTACTTTTAAGATTTTTTACTTTCCTCAAATATTTGCTGGCTTTTGGCCTTGCTTTGTTCTTGCTTTTTCCTTTTTTGTGTATGAACACATCTTCTTTACTGCTTGTGAGCAAAGAGTAGGGCACACTGTAGTGTGAAGGATGCAGGTAGATTGTCTACTATTACAACTCCTCATATTACTTTTTATGTGTGTCAGCAGTTCATGGGGCTCAGTTTGTTTGCCCCAGCCATCGCCATAACTGGCCTCTTTATAAACTTTTCTGACCCGTATTCTCAACAGCTTTGCCCTGACTGTATATTTCTGATTTCTGAAGCTTTTCTTTTTTGGACTGCATTCCTACATGGTTTTCAAATGCTTTGGGAATCATGGGAAACTGAGAAGGGCACTGTGGGATATTTAAAATTTCAAGAGTAAAGGGTGATCTTCTCATTTCTCAGTTACTGCCAGGCTCTCCAGCTCACGGCTTCCTTGGTAGACCAGGCAGCATTCCTTCTAGAGGATATTGGATCTCTGGAAAGCTGACATGCTAGAGGCTTTCATGATAAGAAATTCGTATGAATCAAGAAATAAGGAAGACAGCATCAGTTCTGATGCCAAGATCTGAAAAGATTTCTAATATCCAAAGGCTGTATCCATACTACTAGTAAATATTTGTGATCATGTAAGACTAAAATAAAAATATTTTTAAAAATTATGTTACGTTTTCAAATTCCTATAAAGTGTGAAAGCATATCTATTCATTGCCACTGCTTAACACTTGGAGCAGATAGTATTTCTTTAGTCCTCAGAACAGGATGAGAACAACAACTAAACACACACACACACACACACACACACACACACACACACACACAGTAAGAGAGAGAGAGAAAGAGAGAAGAGAGAGCAGGTTCGGGAACCTATGCCATTAAAAGACTCTATTGTGGTTTTCCAACTCACAGACAATTGCCCCAGCCTGTTTATTTGAGTCTTGCCTGATCTGTTCCTGAAATTACAGTAATACCAGCTGTTGTCTTCAGTATTTGCCGCCAGCTCCTCCATCTCCACTTTGCCTTTGCCATCCCCATCCTTCTTTTCCCCTCTTGTCCTCTGCAGTGCTATGCATCAGACTCAGGACCTCAAGCATGCTAGGCAGTCTCTCCCACGGAGCTGTGTCCCTAGCACTCTGGGCATGCTTTTTTTTATCCATTTTCTCCTTACATCTCCATTCTATCTTTTTGAGATTCCTAGACATTTCTGATCCACCAACATCAACCTTTGCTTTTTAGAGTTGTCAAGGACGTTTGAGATGGGCTAGTGGAAGGTGTTGCAGTCATGTAGAGAAGAAATACCATGTTTAGCCAGCCATTTTCATCTTCGACATCATCATTGGGATTTTTAGGGTGTTTGGTTTCAATACATTTTGAGAATCACTTTTTATTTTTGTCTTCATTATTTTGCTAAGTACACCCCTGATTATTTATCCATTTTTGTTGTCCCATCTAAACTGTCACGTTCTAAAGATGCTTCTGTTTGCCTAGACACATTTGCTTCTTCACCAAGACATTCATTTGTATAGAATGAGCACATTTTATTGTTAGCCAGGATGATATCATCATGCTTTCTTGCAGATTTACTTCTTTTCCAGTGCAATCCAAATTATTTTCATAATTAGTATTTTACTTTATTCCTGTTTTGAAATTAAACAGTTGCATAAAGAACACTTCTGTTTCCACACAGAAGGCTGAAGTTACTCCTTGCATCATTTCAGAGTGGTTTACTCATGAATACATCCCATAGTAATTTATTGTCATATTTCACGAGAAAGTTGAATTCTTCCTTTTCTTGTTCATCCTTGGAAATAGTCTGTATTCATGAATGCTGGAATTCATGATCTGGTTTGCAGGCTTGAAACCTTATGTAGTTATTGTTTTTTCTTTAATTTTTTTAAAGGAAAGTTTTACTTTTTTAAGGAGGATAACATTAAAAAATTATCTTGGACACTTAAGAGGAGAAAAAAGAATCACTACATTGCTCCTTGTCTTTTTTTTTTCTGTTCCCTCAATTTGCCCAGTACTATCACAGAAGAACAAGGTTCTTTAAGCACATTTAATCTGTCTTCACAGGCTGAACACTCAAAAGAAGATGGCATATGACTAAGGTTTTTATTTATATAAGATAAAATAACTGATCTAAAACGCTAAGCTCATTATTGGTCATGTAACACACACATACTGCTACAATGACTGTGTTTATATCTGATAACTTGTCTAGTAAGATTAAAACTTCATTGGATTCTATATCAGCTAAATCTAACAGGTGAACTCTGGCAGAGAAAAACCCCAAAGTAATGGAACAAGTGGATACTAGTGGGTGTTAGTGCTTGGGTGGGATGAACAGGCAGGCAAGTTGGATGGCCATTTTTGCCACAAAATGAGTGAAGTTGTCTTTGTCTGTGAAGCCTAGGTTTCTCTGGTGTAGATAGCACCTGAGGATGCTGGAATTGATTTTCCACATGTCCCCTCTACTTCTCTGTGGGTTTACCCTCCATCCTTTCATTCCACACTAACCATCCAGTTGAGGCAGGCAAACCCATCCTTTACAGAAATCCTGCACCCCAAAGTTCAGTGGTGAGTGATCTGTATAGTCATTTCATAACTTTTAGCAGAATTACCTTAAATCCTTAATATTGACAATCCAACTAATGTCCAGAAGTCTTTCACAGGAAACAATACATGATAAAATCAGCTCCCATAGAACTTATAATTTGCCTTCATTCAAATAAAAATTTATCTGAGTTGACCCCATTAGTATTAAATAGTACAAAATAAACTTAAAAGACAAGCCATTTGGTAATAATGTTGAGATCCTCTTTTTTATATTTTGATAATTAAAATGTACATAATAATACAAAATAACTTTAAACATTTTGCTTCATCAACTTCTTACTGTTTCAAGCTTGATGGAAGGCAGAGTCTGCTTTTTAACTAAGCAACTAGCCAGGGAGCTTGGCTGAGCACACAAACCAGCAATCTAATACCAAATGTTCAGCTCTGGAAACATACATACGAGTAACGTTCTAGAGGCCGTGCAGGTTGTATTTACAAATTGAGAAATTTAATACATTGGGCATATATATAAAGATAATTAAAGAAAAGGAAGCCGTGAATTTGAATGAGAATAGGTATGTATGTGTGTCCATGGGAGGTGTTGCAGGGGAAAGGAAAGGGAGAAATAATGTAATTATATTATAAAGTCAATTAAAAGCATTCTCAATCTCAATCTGCACTGTGTTGTCTGCTACTTTAAGGATAGAAAACCTTAATATTTTTGTGTGTTACTTAAAATCAAACTTAAGTTTCTTATCTAACTAGTCACTCATTTGTAAACTAACATTATAAATCAGTGAACAGTTCAAACTTTCCCAGGTTGTGGTACCCGAGGTGTTCCCACACTGAGATCACAATCTTGAAGATAAGCCCAGTCTGGCAGGCTCCAAACCATAGGTCCCATTTCTTGTATGAGATTCCACAGAGCATCACTTAGAACTTGAGGATGAGGAGGCTCCCAGGGCAAATGTAGTTATTAGAGAAATGACATGATCCTTGAGAGAGAACCCCTTTCATTGGCATGATTCGTACTGCCAGCCGCTATGCCCTACTGAGGGCTTGCTGTCTGTGAATTTGTGAGTCATGATTTAACAAACAGAGACTTTGCCTCCCTCTCTCACTGCAGGACCTCAGTGAGAGGTCCTGCTTGGAATCACTGCTTGGAAGAGAAAACCCTGCTGATGCACTCTGAGGTCATTTTCTTTTTTAGAAATGTGGATCTGAATAATAAAAACAATGAGTCAGTAGCGAAAAAAAGGTTATTGAATACCCACTTCTCTTTAAAAACCAGATACATCTTGTTCCACCTTTCTGTTCAGGCATTAAGCCATGCTTTCTTTAACAGGCACTTCTTCCCATTTGTGATTTATTTTATGGGTATAATACGCATGTTCCATTGGCTAATTATTGTTTTGGAGATGAGGAAACTGAGCCCCAGAGAAAGAAATTGCTCATAGTCACACATAGGTGATTGGAAGCACAGAGGAAACAAGTGTCCACTTCTTTTGACCCTAATCAAGCTCTCCCTGCTGCCTTCACAGGGTAGTTCTCCTGATATGGCTTCAAAATGCCTATTGCTAATGTTTTACAGCTAGCTTTCTGTATGATTTGATACTAGAAGGGCAAGGTAGATTGAGTTGGCTCATGTACAAACAGGGAGACAAACTGATAAATATTTCAGAGATAAATATGTTTAATTAGTGAATACTATGAATACCTACAATAGGGATCCCACTACTTTCAGAGGAAGGTAGAACCTAAGTTGACTTTTTCAGTTCCATTGTTTAGGAAATGAATTATGTATAAATCATTCCTGAAACAGCAGGGCAATTTATTAACATACCTTCCGTGGCTTCTGGGGAAATGTTCTAAGACACAAAGGCTACGTCTGTGCGCAATCACGGAATTTATCATTTTAATGGAGATTGAGTTGTTGGCAGAACATCTTACTAAGTCAGTTTGGAATGACAGGGATATCTGTTGATTTGTTTTCTAGGGGGAAAAATTGTAAGGACAAAATACAATGAAGCTGATTCCATACAAACATGCTTCTTCTTTTTAAAAATATTTCTTTCTCCCTTCTTTCTGTCTTTCTTTGTAGCACATGCAACTCATGACATAGAATGTGAAACTTTTATGAAGTTTCCACTTATGCTAACTCTTTCCTGTATATTCATTATTTATTCGGCAAGTAAGCAAAATGCTACTGTTATTTAGTTCAATGTCTCAACAAGCATTTGCTGCAAAGCTACTCATTTTTCTGTGTTTAAAAGAACAGGAAGTCCTGACATAGTCCCAAGAGCAATAGCATGTAAGAAGAAAAGACATCAGCAAATAATATTATGTAGACAGTTCTATGTGTAGGAAAGGACGATTCTGTTAGAAACACAGACTCAAAGTGGGAGAGGGAAGAGAAAGCACACAGGAGTATGTAAGGCTGACTTTGAGAATTTGAGATTCACTGTGTATGTCCACTCAGTGGGCAGACCCCTCAAGTCAGTTCTAGCCTTCATCTAGTTGTTAGAATGAAGAATATGGTTTTACTCACACTATTTATGAAAGGCTTTTTATGTTATGCGTTCATCTATCAAAGTCCAAAATATAGAACCTGAAAGGTTTTCAAATCTCAAAACCATGCTCCTCTAGCTTACTTTCATGACCATTATTTATATGTTCAATCTTCTCACGTCTATGAAGTCACAATAATATAAAGTTTAAGCCCTTCATCCTCTAATTAATTCATTATATGCTGAAGGACATAATCAAAGAATATTTGATAAAAAATAAGTTTTATGTGTTGTTTATGAGGGAGGCACTTAAGGATTTTTAAAAGTCTTTAAAATATTTACATTTTTACTTCTGACTTTTAGCTTAACACTATTTTTTAAAAATGGGTTTTTCTCTTATATTTGATGGAGGTTTCAAGCGTTAGATTTATAGTTCAACACCTCACAACAAATTTTGTAAATATTCCGTGGGGGCTTGGTCCTGAAGTGTAAACACATCTTGCCATTGAAGCTCTGAAGAAAAACAGACGCCCTCATTTATTATGAGGTCTCCAGGAGACTGAAGAGATTTTGAAGTTTTTTTTTTCTCTCTCTCTCCTCTCTCTTTTTTTCTGGAACATCTTCTTCAACAAGAAAAATGAAATGTCACCATGCTAAGGTGAATCATAATAAATGTTATGTCTTGTCTGACATTGAAAATAAATCCAAAGAAGTTTGGAGAAATATTGGTGGCTTTTTCCCCCATAGAGGTTTAGATCTGCTTTATAAATTAAATAGCATGCGCTGACAGCTCAGGGCACTAAGTAAACTATTCAGCAGATAATCTCCATAGAAACAGAAAAAGCTTAACCATCTCAATCTAAAATAGCCTTCTCTACTCAGCTGTTGGATATGATAATGGAAAATTCTACTTTTATTCAAATTTATGATTAATTTCAAATTACCTTATAATTGAAAAGACATTTGAGATAAAATATCTTAGAAGTAATGCAGGTTTTAATGGCTATGGGTATTAGTCATAGTTTTTTTATTCCCCTGTTGTTGTCTAATAATGTTTGCTGAATTTCGACAGTTTTATTTGTTGGTCAGGGTTTTTTTTTTTGTGCACGTTTCTTATATATTTACCAAATATATCAATGAAAAGAGATTGTATCATCATTCCTATTTTTATGATAAGGAAACTAAGGCACAGTGAGACAATGGCCTGATGGGAGTGGGAAAGCTTAGGTTTGTCCCTGGGCTCTGAGGTCTGTAATGTTTACCATTTAAGAAGATCATTCGGGATTAGAGCTGGACCCTGAATCCAACATGGCTGCTGTCATAGAAGAAGATTGTATGGATAGAAACTGAGATATAAGGGAGAGGACACTGTGCAGAGAAGACAGAGACCAGAGCACTAATAAATAATAAATATAATAAACTTCAGTCTTGCCTGATGATGAAATGTCAGATAAGGAATGCCGAAGATTTCTGGCCACTGCTGGAAGGCAATGGGAGCCAGGGAGGATTCCCTTCTAACACCATTGGAGGGAACAAAGCTTTGATTTCAGACTCTGAGCCTCCAGAAATGGGAGATGCTGACGGAAACATAAACACATGAACCCTTCCCAGCCTCATCATTCTAACAAGGGCTTGTCTTGTGCCAAAGAGAAACACACAGAGAAGTCTGGAGCTTTACCATGCTCCTATGCTGGCTGGGGCTGTTACTCAAGGGTGAGCTCCTACGCTGATTTTTCTTTTTCTTTTTCTTTCTTTTTTTTTTTTTTTTTACTAAGTTCATCAGTGGCAGCAGCAATACTTTATTCATCCATGCACCTTTAACAAGAAGCACAGTTGCAGGACTGGGGCAGGATTCAGGCTACCCGTGGAAAGTGTTTCCTCTGTGCATCTCTTTATTGCCTGGGATATAATATCACCTGAGAAAGCCTCATTTACCTTTTTGGATACACCCTATCTTTTAGGGTTTTCTATTGCTGTGAAAAGACACTAAGACAATGGAAACTCTTACAAAAGAAAGCATTTAACTGGGGCTGGCTTATAGCTGAAGGGATGTAGTCTGTTATCATCATGGTGGGACATGGCATGTGAGACCTCAAAGCCTACCCCCCACAGTAACAGACTTCCTCTAACAAGGCCACACCTAATTATAGTGCCACTCTCTATGGACCAAGCATTCAAACACATGCATTTATGGGGTCCATTCCACTGCAAACTACCACATTCCACTCCATGACCCTCATAGGCTTGTAAGCACAATATAATGCAGAAATGCATTCAGTCTAACTTCAAAAGTCCCCGTAGTCTATCACAGTCTCAACCCTGCTAAATAATCCAAAATTCAAAGTCTCTTCTGAGATTCATACAATCTCTTAGCTATAATCCCCTGTAAAATCAAAATAGAAAAGCAGATCACACACTTTCGACATATTATGGCACAGGATATACATTATAGCTTCAAGATGTAGGGAAGGAAGCATAGTGAGGAAATACTGGACCAATGCAAGACTGTAAACCAGCTGGGCAAACTCCAAACTCTGCATCTCCGTGTCTGATGTAAAAGTGCCCTTTCACTTTACAGTGCCCAACTCCTTCCAGCTCTGTTGACTGCAACACAATTCTCTCTCTTGGGCTGGTTCCACTCTGTCATCAGCTCTCTTCAGCTGGTATCCCAGAGCTCTATCATCTCCAGCATCTTGGGTCCACAAGGCAATCCAGGCTTCACCTTCACACAAAGGCCTTTCCTGACCTCCATGCAGGGACAACCTGCATGAACCACGTGGCCAAAGTTGCTAATTTCTGTTGCTTGCTAAGTCTGAAACATAACCCCCTTGTTCAATTACAGCTTCACTAACTTTCTGTTTTTGATGATTTCCTTCACTGTCTAAGTTTGACTACCCTTGAACTTGCTCTGCACACCAAGCTGGCCTCAAACTCAAAGATCCACCGGTCTTTGACATCTGAGGGCTTGGATTAAAGGTGTATACCATCACACCTGTCTCTAAACTTTTCTCTAATTCTTTTTCACAAGTTGGAAGTTTAGCTGGGTAGGGGTCTTGCCCTGAGATCACCATTTACTTTATACTGGTTGACTCTTCTTTAATCTGTTTGTCTCCTTGAACATAGAGCTTACCTTCATTCTACTTCCTGGTGTCCTCTTTCTCCTCAGTCTCTACATTTTGTATATTTTACTTGTTCAGCTTGCTATTTTTCATTATAGATCTTCTTAAGAGTGAAGATCTATACTAGGCTTTTTTTGGATTTTTTTTTGCAGTTAATTCTGAACTCTTTACTTTAGCCTCAGGCAGACTTTTCAGATAAGGGCAAAAGGCAATCAAATTCTTAGTAAAAATAACACAAGAACAGTCTCTGGACCACACACTAAAACTCTTCTCTTCTGAAATCTCTTGAGCCAGGACCCCACAGCTCAAATGACCCACAGCACTACTGTCTTCCATGTTCCTACTAGAATGGCTCATTAAGCCCTGCCTAAAGCATTCTACTACTTTCCTAATCCAAAGTCCTCAAATCCATATCCCTTCAAACAAAAGCTTTGCTAGGCCTCTCATGGTAATATTCTAGTTCCTGTTACCATCTTCTGTCTTAGTTCGTGTTTCTATCGCTGTGAAGAGACAAGATGACCATGGCAATGTTATAAAAGAAAACATTTAATTGTGACTGGCTTATAGTTGCAGAGGTTTGGTCCATTATCATCTTACATGGTGACAAGCAGGCAGATGTGATACTGGAGAAGGAACTGAGAGTTCTTCATCTTGATCTTCAGGCCGCAGAAAGAGGCTGTGTGCCACACTGGGCATAGTGTGAGCATATGAGACCTTACAACCCACCTTCACAGTAACACACTTCTTCTAATAAGGTCACACCTCCTAATAGTGCCACTTCCTATGGGCATCACATTCAAATACATGAGTCTATGGGGACTATTTTTTCTCAAATTACCACACCCTAATTAGACTTTTCTCTTAAGGTTAGTAGACAGTGGAGTGCTCATGTATAAACAGGACAACTATATCACAGCTTCCACCCACCAGACTCAGGAATCATCATGAAGAAGGAATAGAACTACTAAAAGCCAGAGATAGATATTTGTAGCAAAATAATTGACTGGATATGACAGGGCTGTTGCACACGTACACTCACGATGACTGGAATTGCATACATAAGACCTGTACAAGATCAAGTCAGCTAAAATCTCACCATGAGACCCGTATGTGATCAAGTCAGCCAAAATCCCACCACAAGGCCTATACAAGATCAAGTCGGCCAAAGTCCCAGCACAGATGAGGAACAGGCTTATGAAATATACTCTTACCAAAAAAGTTATTGGAACCTGATGACTTCTGGGAGCAAAAGAAGTTCCCTTCTGGATTGTGACCACAAAAGACTACCCTGGCTTTGGCAGATAACCCTACATCCATGCATGTATAGGCAACGCTAAGTGATGCAGTGGGTTTATAAAAAGAGCACATGAAATTAGGAGGGAAAGTGGAATAGAAGTTTAGGAGAGGATTGAGAGGGGAACAGGTAGAGGTATATTTGTTATATTTGATCAAAACAAATTATATTAAAGTATAAAATTCTCACAAATAATAAATAATAAGCAACATACCCCCAGGCGATGGTGGCACACTCCTTTAATCCCAGCACTTGGGAGGCAGAGGCAGACGGATCTCTGTGAGTTCGAGGCCAGCCTGGTCCACAAGAGCTAGTTCCAGGATAGGCTCCAAAGATGCAGAGAAACCCTGTCTCAAAAAACCAAAAACCAAACCAAACCAAAACCAAACAAATAAACAACAACACACCAACAACAACAATACTAAAACTATTCAAGGTTTGGGTCTCAGTTACTGCAATGCTGCACTTCAAGAGCTGCTAACTGCTGTGAGTTGTGTATTTTTCCTTCTTTAGGTGCCATAGGAAGCGCCTTCTGCCCTAAGTTATATCTTTTGGGTTGATATTTACTTATTAAATAGTTCATTGGCACCGAAATATGACAGGCCTTGTTTGAAATCTCAGAATAGAGCAAATTGCAAAATGGCCTCTGCTGAAAGGGTAGATGAACATGTAAGTAGGAGATTGGAATGTAGGGAACTAGGGCTTGGATGGAATGATCAAGGTATAGGAGATACTCCTTCTCTCAGAGAAACTGTGCTTTTCATAGGAGTAAACCACGTTTGTCTTTACCCTCTAATTGCAAATAGAAGCAGAGAAAAGGTGACTAACAAGGAAATACAAACACTTTAGGGTACTTTTCTCATCTCACCCATAAGCACTAGGTTATGAGTCCTCAGTTCTAAACATCCGCTTAGAGTCAGCTGTACGGACAATCCTTAAAGGTACAGATCTTCTCTAGTGGCCTTGATTGAAAGTAGTGAGCTATGACTTAACCTTTTCTTTATTCAGTCTGTCATCCACTTCTGGTCTCGAACTTGCTTCTCGTCTCTGGATTTAGTGAGAACCATTGGACAGCACTTTAGCAAGTACTTCCCAGGCACCAGTCTCCGCTAGATAGGCTGCAGGCACTAGGCATGCATCAATCAGCAAGACAGGCAGGCCTTTCAGCCAATCTGGAGCTGGCTATTGTCGGAGAAGGAGAAATTGTCTTTCCCTGAAGCACTGAGGTTCTTGTATGCTTTGCTTTCGGGTCTGCTGGGAGTGAGTGCTTTAGCTGTTTCAATGTTATTCTATCAAGACCCCAACAATCCTGGGAAAGGAAGCACTGGTGGTGTTTGTCTATTTGAAGTAAGCAAGTACTTGGCCTGAGATACCATTTCGACTTCTCGCAACACCATTTCAACCAACTGGTGGACTTGGTCCAGTGAGTAAATATTTGAATCTTTGGAGCTACAAAAAAGGACCCCAATTAAATGCTTGAAAGCATTTAATTACTTTCCTTTGAGACTTTAGCTTTAACCCTGTTTGTTACTCATAAACTACTCTAGAGAGCAATATTTTTTATTGATGACAGATTACCCAAACTGTTGCCAGTGACCTAAATCTTCCATAGCAGACACACTGGATTTTGCTGAGAGGTGAGTTCTTGAATGGGAAGGTGCCAATGTTTTGCTCTGCATTTTCAAGTGTGGATTATGCTTTCATGTAAATCCTCTACCAAGACCTTCAGGTTTGACTTGAAATCTAAATCATTACATGTAGACATACACACACACAGACACATACACATACATTCACACACACACACAGAGTCATGTGGCTTCATTTTATTTTATTTTATTTGTTATTTCTTTGTTGAGATCTAAATAAATAAATATAGATATGCACACAGAATCCAGTGGTTTCATTTTATTTTACCTATCACTTCTTTGAGACAAGTTCTCACTATATAACCTAATCTGTGTTTGAACTTGTGATCTTCTAGTCTCAGTCTCCAAAGTGCTGGCTTACAGCCACGTCTCACAATACAGGTTGGCTCGTGCGCTAGATTCTTTTGTTTTGCAAGTGGAAATTGAGTATTTGGCATCTGAAGATATTTAGGAGTCTTCTGGGGGCTTAGAAGGAAGCCTAGACCTAGATATTTATGCTCGACACCAAGTGTCAGGAAAGAAAGATCCTATTTTTAAACTTTGCTAGTTAAGTTCAGACTACTGACCTCTACACTTCAGTTTTCATGGGCATTAAACAGAGCAGTTCCCAGCTTTGCCTATGTATAGCCCTCCTGTATCACTAGTTCATATAAGATAAGGGTTAATTGCTACTCTCAAAGGTAGTGGCAGGATCCACTGCCTTGGTAAGTGCATTCTACTTTCTCCATATTTTCAAGCACTTCACATAGCAGTGCTCACTGCTTTGGTTTCCTTGACTCAGAATAAAAATAGTTTAATGTGGAATATCAGTAAAGAAGCCTATAATGACAGATTTGGATGAAAAATAATTTTGAAGACCGTGTGGGATACCTTCCTTATCTCATTGTGTATAATATGTGTATATAAGATCGTGCATGTGTGTATAAATATGTGATCTCTTAATTATTAACATTGAAAAGATTATTTGGCACTTGTTATCAATGGACGCTTGCCGGGACCTGGCACAAGAATGTATGTTGAGATAATAGGTGATTTGACAAAGCATGCATGAGGTAAAAAGTATGTCTACTTCTGGCACATAAACTTCAATAAAATATGCCCCCACGCTTCGAGTGAAAAGGAGGAAGAAAAAAATGTGAAATCTTCTGTATCTATCATACAAGCTGTCTCACTGCCATCTTGGGTAGGTAGGGAAAGAATTGTTTTGAAATTATGAGCATTTACATAGCTCCAGCGGGACGAGAACACGTTTGTCTTCAGGTGTGATTTAAAGTGCAAAGCCCAGCAATGCTGACTCTGGAAGACCACAAGAAAGTGAGCTGATTCCTTCAGAACGGCGATGCTAATAGGTTACTGTTCTTATGGATCCGAGATCATTGCACTCAATAGAGTGTTTGGAAAGGCTTTTATTTTCTGTACATGGTTGATACAAGTAGGGCGTGATGAATTTTACTTGTGTCTGTCAATGCTTTGTTGACCTATGCACTTTGGTGAAAGTTCAGAGGCAAGAGGCCAGTAGGTTAAATAAATTTCATGTGACATATAATGCATGGATAATTAAAATTCTCTCTCTCACACATATGCTTCTTCTTCATTCAAATAAAATATATTCAATATTTTCATAGTCACAGACATACAAGCATTTTTTTTACTGATTTTTGGGGAAAATTAAAAAATGTTTTATTATACATATTAATAGCTATTGATATATTCAAAGGTCTATTAATATTTTCAACTGTGTTAGATTATATATATACATATATATGTATATATATAAATCTTGATCCACTTATGTTTTGAGATGAGTTTTGCAATAACAAATGATATAAAATACATCACATAATTTGAAATAATCTAATAACACAAAAACTAATGAAAGCTGGCTCTCACACTAATTATTTGAACCAAGTATTTCTTTAGTTTACTTTAGGAACAGATGTAACTCATCATGGTAGGCCACAAATAAGGTGTCAAACTGATCGAACGATCAGTGGACAGAAAGTAATGAAATGTAATCTTGAGGTTAGTGAGGATTGAGTTTAAAGTTACTTTTAAAAAGAGATTTTTCCATTATTTAAAGGTGTGTGTGCATGTGTGCGTGCACGCACAACGTGCACATTCATGGACCAAGGAGGTGATGAATTGCTTCATGTGCAAGTTTGGGGACCTGAGTTCTATTCCTTAGGACTCATGGGAAAAGACAGGCATGGCAGTGCAAGTCTCCAACCCAGCTCTTGGAGAGATAGATAGCAAAGACAAGTGGATCTTAGGGCTCCCTCACCAGCCACTCTAGCTGAAACGATGAACTCCAAGACCAGTGAGAGTGCAGAGTGACTGAGCAAGACAAAAGAAGAGGATTTTGGCATATGTGTGTACATGCACATACAATGTAATACATGTATATTAAGGGTGACCAGTTGTACCTAAAAGCAAAATTATTTTACTCACAGGCATGTTGTGTTTGCAGCAGGAGCAAATAATCATTCATAAACTCATTCAGCATTGTTAGGATTAAGAATAATACTTTTGAAATTTTTATAGTCTCCATGGCAGTTAAACTATGTGCAAAAATCACTTGATCATCCTCCTTTCAAGAAGCACTGGAGTCTTTGCCTTAAAGGTTTATTATGATCTGACTTTAAAAAATTATTTGTTTTTATTTCCTGGGCAATGATGCTTTGCCTAGAAGTATGTCATGTACAAGAGTGTTGGGTCCCCTGGAACTGGAGTTGCAGACAGTTGTGAGCTTCCATGTGGGTGCTGGGAATTGAACCCAGGTCATTTTGAAGGAGCATCTGGTGTTCTTAACCACTGAACCATCTCTCCAGCCCATGGTCTGACTTTTAATGAATAGAGTCCTGTGTGTATATGGCTTCTAGAGATTGTCCTAGCTGATACTGTCCTTTATTGCTTTGGTCTCTCTTGGATCATGTGGCCTTGTGAAAGCTCCATGGCCATGTGTTGAGGTCACTTGGCAGTCGGTTGAGAAGTTTGTGTGGAGGGGACTAATGCCTTCTAATGATTGCTCCGCTCTCCATCCATAAGCAGTAGTGGCCTTATAAGTGTGACCTTCAACCATAGTTAGATCTCCTATGCCTGCAACCTTGAGTGGCCACTTCACTGTCACACAAGTCAGCTGAATAAGCTGTCCTCAATTTCTCACCCAAAGCAACTCCATCCAAATGTTAACTGTTGTTTCAAATCGCTAAGATTTTGAGCAATTTGTGAACACAGCATTTGAAAGACTCATTTCTTTATGCACAGCCAAGGCTGGTGATATGAGGAACATTTTCTTTACTAGCAGCTGCCTAGGGGCGCTTTAACTAGGTAACACTAGAGTCACTCTGATGAGGTAGGAAGACCAACAAAACATGGAATAGAGTGATCTCCAATGTGTGACGGATTTATTGTGTATCACTTACTTTTGTTGCTTGATACACCCTGCAGTGTTTCCATAAACTAAAATAATAGCCTTCTGTCATGGTTTCTACAGTTTTCAAGAGGCCATGAAAATATTCAAAATTTGAAAAAAGAAACAAAAATTTCAAGATTATGAAAGAATAAAATTAGAGCAATGACCCAACAGCTAAGGCTGACTACTTTTCCAGAAGACCAGGATTAGATTCCCAGCACCCACATGATGGTTCACAACCTTCCCTAACACCAGGTCCACCCAATGCCCTTTCTGCACTGTGCATGCGCCAAATACACATACGGTGCACACACACACACACACACACATACACACACACACGGTACATATACACACTTGTAAATTTATACATGATGCACATACACACATGGTACACACACGGTACCCATACACACATGGTGCATACACACGATGCACACACTCATGGTGAACACACATGTGGTGCACATACACACACGACGCACACACACATGGTATACATACATAGCGCACACACATGGCACACACACATGATACACACATGATGTACACACATGGTTCACATACACATGGTACATATACACATGGTACATGCACAAATGGTTCGCATACACACACATTACACACACAAATGGTACACATATATAGTACACACATTACGCACATCCACACATGCAGACAAAATATACATACACATTTTTAACATTTTTTAAAAGGGAATTTAAAAATGTATGTAGGTATAGATGTACATGCTTGTTATTTTAGCATCTTGAGGTTGAGGCAGGAAAATCACAAACTCAAGGCCAACTTGGACTGTATAGATAACTTCAGATTGGCCTATATAATGCAATTCTGTCAAAAACAGAAATTACATTGTGTCAACTTGAAAAAAAAGTGTATAATCCTGTTCCATACTGTTGTTATTTCTAGGACCATCCATACTCTTCAAGGTGGGCCACTTGGAACAAGATGTCCACCTGATTATCTTGGAGATCCACAAACAGAAGAAGGAACGTAACAGCTCCAACTCCCTGCTCAGCCTTAACATCAGAGACCCAGCCTCCACGTATCTGTGCTGCAGGGGAGAGTTGGCTAACCTTACTAGCTGAGACAATAAGATATGCCAGAGGGAGTGAGAATATAGTTGAAGGAATAATAATCATAATCATAAAGAGGCTTTGTACTTTCCTCCCTCTCTCCCTCCCTCTGTCTCTCCCTCTTTCCCTCCCTTCTTTCCTACCTTTTTCTGCTCCTTATTTTCTTCCCTTTTCTCTTTTGTTCTGATGGATCATCAAGGAAAGCACTTTGAAGCTTTGCTGAAGACACACAGCAAAAGAGTGTTGGGAACAAGTTAAAGCATTGGCTGAAAGTTGGTAGACTGGGTTGTCATATTTTAGTTTTGTTCAGTTCATGGCCCGAAGTGAATTTTTCACTTTTTATAATTCTTCAACCTACAATGTGAAAAATAATAGCTCTGATTTTTAGAGTATTGTGAATAAATTTTTGTAAGTCCCTTTGAAAATAAAAAAGTGTCAGATAAATGCAAGATAGCTTGATAGGATGATCACTGAAGGGATTGACATCCCTGAGCCACACCACAGGGCTCCCTGCCAAGCAGCAAAGCCGTCTGCACATCAGCATGGCTTGTATTTGACAATCAGATCCTGTGGTGCTTAGTTCTGTCGTCTTGCCATAGAGAAACGTCCAATTTTAGACACCCTCTCCTGAAGCAAAAGGTTGGAGCTGTGGGTTAATGCTTTTATATGTTGTAAAGATTTGTCACCTGTATTGGTTTAATAAAACACTGATTGGTCAGTAGTCAGGCAGGAAGTATAGGCAGGGAAACCAGATGAGGGGAGAATTCTGGGAAGAAGAAAGTTAGAGATGCCATATAGCTGCTGAAGGAGAAGGTGCCCGAACATTGCTAGTAAGTCACAGCCTCGTGGCGATACATAGATTAATAGAAATGGGCTAATTTAAGATGAAAGAACTAGCTAGGAATATACCTAAGCCATTGGTCAAACAGTGTTGTAATTAATATAGTTTCTGTATGATTATTTGGGTCCAGGCAGCCAAATAAACAAAGCACAGTCTCCGTTTACGTAACCGTGCTGAAATCATGCTGAATTTCCATATAAAACTTGAAATATTTAAAAAAAAAAGAAAGAAAAGAAAAGAAAGAATTCTAGAGAGACAAGAACAGAATCAAGTGCAGCTTTTTGGTAACCATCTTTGCTCCGGTAGGCTCTATTTGCTGGTGGCAAGTAGAGATGTGCCTCCTTTCAGAGAGGCTTCCTGACTCAGCATTAATGTCAAAAACCTTGCAGCTCTTGTAAGAGGCTCAGTCACTCAACGTTTAAATGGTGATTATGAGCAGCCAGTGGCATGAAGCTGTCTTGAAACTCTACAGAGTTGTGGCAAAAAATATGGCCCTGCCAGCTTCTCCAACATAAAGCTAGACCCTCAAAAAACTAAGGAATGGGATAAAGCCGGTTGCCATAGTTGCAGCTTTAATCCTAGTCATACTGCTTAGCAGATAAAAAACTTATGTGATCAGAAACATATGTATATAGAGAAAGTCCTTAAAAAAAGAGAGAGTAGCTGGGCATGGTGGCACATGTCTATAATCCCAGCACTTGCGGAGTGGGGAGGGCAGAGGTATGCCAATCTCTGAGTTCGAGGCCAGCCTGATCTACAGAGTGGGTTCCAGTATAGCCAAAGATGCACTGAGAAACTCTGTCTCAAAACAACAACAACAACAACAAACAAAAAACAAAACAAAAGTTAAAGCATAAAAATAAATAGAGTTTTAGAAAAAGAACCACGTAAAGATGTAAAGATGGAAAATACACAGAGAATCTGGATACTGTATGTTATTGTGCTGTCTTTGAATTGTTTGACTGCTGAGGAAGGAGCAACATCTGGTCAAAGACATTTGGTTAAAATGCTGCTTGTTTAATCTAACCTATATATTTTGAAAATGCTTTAACTTCAAATTATAAACCAAAAGTTATATTATTTTGGTAAAGATGTTCTTCTTTTGTTTCCAAAGGATATGAGAGGTTATGAATTTATTCTTGGTTAAGAAAAATAATGTTTGATTAAGGAAGACACCCTGAAAAATCTCCAAGGGGAAGAAGAAAGATACTAGAATATTACTGGTAAGCCACAGCCTTATGATGATACATAGATTGATACAAATGTGAGCCTCTTTCCACCTTGTCTGAAGGTCAGAGAGTTTTTGCTTGCCTAAAGTTGTTGACGGGTATGACTACACAGCCTGACCTAGGATGTGGCTACTTGGTCCTTTGGACATTAAGATGGCTCATATAGGTAGATCCACTCCACCCTGACGAAAGGTCAGAGGATTCCAGCCTACTTCTGCTTCTTCTTTTGAAATAAGAGTTTTGATCTAGGAAGTGACTGCCTTCATGATGCTTGGTGTAGGGTGTGTTCACTGCCTAAACAACAGAATGCTTTTCTCAGGAATTAATGACTTGTCTCGTGTATTACAGCAAGTAACTCTTCTAGTTGTCGTTGTATCATGGTAAAGCAGTCTCTTGTCTTCTTCCCCCTGTTGTACTGTGTACAAAAGCGTATGGAAAATTAAATGCAGGAACTCACTCCCAGTACTATTCTATGCTTCTGTTTTATTATTTTCACGAGCATCTTTGTTCTCTTTACTAACTTTTCTCATTCCCATGCCCCTACCCTGGTAGTGGTATACCTGTTGAAGCTGGTCTCCAACATGAAATACATTCAGACATGTTTCTGCGGGTCTGGCCTCTAATACGCATGTGTTTGTTGTTCTCTTCTATAATCTCATGGTAAGATCACGGCTCCAGTTTTAGCAAATGTCTAAGTGGGCAGCTATTTGAGTCCTCCAGGACTTTCTGGCATCTGTTCACTGAAAATATAGAGAAGTGGGTTGAGGATGAAAGAGCGTGAACATTGGAATTCCTAAATATACTAACCAGACTATCTAAACTGGTATGAAAATTGCATCTATGATTTTCATTTGTACAAAATAAACTAAAAACACAAAAACAAAAAAAAGCAGAAAAACAAACCCCAAACCCAATAAACAAACAAACAAAAACAACCTTAGCTCGCTTAGTTCTATGGAACAAAGTGAAAAGACAGATGAGAAAACCCAACAGTGTCTTTGTCTTAGAACCTCATTTAATTTTATTTATTTATTTTGGTTTTCCGAGACAGAGTTTCTCTATAGCTCTGGGCCTGTCCTGGAACTAGTCTTAAACTCACAGAGATTCACCTGCCTCTGTCTCCTGAGCATTGGAATTAAAGGCATGTACCACCACCGCCCAGCAAAAGCTTATTTTATTTTTAAGCACATAATTTTCATTCTCATTCTTTTTTTTTAGAATTTCATGCAATATGTTTTGATCATATTCTTTGCTTTCCCAACTCCTTTCAGGTCACCTCTCATGAAGCACATATTGATGCATCAAGTTGATCACCTAAAACTAAAATCACCCGAGATTCTGTTGAAAGCAATAATGACAAGAGAATTCTGTTTAACTGCTTGATCTTTTCCCTGGGGGATTGTTTAGAGAAAGGACAGATTTTCATATCTTAAAACAATATGAGTTTATAAACAAATGCAAAACTATTTCGGCAAGTAACAATTCTTTGACACAGTTAAGATAAACTATTCACCTCTATTTCTATTATTTATGCTAAAAATTACAATTTAAATTATTGTTAGTAATCATTATTTTTCTATTATATATGCTGGAAACAATTTTGTAAGGTGTTTTGAGTTTTCTTTCTTCCTTAGATGATGTTGTCAGGTTATGTAATTTGTACCCTACCAGATTTGGTTGTCCTCACTCCACACATACCATTGCATATTATTTATTGCTTAGCATGTTGGTTTAATAAGCTGTAATATTTCTCTCTCTCTCTCTCTCTCTCTCTCTCTCTCTCTCTCTCACCCCTAATGTCTACATAGGTGTCAAGAGAAATGGGGATAGTTTAGAGTTGTCTTTTAAGTGTCTGTATACTCTTTTGGGACAAACCATCATAGCATTTTGAAAACAAAAATCAAAAACTGTATTTCATTTCTGCTTCAGAGTTTTTCAGTTGAATACAAAGAAATTAACTAATTTTATAGTTCCACTAAATCTTAAGAGGAAAAAAAGTGAACTCTCCCTATCGTGAATGAATCTGAGAATATTCATTCACGATATAGGGAATATATATATGTATAGGGAATACAGTTCTATGAAAAACTTTCCAATAGTGATTACAGAGCCTGTTCAAAAATAAAATAATTTTGAACAATTACCACATCTTCACTCTTCCAAAAATAAGCATTTATTCCTAATTTTCTGAATCACTGGAAAGTGGGATAGAAGTTATTTTATGTTCCCATGGTGCCAATTGACTCCTTTTTGCTTCACACAGGGTTGATACTGTAGTATTACTGAATGAAACTGAAAGTGTGAGATCTATTACAGGAACCAATCTTTTGACATCGATCAGCTCCCTAGTCCCCCTGTCTTACCATCAATTCTTCTTTGCAGTACAGTAGATCTTCTTTTTCCACTGGGGTCTCTCATAACCGAAGGTTCAGTGTTGGGCAGGACAGGAAACGGAATGGGTCTAATATATGTGCCTATTTCCCTTCCTTGTTCAGATAACAAAACAATGTACTGTGCTATGAGACAATCTGAAATGTTTTATAAAGCTTCAAATTAGTTTTAAAAGGTTATGTTCTCATATCTTATGTGGTAGCCAGGGAGCTGAGTTCAGGTTCTGCTGCTTATGAGAAACCACTTTCCTAACGGAGCAATCTCCTCAGTTCCTGCCCTCCAGTTTTGTCTTCATATTTTCTTTCCATCATTTGGTGTTTTCATCCACTTCAAGTATTCAAAGTGTTTTGCATTTGCCTGTCTTCCTTCCTATGTTTGGAACATTCTGTTTTGCATCGTCATCTGGATAAGTCATAGTTTGTCATAAGTGTTACAGCTAAGTGGCAGGTAGCCTTCCCTGTCATCTCAGGCTAGGTCTGGAGCCTTCCCATGTTCTATTTATCCATACCAAATTCATATGCATTCAGATGTAAATTAATATCTCAACATATTGCAGTTCCAAACTCACACATGCTTAGCCAAGCAACCTGTCTAAGAAATTAAGAAATTTCATCAAAGATCAGAGACATTATCTTTTATAGTTCATCCTTCTTTTTGAAAGATTCACATGAAATATTTAATTTTGGAATTTAGTGCTAGGGAAAATTTTTATTCTTAACCACTTGGACTATTTCTTGCTCCCTTTTTCTTCTTATGCATATTATTATTGTTACTATATTATTTTTATTATTATCATTATTATTATTATTAGTGTGTGTGTGTGTGTGTGTGTGTACGTGTGTGTGTATGTGTGAGCACCATAACACATGTGTTGGGATCTGAGGACAATTTTTGGGATTTGGCTATCTCCCTTAACTTTGTGGGTTTGGGGAATCAAACTCAGGTAAAATCTTGGGTAAAAGCATCTTTACCACTGAGCCATCATACTGGCCACTTTACTGCTTTGTAGAAATTATTTTTGCTAGCAGATTGACTGATAGATTGAGTTATGATATTTTCACCTATGTTTTTATATTTTGTTCTTATTCCATCCCCTCCCTTCTTGCCCTTTCGTCTCTCTGTACTCTTCTTGATGTCCCTCTTTCCTCCTCTCAGTTAGCACTCCCTTCAGTTCTTATGTCACATGTATTCTATTACATCCCTTAGAAACCAAAATAAAAGTAAAAATCAAACAAATGGAAGAACCCCATACATTATGTACCTACCTGACCATTCTTTAGTGGCTACAACGATCAGAGGCAAACTTGAAATTCTGTTATGTTTCTACACTGCCCTTTGCATTTACTCGATTTCCCTAATTTTACATGGTTTTGAATCTCTGCCTAAGCTTGTGTAAACTTTACTGCCTTTTCATAGTTGGACATTATCATAATTCTGTTATATATGGACTGCCATATGGTCTTAATTCCTCTGTGAAGTGATTCATGGTACCAACAAATAATATCTTTTCACATGTATATTCATATTTGAATAAGGTTAAAGATCTAGCAAGATGGAACTTGTCTCTGCTTGTGCTAAGAACATTTCATAAAACCATTCCTTTTTTGAAACACTATTATTTCTCGAGTCCAAAAAAAAATCAGATAAGATTTTCCTCCATTTTTTTTCTTACTTATCCTTGCTCTTTATAAGAGTCTGTGAATTTATAAGATGTAAAAACGGAAAAGCCTTAGGAACAACTTGTAATTGCATAATAATAATTTGTACCAAGAATTCAAACCAAAACAGGGAGAAAATGTTTTAAAAGGCATGCAAGAAGTCTGAGCAGGAGAGAAGCAACTTTACTGCATGGACACAAACACTGTAATAAACAAAGCCTTCATTCACCCTCAAACATTTTGACACATATAATGTTATCTGATGAAGGGTGACTTATTGGCTATGGTAAACCAGAAATTCAATAGTACAATTTTTAAATGCATTATGCCAGGAAAATATTTTAAAAACCTTTCTTGTGTGTGTTCCCTAAACCTCCATCCAGAAACTTCTCCTGGTATATAGAGAGGCAGATCTTAATCAGTGAGGCTACTTGGGAACCACTCCACCTCAGTTCTCCTTCCCCTGACAAAGACTCTTTCCTCACCCTGGCTGTCCCATCCTCCCTCACCCGGAAATAGAAAGAGATTTGGGGCCAAAAGCAAGTCTAGAAAAACAATGACAGAAACTGTCCTTGGCTAAAATAAAAATGCTGAAGAACTCACCCTAGGGTGCTCTGCTTCTCCACATTTCCCCAGTGTTTTATTTTTTATTTTTTCTTCTTCTTTCATACATTAATATCTAGATCATAGTTTCCCCCCTCTAGTTCCCCACCTCCCTTCTCCCCTGGATCCACTTCTTTTCCATTTCCCTGCAGAAAAGAGTAGGATGCAGCAGTTAATCAGCTACTCTAGTGTACTTTGGGGATTGTTGGTTTTCTTAGTCAACATTCTCTTGTCTATCCTGATTATACCAACATGTTGATTCATCTGACTGATGCTGATACTCCCAGAAGTTTCTGGAATTATTTTGACGCTTTAAAGATCAGTGTTACCCATGATCATCGTGAGACTCAGTGAAAGACAATGGCATAGTAAATATTTAGATCCATGAGAAAATACTTTGCATTTACTATAGCAAGGGAATATAAAACTATAATTAGCAAGTTTCAAAAATAATCTACGAATTTTAAAGGAGTAGATGCAACTTATATCTCACTGCCTTTCATTTAATAAGTGAGAAAACTGAACAATGTATTCTTTATCTTATAAGTGTTTCTCAACCTTCCTAACGCAGCATCCTTTAATACAGTTCCTCAAGTTGTGGTGACCCCCAACCATAAAACTGCTTTGTTACCACTCGTAACTGTAATTTTTGCTACCGTTATGAAAGGTAATACAAATATCTAATATGTGACACCAAAGGGGTCACAACCCACATGTTGAAAACCTATCTTAGATATTAATAGTGAGTTACACCCTTCCAAACAGTCATGTATTCAAAAGTCTCTTTCTAGCTAAGCGGTGGTGGTGCAACCTTTAATCCCAGGAGGCAGAGACAGGTGGGTCTCTGTGAGTGTGAGATCAGCCTGGTCTACAGGGCGAGTTCCAGGACATCTAGAGGTGTTACCCAAAGATACCCTGTCTTGACAAATCAGGAAAAAAATCTTTCTAGTATTCTTTTGAAGTCTTTAGACATCTATAAAAGAACAGACTTTTGTCTCAGACTTATGCTGCTGATTTGTTCTGAGAAATTACTTAATTTTCTCTGCCAGAAACTTTGCTTGAATTTGATGGTGTGCTGGTAAGTTTTATGCCAACTTGATACAAGTTAGAGTCATTTGGAAAGAAGGAACCTCACTGAGAAAATGTAACATGTAGGCAACTCTGTGGAACTTTATTTATTTACTTGAGTCCTACTTACTCTTGAAAATGTTTAGCTACTTAAACCAAACACCTAAGTGTACACACACACACACACACACACACACACATACACACTCGCACTCAAACCATGTTATCATGATTATTGTCCCTTTAAGTCTGTGACTGTGAGATCTATTACCTTTAGCTTGGCAGAGCACAGATATTGCGGATGCCTTTAGTGCCCTTTTCATGGGTAGAAGACATAGCCACATTTTTTATACACATTCATTGATTTTATTATGCATATAATAATACTGCTCCTTTTGGCTCTAAATAAACAGCACAAAATGTAAATGAAGGTCTTTGGAAGCTCAAATGTTTGAAAATAGCAATGATACATCACACGTTTAAATAGCATTTCATTAATAGCTGGATCAGAATATATTTCTTGTACATCATTTAATTGTTATGTATTTAAAATGAGATGCATATCTAATATTCTTCTCAAGCTTTCATATGCTTCAGATTTATTATATCAGTTGTTAGAGGCAATGACATCACAAGATGAATGTAAAGCAATGATTGCTTTAACATTTAAAAAGCTTGGAGTGTGCCGATTATTCAGGCTGCTAAGTGAAAGTACAAATGTCAGTTTAGCTATCTATAATCTCATACTGTTTAAAGGTTCATGAATTACACATGCACTGGATAGAAATGGAGGAGTTGAATTTGACTAAAAGACCCTTTTCGCAAAAAAAAATTTGCTGAAACAGTTCTTCTAATGTATTTTAGTGATTAATCAATTTGATTTAAAATGTGAGCGTTATTTAAGGTCTGTACTTTGAATTTACTATGAACCCAGAATGTGTTTATATTTATTGCATCAACTAAGTAAACAGCATATGCTTAATGCTTTTAAAATGTTCTCTGGTGAAATTTAGGTCAGGACTTACTTGTTAGCTCTCAGGCTTGAAGATACATGGACATACCTGATAACAGTGCAATTCCATCACAACACGTGATGTAATTTCTGAACTTTTACATGATTGGCAAAAGACATCAGTATTGGCTGCTATTTTATACTTAAGGAGATTTTACTCACACTAATTTTCCATGGTCTTAAATTTTTTTCCTTTTTCTCATAAATTATGCTTATCTTTTTTTGAAGAACAGACAGTTCAATCACTAGGTTCTTTTGAGCTCAAGCATGAACTTGGCAGAAGTTTTCTGCTAACACAGTACAGGTGGACATGGTTCCAGATTATTTGATATTTTAACCATTTTTGGATACTACTCAACACTAGGTTTTCTTATTACTCCAGTGCTATATTAATAAGGTCCCAAATTGTGTTATGTGGAAAGGAATATCTTACTTCCCTTCTCTCAAAAGTATATCATGGTTTTGATGCATATTATTGCTGGTAAATGTTAATGGACGAATGCTATCATGGACAGAAGACAAATAATGGATTGAGTCAGCAGAGATTAGGAGGAGAAATGGTTTGATTGCATGTTGGTATCCTCAAAATCTTACTTATCTCTGCTAAAGGAGCAGATATAGATCTTCTTCAGCATTTAGGAACAAGAAAAGGAAAATGATAAATGTCAATTGGAAACACTTAAATCCTTCATATATATCATATATCTATGTGCCTAAAATAAAGGAGTGTATGAATATATAAATAACTCTCAAAAATAAATGCCAGCATTCTTGCATTGAAATATTCTGGTACTGTATGTACTCTACAACCAAAATGACTTGCTGAATGGTGGGTATTCTGATAAGACATTAGATCATAGAAACACAATTGGAAAATGAAAATGTTAAGGCTGATTTCACTCAGCTAACAGTCTGAGTTCAGGGTTCTGATGTAGCTCAATTAGTAGAGTGCTTGCTTAACATGCATGAAGTCTTTGGGTTTCATTCTCATCACTGCATAAATTGGGTTTGGTAGTTCACAGTGTAAACCCCAGGACCTAGGAAGTAGAGGGTGGATGATCAAAGTGCAAAGTTACCTTTGGCTACACAGGGAAGGGAATTGAGGGCTTCCTGGCCTACATGAGACTCATCCTTAAAACATATTATGACCATTGAATAGTCTTGGCTTTTCTGAACAGTGCCCATTGGGGTGACCAACCACTATAGGCCAGAATGTCCCCCTGATCTAGGAAAGGCTCATTAACAATGATCACAGGACACTTCCATATTTAGTTTCTGGAAAGACAGATGATGCAATAGACAACAGATTGATTAATTATGTATTAGTAGAGGAAAGTTCACAGGGTTTAGGAATTGTGATTCATGACTTATAGTTGTCTGTGGTTTTTGAAGGCTCACATTTCTTGTTGCTTCTTGAGAGTCTGTAGGACTGGGGAGAATGGAGCTGATAAATGAGGCAGACTAAAGTCTCGTGCCAGAGCCAACTTTATTTAGAGCATCAGACAATTTATACTCTGAAAGTTATGAAAATTTCTGTGAGGAAAGTCCATATGATTTCAAGCTGTATACAATAATAAAGACAAGCGGAACATGACAAAAACATATTTTTCCATAGAGCTACATAAAATACAATTTAAACATTTAACTTGTTATCAATAACAAGTGTAACAGGTAATCTAAAATAAACCCACTCCTTTCTACTTCTTCTGGAGGGAACATGAAAACACATTCCAAGAACATTTTGCAAGATGTTTGTCCTGTTTCCTTGGACTGTTTCCACAAGCACTCAGAATGCTCCTTAAATGACTCCATTTCTGGGCCGTGTTCCAACTATTGTTCTCATACGTACCCATTCTTTTCCTTTCTTGAAATTGTGTTAAATTGCACAAACTTCAGTCTCCCAGGTCTGCCTCTGAACTCCTTCTGTTAAGCTATTCTAATGCTAATTCTGCTTCAACATTCCAATTGATCCTCACTTTGTCTTTTTTCATTAAAAAATAATTATAAAGGTTAATAGAGTGTAATGTGATATTTTGATGCATATTTACATATGGAATTGCTGTGAGACAATGGTTCTACCCCATAAAGATTTGTTTCTTGTACTTGTTTAATAAAATACTGATTGGTCAGTAGCCAGGCAGGAAATCTAGGCGAGGCAATGAGAACAGGAGAATTCTGGGTAGGGGAAAGATTCTGTCTGAAGCCATCACTCAGACACAGAGGAAGCAAGATGCCAAGATGTGACTGCCTCACTGAAAAAGGTACCATGCCATGTGGCTAACACAGGCAAGAATTATGGGCTAATATAAATTATAAGAGTTAATAAGAAGCCTAAGCTAATAGGCCAACCAGTTTTTGATTAATGTAGACCTCTGTGTGTTTCTTTGGGACTGAATGGCTGCAGGACTGGCAGGACAGAAACCTTGGTCAACAAGGAATCACAGAAATCAAGACCATTAACATGAATATATACAGCTGGATATTATTACTGGTTGTCAATTTAATATCTGTGAGTCCCTATGAGACTAGTTTAGTTGATTCTGTGAGTTTTCATGTGATTTCCTTGATTCTTTTGACTCCTGTAATCCTTTCTCCCCTTCTTCTGTAGATACTCAGGTGTAGTTAAAGGCGAGTGGGCTGCATCCTGCCACCTGGATAGCATAACCTTCAAAATAACCATACAGAAATTGTATTAATTAAATTACTGCCTGGCCCATTAGCTCTAGCCTCTTATTGGCTAACTCTCACATCTTGATTAACCCATATCTATTAAATCTGTGCATCAAAACATGATTGTGGCTTACTGGCAAGAGTCTAACCTACGTCGGTCTCAGGCCAGAGATTCATGGTGTCTGCCTGTCTGGCCTTCTTCCCAGCATTCCGTTCTGCCTACTCCACCCACCTAATTGCTGCCCTATCAAAAGGCCAAGGCAGTTTCTTTATTCAACCAATGAAAGAAATACAAATACAGAAGGGCCTCCTATACCACTCAGGGGGGACCTGTCCTTTCCTAAACAGAAATGGAAAAGGAGCGGTTTGGGCAGGGGTGGGAACAGAGGGAGGTTGCGGGGAAGGACTGGGAGGAGAGGAGGGAGGAGAAACTGGAACCAAGATGTATGTATGTTTGTGTGTGTATGCATATATGTATGTATATATATATAAGTTAAAAATTGTCTTCAAAAATTAACCCTCAGAATAAACAGAGATACATTATAATAAAAAAATTCCAGGTAGCATGAAAAGCCAAATCGTAGCAGATGCATGAATGTATCAGCAGGATATCTGGTCATTCATTATAAACCTAGGTTAAAACTGACAACGATACTCTTCTTCAGAGGCTGTAGGGTTTTTTCAATTTATGTTTGAATTTTATGTTTATGAGATGCCTGATTAAATGTTTAATACAGCAAGTATCTTTGCATTCCTTTCTTTATGTTGAAAACGTATGCACAAATGCATCCTGACAAGATTATATCATTTGAAATTATCTCAATAAATATATATTGAACTCCCCCAAAAGAACGTGGATGAACCTGGAAGATATTAAGTCAAATAAACCAAGTACAGAATCATTATCACATGATGTCAATATGTTTAGTATGGAAATAAGTGAAACTCATTAAGGTAGGGTCTAGAATGGTGGTTCTTAAAGAGTGTGAAGTGGTGATGCTGAGGACAGTCAGAGGACACAAAGTGTCAGTTAAAAAGGTAAGATAAACATTAGGGAGCTACTATATACTGTAGTGACTACAGTCAATAATAAGGTTCTGTTTATTTCAAACTTTAAAATAATACACTTTTAAACATTAAGGGCACCTTATGATTTTATATTCTACTAATAAAGCTTTTCCTAAGTAATTTAAAGCCTTTAATTCTGGGAATTTCAACACTGGGTTTGGGTGAGGCCTAAATGTAAATGACAGTAGTAGTTTATAATATCCTAAATTCTCTCAATAAGATCCAAATTTCCTAGTATATATGGACCTTGGTACACAAGACACTACATGGTATTTCTCAGGTAAATAATTATTTGTGTGAAAGAATTTAACTGGAATCCAGGTAGATCAGCAGACATCGCTTTCTACATGGGAGTTAAGAAACTATATTGAACAAAGCAGCGTAGCAAAGAATTGGAGGAGAGCTTGTAGCTTGGGAGGAAGACTTGCCAGGGAGACCTGGCTGAAGAATAAACTAATAAGCTAGGAGGCAGATGGAAGGAAACTTCCAAAGGCCAAACAGGATGACACAGAGAGAAACTATGAAAGGATGAGTAAGACATAGAAGACAGAAAGAAAGCCTGATATAAATATAAGATTTGGGAGAGGAACCAGGCATGGTGAGACACATCTCTGTGAGCTCAACCATCAAGAAGCAGCAGAATGAGGAGGTTAAAGCCAACCTCACCTACATGAGTTTTTGGACTAACTGAGGAAAGGGAAAACCATTTGGGCGGAGGCTGGAGGACTCTGTAGGTTAAGTTATCCGCTGCAAAGCCTGATGACCTGAGGTCCATCACCTATGTGGTGAAAGAAGAGAACCAACTCAGTGCCCACAAGTTTTCTTCTGCCATCTAGGACCATGAACATTCATAAGCAAATAAATGACATAACTTATCTATTTATTATTTATTTGTTTTAAAACAGGTCTGTCCTAGAACTCACTCTGTAGACTAGGCTGTCTTAGACTCACTGAGATCCACCTGCCTCTGCCTCCCGAGAAATAAAGGTTTGGATCACCATGCCAAGCACAATTATAAATGTTTTAAAGAAGGGATTTCACTAGCATTGGAATAAATCAGCAGGTCTTTAATTTTATTCCTATGTGGAGGTCTTATAAAGTATTAGCACCTAGTTCTCTCAAGGTCCGTATTTTCTTCTGTTTTTAAGAAATTGGAGATTAAGCACTGGTTATTAAATTTTTTAAAAAAACATTTATTTACTTATTTGTTTTTGTGTGTGCACACGTGCATGGTTCTTGCATGTTAGAGGGTAACTTCTGGAAGTCTGTTCTCTCCTTCAAGGAGGTGAATTGCAGGTGTTGAACTCAGGATGTGAAGTTTGGCAGCAAGTTTGGCAGTAAACCCTCTTTCCTACCCAGCACCCGCTAATTTTCACTTTCTTGCTCATTGCTAGGGTACAGAGAGGGTTAAAATGCTCAGTGCAAGACAGTTGTTCAGAATGTTTTCCCAGAACCAGTTGTATCTTGGGAGTAGACGACTTCTTCAGACTTCCTCTGTCCCCCTGACCCCGATTTCCTGATCAGAATTCTCATTTTAACAAGATTCATCATGTGTTTTGTATGCACATGGAAATCTGGCAAGTGCCAGTCTACCTGATTCAAGCTGACTTTATCCCTGGAATGACCGCTATCAGTAGGGCTTGATTTAATTTACCTCAGGTTCATTTGTGTAGCAGCTGGAACACAGCCAGGGAAGCTCCCATTTCTGCCTGGTGTAGACAGGGAAGACAGAAGAAAGAAAACAGCATCTACCAAAAGACAGACGATAGCTCCAATGATCCCTGGGTCCCTGTGTTCTCGGAGATAACTTTATTTACTGTGACTCAGCACCTCCGTCTCCTTCCTGTCTTCTGATTGCTTCACCCTCCCCCAGGAAAATCTATTTCTTTGTTTATCATCCAGAGTTTGAGAGCTACTTATCCAGCCTTCTTATGGGAGAGTATTAATGCTAATGGATTTAGAGCCAACCACACCAGTCAAGATGGCAACCACATCCATGAGTGGATAGTCTCTTTTCCTGATTCTTTCACCCTGGGGAAAACAATCGATAGGAAATTTGGAAAGGATGTGGGAGAGAGGACATCATCTCCCGATGTGGACAAGGATTTTTTTTTTTTTTGGTCTGTCCATCAGTAACTCAAAATTTGATTTTTTTGACCTTGAAAATTTGATTCATTACATCTGTCTGAAGGAATCTGTCCTGATTCCCCTCCAAACACAAAGCCATTTAGAACAGAATGGTCTAGCACTGTGCTCTCCAAAACAAGAGCTTTTAGCCATACTGACTCTTGAACTTGGAGAATGTGGCTACCCCAAACTGAGATGCCTAGTCAACAGTGAAATGTACATTTTGTTAATCACATAAAAAGCAATGTAAGATATCTGCTTAATAGTTTTGTGATGACTACATTTTGAAGCTATAATATTTATCTATATTAGACTAAATAAAATAATATTAAAGTTAATTTTATCCTCCCATTTTTTAGTATTTCAAAATGAAACTACAAGAAAATTTCAAATTCATACATAATGGTTACTTATTTATGTAATGTTTTCTAGACAGTATCAACCTAAAGAATTGAGAAGCCTATCTAGACAGTACAATGTAATGTCAGAATTTATCTTTACCTTAATTTAATTAAAATGTTAAGATACAGTTAAGTAGCAGATCTCATAAACTTAAGTTATGCTTTTAGAAAACCCCAGTCTGGACAGGCATGGACAAAGGGAGGAAATGGCAGAAACATATCACATTTAATTATAAATTAAGTATAATTAGTATAATGCTTCATTTTCATTCTCTAGACTGTCCAGAAAACTAACACACATTTATAAGCAATACTAGGGTGATTCTCAACAGCTTAGAGAAAAATTTGGAAGTGGTTTGTCTTGACTTCCTAAATAACATCTTGTGTTTGAGAAGGCATGGGAGAGACAAATTTTATCTAAATAGCAAATATTTATCAAAATGTTTATTGGGTCTTTTGTTAACTATGATCATGGCATAGTATTTGTCATGCCTCATTCTTCCTTCCTGTTTCAGAGAGGAAATGCCAAGTAGGGGGACATAAAGACATTTATTGTGCCTGTCTAGTATGTTCAAACAAAATAGGTTGGGGATTTTCATGAATCCATTATATTATCAAGGTTTGGTATTCTTCAGTTGAGTATCCTGAATATTTCTTGGATGCATCCATTTTGTTCTTATTAGATTGACACTTTCAAATCATCCCTTAGAATTGTTCCATTTATTATTTTTTCCTACTTCTATAATACTGAAAACATGAGCTATTTTTTTCTTGGGCTTTAGGTGGGCTACAACTATAAGATTAACCACATGTCAAGTTTCAAGTGGATGAATTGTTGATCACTGAAAAAAATAAGCTATATATGACCTTTCTTGGGGGAAAGAATGTGGTGATGAAATTGGACTCATATTGATCTGTGGTTTCCAAATATTAAATTCTTAAGTATCTCAGATAGGTTATTTATTTAAGTGTTCATTGGTAGGTAAAGCCACTTTTCCATGGGATAAATAATTTTCAAAATCTATGACAATCTTTCTGTTGACATCTTATGAGGACTATTTAAAAATAATACTATATAATCTACAAATGTTTAATAAAGAGATGATTCAATTATTACCAGAAACTAGTGATTGTCAGTTTAAAGTCAAAGTTTATAGTTTTAAGGCATTAATTTTAAATGGAAAAAACCCTCAAACCAAATCCAAAGGGAATCAGTGCAGTATTATGCCATCTGCATTGAAAGTAAAATTCTTATCAGAGTCAATGAGAAATAGCAAAGGATTGTAGGGATGCATATGCCTTGCATCATAGGTCAAGAAGAATAAATAAAGCCAATAACCATTGCATATTGTAAAGGTTGGCACTGGTATATGTAAAGCTTTCTTTAATTTGCATGTGAATGTGTGTGCATATGTGTGTCTATATGCATGTGCAGATGAGTGACTATATGAGGGTATGCTGGGATCACCATGGAAAAGAAGTTTCTTATTGTATTATTGTAGATAATGTTTAATATACTTGAAATATACCATAAAAATTTTATAGTAACAATCAAAGTGAAGATGAAAAATTTCTCCAGATTTATAGAGTTGATTTTGATAAAAGAAGTAGGCATTAAAAACCTAGTGACTCTTTGGAAGCTGCATCACTCAGTTCTCTTCCATCCCAATTTTAAATGTCCTATATTTGAATATGGATATTATGCTTCAATGCCTGAATTATTCAAAGACCTTCTTGCTGCAGAGATTCTTCTATACACTGTATGACAGATGGTCTGAGTCAGGTGAAAGTGCACTGGCCAAGATCCCTTCCAACCACATTTGAATATTAAGCATATAATTTAGTAAAAGATTAAATATGACATCACTGTATGAAAATAATGGGTGTTTTTTTCTTTTCATGAACTGACTCTCCAACAGTGGACAGATACTGCTACCTGACCACAATGGCATGATGCCATGAAGCTCACAGCTGTTCTTCAGCCCCTTAGGAGTTGTGATCTGACACAGAACAGAGTTATGAATTTTAAGCGATGTCAACAGGTTCATTCCATAGGTTTGGGGACAGGATTCAATATGGCTGCCATGTGAGTATAAAAATGAAAGTACTGAAGGTAAATTGGGCTGGTTTCAGCCATTACATGCTACTGAAAACACCATTAATTATTGGAAAAAGTCAAATGGAAAATAAAAACATTTGTAACCACAAACATGCACATTCTAAATGAAAAGATAGCTGTGTCCATGTCTCTAAAAATAGAGGCATAAGATATTCATAAAATTCAAGCCTTGTTGCAAAGATATGTTTTCATACATCCCTAATATAATTAGTATCCACTTTAGAGAGAAACAAGAGTGCAACATCCCAACACTCCCAAGAGCTTTACAGATGAAAATTGGGTTGAGGTCATTTGAAGAACTATATACAAATTTAGTTCTAAGACTTAGTCTTTTCCTGTCACTCCATGGCCCTGAAGATACACATAAAAGTTACGATTATTATAGAAACTAACAATTTGATTATTTTCTTTCATTAATAAGCAAAACAGTCTTTTATGCTTTGATTTCATAATCTTTTAGAACTTGGAATTTACAAATTGTGTAGATTACAAATTCAGTAGTAAATTCCCGTAAATTCTATTACAAAGCTATCTACAGAATAATATTAATGACTAATAGGGCAAATATTTTAGGTTCAAATTTTTTTAAAACTTTCTCATGTTTTATTGACACCTTAATTGTGATAATGCATATATTTTTATATCCTTATCTTTACCCTGCAAACAATAACACCCTGCATACTTAAAATGGCCCAGAGATTGTTGCAAACCACTTTCAGCGCTGTTCATTTAGTATTCTTAGTTTCTAACACAAATGTAACCCGCTTTGCATTTTCTGTTTAAAATGCATAAGGCCAAGTGCATCATAACAGGGTGTAACTGTGTATTAATCAAATTAGCACAACGCTTCAAAGCATTGGGCTTTCTGCTGGTGTCTTTGAGATCACAATTCATGAAGGCGAGAAGCTGCATAATGAAAGGCTTGGCAAGGGAGCGGCTCATTTTCTTTCTAGAAAGATGTGGAGTGGGTTAATTTTCATGATGGGAAAATATGTTGGGAAAGGGTAAGAGTAAGCATTAAGCTAACGGACAGTAAGTGGAATTTAGAATGCTAGGGTGGTTTTTGCCACTGATAAAATACAAATTCTAGAATTATTTGATGACACAACAGAACTCTAATGACCTATTGTTAAATTATTAAAACTTCAAAAGCTGGTAGAGTCAGTATCTGTATTCAAAACACATAGAGCTGCCTTTGTCAGTGTAAACATCATGCTATATGGCCACAGAAAATATGAAATTTGGTGCATAAAATTTACAACTTAGTCCAAACAAATCATGCCCAATGCTGTGCTGTTAATTAATACCTTGTGCTGTTAATTAATCATTTAATCAATGAATAAATTTTTAAATGGTTAATTAAATTAAATGATTAATCAATTAATCATTGATCTTCTCGTCGGTGCTTGGATTTGCATTATTCTAATATATACACAGTAAATCACAGTAAATCACAAAACCAAAATTAGCTAGATGGAACCAATGACAAAGAGGGTATTAGACAACCAATATGTGAAATTCAATTATTCCATTGAATAATCAACTGGCTGTTATTGTTAAATATTGGAGGCATTGCAAAGTTCTTTCCTACTGCTACTAACAAATGACAAACAAAAGGCAAATTTCCTTTTAAACTATTATAAAACTTACTTTTTCTTTTTTATATGAAAAAATGTAAATATATATTTTTCTTAGCATTTTTTCATTTATTTTACATACCAACCAGTTTCCCCTCTGTCCTCTCCCCTCTCATTTCCCATCTAACCCTTTCTCTATCTGCTCCTCCTGTATCTCCATTCAGAAAGGTGCAGACCTCCCATGGGCTTGTACCAAGTTAAGGCAGGACCAAGCTCCTGCTTTGCATTGAGGCGGGGCCAGGTTATCTTGCACGGGGCGGGGGGGGGGGGCAGGGACAGGTTACCAAAAGACAGGTAAGCACTGCTCTCACCCACACCCACCATTAGAAGAAGCCTTACTAAGAGACCAAGCCACAGGATTGCTGCACACATGTAGAGGGTCTAGGTTGGCCCCATCCAGACTCCCTAACTGTTGGTCCAGTGTCCATGAGCTCCAGCAGAGCTTGGGTCAGCTGTCTCTGTGGGTTTCCTCATCCTGATTCCCCTGGCTCATACAATCTGCACTCCCTTTCTTCTGCAACACTCTTGGAGCTCAGCACAGTGTTTGTCTGTGTTTGTCTGCCTCTGTTTCAATCAATTCATGGCAATTAGGGAAGTTACCAATCACCCTCTCTGCTATTGCTAAAATTCTTAGTTGGGGTCACCAAGTGGGTTCCTGGGAATTTCCCTGTCACCAGATTTAAAACTTCTTTTTTCAGGACATAGGATACAATAAATTAGGTACATTGAAAGGCGCCTACCAACTTCCAGTTATTTTTTGCCTCCCTGAAGTGTGGTATGAAATTATTTTAACCGTAGGTTGCAACTTTCTTCACACAAGACAGAAAGCACACAATCTAGGGTCAGATTAAGGCGATTTAAGTTTATATGTACTGCTTCACACAAAGGATGCTCACTTGCTTGTGATGCAATCTACAATGTCTGTATTTCACAAAGCTTCAGAGTAGAAGTGCCAGAGAGTGGGGGAGGAAAGAAAGATGAGGATGTACTGATCGGTTGAACGTGGGGAAAGAGAGACAGAAGTGAAGAAAGAAATGCCAAGGTATTTTACTGTCACGAAGGAAAGAAGCAACGAGGATAGCACGGTGAGAAGGGAGAAACTGAGGATACATGAAGGCTGTCATCAGTGCAGACAGCAATTCCAGAGCTGCTTTGCTTCAGTTTCTGGTCTCCAAAATGATGTACTGCTATGGTGGGAGAAACCTTAGTGAGGTCCTGAGGGGTTTGCAGCTCAGAATTCTATGCCCTGAGTCTATAGCACTAAGTTGCTCTCATACAAATTTGGTATTTGATTTTTGTTTTTAATTCTGAGGATCATTTTGCCAATGGTCTTAAGTTTTCAACCCAATTGTACACACCGTGAATGTTTAAAAGAGAAAGATTGCTAGACAAAGTAAAAACCAACACTAGTCCCCTCAGTGAAACCCTGAGAAATTGGAAACCTTTGTACTAACCCCTGTCACATGGTCTGATAGTTATTTATCTTTCCCTCTTACACAGAGTAAAATTCACATTAAACATGGGTCTTATTTTTACTTTATATTATTTAGATTTGAAATAAAGAATTTCTGGAGTGAGTGTTCTTTGTGTATGGGGACTTTGGTGAGAGGTTTAGTCTCTGTTCATTGTACTCGGGGGACTCCTTCACCATTTGTGATAAGAAAGTGTCTCCAGGTATTTCCTAGTGACTCCAGGGACCAGGAAAAATGGTCTGATTAAGACCTATGACAGACCTCAGTCAAAGGCAAATCATGCATCCAGATGAGCTGAAGAACGAAGATAAACGAGACTATTGTATTTCATTCCAAATTTACACGTTCTATAGTATAGCTATACTCACAAATCTATGGGTTATAAGATAAATTTCTGTTATCTCAAACACATTTTTTTAGAAATAAAAAACTAAACATTTAGCATGCATAAATCTTCAGCATTCCTTAAAGAGAGTACATGTGAGTTACATAATAGCTTGATTCTGGAAGAAAAAATAGCATGGTAGGAGAGAGAGAGAGAGCTAGAGAGAGAGAGAGAGAGAGAGAGAGAGAGAGGAGAGAGGAGAGAGAGAGAGGGAGAGGGAGAGGGAGAGAGAGAGAGCTAGAGAGAGAGAGGAGAGAGGAGAGGGAGAGGGAGAGGGAGAGGGAGAGAGAGAGAGAGAGAGAGAGAGAGAGAGAGAGAGAGAGAGAGAGGAAATGGAGAGACTATTTGGGTCAAGCGCCACATCATTTCAAGGCATGCATTCTGAAACAGCCCAAACGACGTTAGTAAACACACTGCAGGCTGTCTTGAAAACCTTCCCAGAGCTACTAAAAGCCACAGTTTATACTTTCATCCATCACTGATTAGAATCCCACAGCAGCAGGAGCCTTCAACTTCACGACTTTCTAGTGAGGGCAAAATAAAATATTCCCTGCTGACCTTGTCCAAACCTGATTTCCCCCAGGCTTTGTCGGGGTGAGGCAGAAGTGTCTGGAGGCTGGAATTTGGGAATTGATTTTGTGAGGATCCTGTTTTTGCCTTGGCCATATCACATAGACTTCTATGGGAGTTGCAACAGTCAGTCCCTGAGTAAGTGACCCTGGTGGTGAACTTTGACTTTTGTGGTTCTCAAGCTCTAGGGTACAACGAGAATTACCGGGAAGTATTTTCTTTTTTTCTCTTTCTTTCTTTCTTTCTTTCTTTCTTTCTTTCTTTCTTTCTTTCTTTCTTTCTTTCTTTTTAAAGAAACAAACTCCTTTTTCATCATACATACCAATCCAAGTTCCCACTCCCTCCTCTCCTCCCACCCTGATCCACTCCCCAGAGAGGCAAGGCACATTTCCTTGGGAAAGGTCCAAGGCCCTCCCTTCTATATCCAGGGTGTGCAAGGTATCCATCTAAAGAGAACAGGCTCCCCAAAAGCCAGTACAAGCAGTAGGGATAAATCCTGGTGCCATTGCCAGTGGCCCCCTAGTCTTCCCCAGCCACACAACTGTCAACTACATTCAAAGGGAATAGTTTGGACCTATGCTGGCTCCTTCCCTGTCAAGTCAGTGTTGGTGAGCTCCCATTAGCTCAGGTAGACTGTTTCAGTGGGTGTCCCCATCCTGGTCTTGACCTCTTTGCTCACATTCTGATTTCTTCCACTCTTCAACTGCACTTTGGGGGCTCCACTAGCTAAAAACAAAGGATATTGATCTTATAGGTCATGAACTTAGAGAAGCTAAGTAACAAGGGAACCCTAAGAAAAACATATAAATCCACCTAGAAAGTTCTGGTGTGGGATTCTCCTCTGTATGCTGTGAATATCATTGATGAATAAAGAAACTGCCTTGGCCTGTTGATAGGGCAGAACTTTGGTAGGTGGAGAAAGCTTGGCAGAATGCTGGGAGAAAGAGGGCAGAGTCAGAGAGAAGCCATGTAGCCCTACCATAGACCAGATGATGGAACTTTAGCTGGTAAGCCACAGCCACGTGGTGATATACAGATTAATCGAAATAGGTTAAATAACTATGTAAGAGTTAGCCAATAAGAAGCTAGAGCTAATTGGCCAGGCAGTGCTTTAATTAATATGGTTTCTGTGTGATTATTTCGGTTCTGGGCAACCAGGACGAACAACCAGCTCCTTACTACAAAGTCCAAATAGACAAGATCGCCTGATAAAATTGGAAACATAAGGTTGGGGGAAGAAAAGAGAGTGGAAGGCAAAGAGGAAGGGAGAAGGAGAGCGGCGAGGAGAACTTGAGGGAATGGAATGGTTGAGATGGAGGAAGAGCGGGGATGAGAGCAAAGAAGGAAATATCTTGATTGAAGGAGTCATTACAGGGCTAGCAAGAAACTTGGCTCTAGAGAAATTCCCAGGAGACCACAGGGATGACCCCAGCTGGGACCCTGGGCAATAGAGAAGAGGGTGCCCAAGCTGGCCTTACCCTGTAGTCAGACTGGTGACTATCTTAAATATCACCATAGAACCTTCATCCAGCAACTGATGGAAGCAGAGGTAGAGACCCGCACAGGAAGTATTTTCTGAAAACCCTGACCTGTGCTCCATGGGAGTCTAGCAAGTTTCCATGTGATGTGGCCGGGGAAGCAAGGCCCACATGCTCTGCTAGTCTGCTTCCGCCTTTCCAGAGGTGAACACAACACTAAGTGATTATTCTACTCAGGTGATTTTTTTTTCTCATTGCTAAGGTTTAGGAAGAAATCTCCTCTTTATAGTTGCTTATATGTTGTCTTTGACTATTTCTGCAGTTTTTTCATGCTAAAGGTATTGTCTCCTGCTGAAGGTGTGTTCTGCCATTCACTTATCACCTAGTGCTGACTAAACAATAGATACCTAATAAATGGCTCTCGAATACTCAATGGATGAAGAGAGGGTGAAGTGTAAACTTACAGCATATTTTATTCTTTTGATTTTTCTTCATCAAAACTAGTTAGGCATTAGCTTGGCCTGATACCAACTCCATTTTTTCTTCTCACTTTATATCTTTCTTTTTTCTTCTGCATATAGACCTCATTTACAAAGAAGAGGAATACATATTATGGCTTACATACTTCAACATGAAAAGCATATAAAAGGATTTTATAGCCATCCTTCTATTCTCATTAGCTAAGTGTATTAGTAAAAGCAAGCCTATTACATCTTCCTTTTGGGAAGCCAAAAACAATCTGGAATTTATGTTATGAAAAATGGCCCTGACAGACTATTTGACATGCACATCAGTGCAGAGGGAAAAAAAAACACTGGAGGAAATGTTAAACTAAGTTATGATGCTGTCCTGCCGAGAGCAGATTGAAACTAGTGTGTTGGCTGTATCCTGAAGATGCATTAAAATATGAAGGCGCAGAATGGACAGCTGTTTCGGAGAGATCAACCCTACATTATCCTAACTGACAAATAAATGTGCATTATAATATATAATTCTGGTGTGGGGCTCCAGATCAGAAATAACTCTTAAGAGCAGAGCTCAAGTGATTTGTCACCGGCCTTCCAGAGCTGGGGCTTTGTGCTGTGTTGTTGTACAGTCTGCTTTTATTTAATGGGAACTATATCATTTTTATTTGATTTCTTATTTATATTTCAGAATTCTTGAAAGGTTATTCTGCTATCAAAGTGAAACTATGTATATACTGCCAAGCCATTTGAGCTCATATATGTATAAATAAGAGATTTCCCGTGCCCCCGGCTTCTCAATTCTCACTGAGAAGTTCCATCTTTTATACTGTGATCTGTGAGAGGGAATTGACATCACATATCTGCTCACATTCCCTTATTGTTCTAGAAGGTTTCCAAAAACTGGAGAATGGAGAAAAGCATTCTCTCTCTCTCTCTCTCTCCTCTCTCTCTCTCTCTCTCTCTCTCAACATTATGACACACAATATAATATTTCAAATTAGGATTACCCTAAAGAACCCAGGGCACACAAACATTTTAATGTCAGATTTAAAATTGGTGATTTACTAAGAAACCTAAGTGGAAGGCAATATAGCTTTTGTTGGGTAGAGCCTGAAGTTTTCTCCCAGACTTCTTCCTGTAGATATGTACCTATCCAACTGAAATGTCCCTTTCTGGAAGTCCATGCCACCCTACTAAAGGAGACATGATGAGCAGGCTCCTAGCATCATTGTTGGCAGCTTTTCTGTAGAGCTGGATTTCCTTCAAATCACTGGGGAGGTATGGAAGACTCTGAGCCTTAAATAAAAGCAAGAAGAGCCCCTCCTCAATTAGAAAACTCACACTACATATTAAAACTTCACATGTAAGAAGCATTTTAACTCCAAAATCAAGACCACATAACTAAATACTTCATATTAGCTACTGAATTTAAAGTACATTAATTATCATATGTGATAAGAGGTGTGATCTGACAATGACCTGAACATTTGAAATTTATGATGAACATCTTTTCAATATAAGCAATATGTTTATAGGAATATTTGCATAATTTTATGGAAAAAATTTTCAAAACTGGGAGGAAGAAGGAAAAGGAGAAGAAGGAGGAGGAGGAGGAGGAGGAGGAGGAGGAGGAAGAGAAGAAGGAGAAGGAGAAGAAGGAGAAAGAGACGAAGGAAGAAGAAGAAGATGATGATGATGATGATGATGAAGAAGAAGAAGAAGAAGAAGAAGAAGAAGAAGAAGAAGAAGAAGAAGAAGAAGAAGAAGAAGAAGAAGGAGAAGAAGAAGAAGAAGAAGAAGAAAGTGGAATTCCCCTCTGTATGCTGTGAATATCTTTTATTACCATTGCTTAATGAAAAAAAGCTGTTTTGGTCAACAGCTTAGTAGAGCAAATCCAGGCAGGAAATCCAAACAGATGTATATGGAGAGAGTAGGTGGAGTCAAGGAGACACCACATAGCTGTTGAAGGAGAAAGATGCCAGAACAGAACCTTACCTGGTAAGCCACAACCTAGTGGCAGTATACAGATTGATAGAAACAGGTTGACTTAAGATGTGAGAGCTAGCCAGGAATACAGTAGAGTATTTGGCCAAACAGTGTTATAACTGATATAATCTCGGCTCTGGGGGGAGGCAGGAAATGAACCAATAGTTGTCTCTTGTGCATAAACTAGATTTGCCTAGTCAAATGGGTTCATATTGCAATTAGCCAAGTATTTATATTGAACTCCAGTTTCTACATCATAAGAAATCCCACTGTTTCTGCTGGGAGACACTTTAGTGGTTTCTCTGGGGAATACAGAAACTTCATGATTTTTTTAAACCCCTGTTAGGTTACCCAACCCCAAATTGTCAGCACTAAATAAATACTCATACCAACAACACAACACTAAATGAGCTTTAACATGCTCTCCCCCTCTCTCCTTGTGTGTGTATGTGTAATTTAAACATGTATATATACCTAACAATAATTAAAGAAGAAGTCATGAAGTTGAGAGGAGTCAGGAGGCTTAAGAGGAGTTGAGAAGAAAGAGACGGTTGAGAAAAAAATGATGTAAATATACCTCTCATGTATGAAATTCTCAAAAAAGTAAATAAAAAATTATTTTAGTGTACAGTCCAATCACCCCTGTCTTCTTTGGGCAGATTTATCACATTTGTTCCCCAAAACTTTTCTAAATTAGACCCCCTTTACTTCAAAAAACTTGGGACATACCTAGGAAGTGTTTACTTTTCTGAACTAGTCACTGAGTAGCTACAATTTTAACACAAGACCTCTACTGCTTTTGTGTTTTCTCTTGTTTCCCTTAAATGATCTTTTAACATGAAGTTGCCTCTGCCTCTACTTTTCTTATTGATACCATAGGTGTCATCTGGAAACACAGTTATCAGTTACTTTACCCTTCCCAGGAATTGTCTGTCTGTTGCTCAATCGATCAGACAACCATGGATCATCAATCAATTAATCATCAATCAGCCAGTTTTTCTTTCAGTAACCATCTTTTATCATATCAACACTTTGTGAGGGAGTGATGTTTTTCACCTCTTTCTAGAGTGTAGTGTCTCATAATCCAGTCATACTCTCTTAATTGAACTATTCCATCCCAGAGGAAGGAGAGAAACCTATGTAGCTTGCACAATTCAGGAAACTCATGCAATTTACCAGGCTTAGATGTTCAGGTAGTTGTGTTCTGGAAGGCTTCTCCCCGAGATCATACAAGCAGAAATAATTGATTTTGAGTATAGAGTCTTCTCTAGGCTGAGATGCCTGCAGGGAGCTCAAGGGATATAGCTTTTGTGAGCCATAACCCAGGCTTGGGTGGGCTTTTCAGTAAGGAAAATGAGTTTTCAATGATGGACTTTCCAGAGATCAGGCATGAATTACTCATGCTTCTACAAGTAATCCAAATCAACCCGCTGGTTCACCAAGCTTGGCTTGGATGAGTTCATTTCTTTGTTGGTCTGTTGTTGGTATCTCATTTGGAATGAACAGATGTCCATCCGCATCAATTTGTGTAAAATATTAACACATACATGGGTGTCCTGCTGACTTCTCTCAATGGAGACTTCATCTGTGGCAATAAAAGGAAACCTTTTTTTTGTTGTTGTTGTTTTAAAACCCCAAATCACAACATGGTATTTTCTAGACAACACTTTGGTTCACAAGTAAATAAAAACATATATAAAGTTTGGGGACTCCCAAATATCCAGTCTATGATATTGAAACATTAACAAAAATCACAAGAGAGGGACTCTACAATAATGCAACTAACTATCATGCATTTTCTTTGTTAGCATGCATTCTCTAGCATAGAGAATTTCATTTTCAGATACTCTGTGGGCATGAATGAGCACATATGTGGTATTTCATTGATGATGGGCACTTAAATTATTGAGAGTTTTAAAGATTGCTAGAGCAGCTGAAAGGAATTAGAAACCCCATGTGCCAATCTGATGATTAAGTAGAGAGAGGAGGCCAGTAGCATACTTAGTGTGGAGAATGAATGCTAAAGTTATTCACCTTTATCTCTGGGAGTGAAAATTAGTCTAAAAATAACTCCAAAGGGTGAGGAAATACTTGCTTAGGATTGACTTTTAGTCTTCATCCATTTTAAGCAAAGAGTATTATTCCAGATCCATGGGGACTCTAAGACTGTTCAATTACAGAAGACAGGCTCCTGATTGGTGAAGAAGGACAACACAGCTGGTATAAGGGAATTTCGGGACTGTTGAGAGACAGTCTTAAGTCTGCTAGGGAATGAGATGAATGCCAAGAAAAAGGAACTGACGCACCTGGATTTTTAATTATATTATCCAGTACAGATTACTTTTTCATTTTCTATATTAATTTGTGATAAACCCATATGGACTCACGATTAGAATATGGGGTTCACACAAATAATTATTCAGAAATTAAATTTATAGATAAAACCAATGCTAATGACTCTGAAAGCAACTTTGGCACTGTCAGCACTGAGACTCAGGTGACACATGTAAGTGATCCTGTAGACCGCAGAGCCCATGTGATGACACAGTTTGGCAGCACGTTTGGACAAGAAGCATTAGTTTACTGGATTAAAAAATATGTAAAATTCTGACAGGTGTAGAAGAAGGGAGGAAGGTCCTCACTGGGCTAAGGCGATCTCCTACAAGTAGAGAGGTTCCTCTGGCAAGTATGTGGTAAGTTTGGCTAACTCGTGTGTAACTGTACCAACTGTGTCTTTAAGATAGGATTGTGTGGCATCATTCTTAGAAAAACGTGGGCAGTTGTCTATTCACCCCATGCAGGGAACCAATGAAGTACCAAGTACTTTGACAAATGACAGCAGCAAAATCAATTGCTGAACCAGTAAGTCATCAGGGTTATGTTCAGGAGTGTAGGCGAGGGGCGACCGATCAAAGCATGAATGGCTCAGAGGCAGCTGCGGCGCTGAAAGCCCACTCCATTGCAGCTATGACTCATGAAAATTGGAACCCTGGTGTAGTGTGATTTCTAATTGGTCTTAATAACAAAAACTTGGAGTCATTTATTAGGAGGTGAAAGCTGAAAGATCAGAGAAGCAGAGCAGCCAGCCACTAGTTCTTACCTCTGTGAAATCCTCAGACCAAATGGGGTATCCTGTCTCTACAAGTCCTCAGAATGAATGTCATATCTACAAAATTTCAGAATGAATCTGAACTCCTTTCTCCCCTGCCTTATATTCCTCTCTCAGCCCAGCCACATCACAACTGTCTCCACCTCCCTAGCGCTGGCACTAAAGGTTTGAGCCACCATCACTTGGCAGTGTTTTTAGACTGATTCAATCTCCTGTAGTCCAGGGTGGCCTTGAACTCACAGAAATCCAACTGCCTCTGTCTCCTGAGGGCTGGGATTAAAAGGTGTGTGTGACCACTGCCTGGTCTCTATAGCTAACTATTGTGACAAGCTCTGCATTCTGATCTTCAGGTAACCTTTATTTTTTTTAAAGCGCAAACAAAATATCACCGCACCCTGGTGTTCTATGCAAAACGTGCAGGTAACTTGGCAGGTCAGAGGATTTCCTCTCTTCAGGAGTTCTCACTAATTGTCTAATCTTGAGAACAGAAGGGGATGAGAACCTGGTAAGTATCATGGTCTTCCTGAGTCTCATGAGCTGTTTAATTCTCAAGTTTTAAGGCGCTCCCCTTAGAACTTCCTGAGTCTTTAGACATTTTCTCCGGAAAGGAATGTTTCAATTTACACAAAATTACCACACAACAGATAGAAAAAGGTTTTAGAGCTAATGGAATCCCAGGATGGGAGGCCCTTTAACAGGCTAAGCAAGGAATGATACGGTGAGAACAGTGATTCAGGATTGTTGGGCTGGTGCCCTGGTTTAGTGGATAAAGGCGCTTGCTGGCAAGCCGGATGACCCGAGTTCAATCCCTGGAATTCACACTGTAAAAGGAGAGAACTAGCTTTCTTAAGTTATTCTCTGACTTCCACATGTGCTCTGTGCCTTGCAACCCAACGTCCTTCCCCCATACATGCAGGCAGACAATGAAACAACAGATAAGTAAATAAAAAAGGTCATCACATTCCCCAAGCTGGTCTGGCATCGAAACTGTCTCAACATTTAATGAGAATACAGTTTTCAACTGTCTACTTCAGATTTACGGCTCACAGTCATGGAGGGGAGGAAACAAGACTGTTTTTACCTTCTGCCTGTGGTGACGTAATCACCAGTGAGTGGTGTGTGATGCTCTTTACAATTGTTCGGAGTTTTCTGTTTCCTCTCATTTTTTTTTTCACATCACGATGTCATTTATTCTTTCCACCTCATGCTTGCTCCCTTCCCCTTCCGCCCCTTCCTGTTAGTGCATATGCTGAGATGCACTCGCGGGTAGCAATGGCTGCCTACCTCATTATGTAATCCAGTTTCCTCACTTGCAAGACAGACTTAATCATGTCGACTGCAATTGCCAGGAGATTCATGAGCACTCAGAATTATTCCTTTTGCTATCTGTAACACGGAAAGACATTCATTCCCCCCACCCCACATGTTTGTGCTGTTGTGTATCAGTCTATCTCTCTGCTTCCAGTTCGTAACCTCAGCTGACCAGTGAACTCAACCACGGTCTTTCACTTTTCCTCTTAACAGGCTGCACGTGCTCCACTGCGTGTTTTTTTTTTTTTCCAAAATATTTCATACAGACTGTGGGTCTGCATGTTCTCAGCAGCAAATGTTTCTTTTCTATTTGAAAGTTCTCTGCAATGAAGCTTTACTTAAGAACATGCTCCACCTCTTATTATGTCCAAAATGCTTACATTTTTCATGTTTTTATTCTTAGTTACTACTCCTCTCCATTCCTTAACTCATTCATGCTGTGTTGCTGAGCTAAGCAGAAGCTACCATTTCCGAGTTTCCTTGAATTCAGCGCTAACTAAAGGACAGGAAGAGGGATTAGGGCAAAAGATCAAAATCGTTAATTTTGTTGAGAGTGATTAAAATAGATAAAAATGTCTTCATTTAGAATTGACTGTTGATAGAATAGAATTAGACTTATTCCATTTTAGTCTCTCTCTCTCTCTCTCTCTCTCTCTCCCTCTCTCCCTCTCTCTCTCTGTTTCTCATAGCAAGGGAACAGTTGCTGTTCTAATTGCTTGTGCTCTGTTTGCTGCTCTAATCTAGCTATCCAGACTAGATGGATGCTCTTTGAGGGCAAACAGAGCAGTGATTTGGATGGATCTGATGTGTACATGTCTGCTTCTTTCCTGGAACACTAAACAGAGAAACTGCCGTTGTTCACAACCCAGGAGCTGAAAGCCAGGAGTTAAAGGAGACCCAAAGTGATATGCAAATAGGAACAAGCTTAAAGAAAAGCGGTGGAAATCGTCGTACCCAGGGTTTTTCTCACTTTTCCAATAACGCGTCCTTTACCAGCTCATACTGAACTCATCCAAGTTAAAAGCACTTGCTGCTCTTTCAGAAGATCCTAGTTCAGTACTGAGGACCCACATCACCTCATGCTTACAGCTTCCTGTAACTCCAGCTCCAGGGGACCCAGTGCCCTCTGGTCTCCAAGGACAACTGCAAGCTCATGAAAGGAATTCCAGAACCCTCATCTGGCGATGGATGGAGATGGAGGTGGAGACCCACGTTGGAACACTGGACCTAGCTCCCTAGGTCCAAATGAGAGGCAGAAGGAAAGAGAACGTGAGCAAAGAAGGCAAGGGCAGAGGAAACCTTCATCTGACGTTGGATGGCGATACAGACGGAGACCCATATTGGAGCACCGGACTGAGCACTCCACGGTCCAAATGAGGAGCAGAAGGGTGAAGAAAATAAAAAAAGTAATCAGGACTGCGAGGGATGCGAGCACCCACTGATACAAGGGGACTGATATAATGAGAGTTCACCAAGGCCTGTTGGACTGGGACTGAACGAGGACGTGATCCAACCAGATTCTCTGAATGTGGCTGGCCCGGAGCCTTTCTGAAAAGCCATTGACAATGACCCTGGGACTTGCTTCCTCTGCATATACTGGATTTTCGCGATCCAGTCTGTTTGGATTCTCACCTTCCCTGGACCTGGAGGAAGGGGGGAGGAACTTGAACTTCCCACAGGGCAGGAAACCCTGACTGCTCTAGGGGATGGAAAGGGAGGAGGAGAGGGAGTGGGGGGAGTGAGAGGGTGTTGGGAGGAGGGGCTGAAATGGAAACTTTTATAATTTAATAAAAGAAAAAAAAATGCCTGCACTGGATTCTGGAAGTTTGGGCAGTGCGGTAAAGGCAGCCGACAGTGGCATCTGGGTGGAGCATTGATCTATACAATGGGATTTTAGGGCATATTCAGTAATGCTTGCTTCTTTGTTAGTGCCTGCTATTCCCTAATTCCAGAACCACTTTATCTCAAATCTCATTGACCTGTAGTAGAGAAGAAGAACATGGAAGATTAACACTTGACGTCGGGGATATGTGGTGGCTACGAAGCACAACTGTGTGTGGAAAGAAGTTAGAGAGGACCGCAAGGGTGTGAGCGTAGATGATCAGGCTGAAAACAGTTGTCCTTGACTGAAATGAGAGCATGTAAAAACCTGGGTGCACAACAGCAAAGTAATTAATAACAAAATTGACTGAGCATTTGCGCACTGGCTTCATGTTAAATTAAAGCTCTCCTCCTGCATTGTAGCTATACAGTGAGACGAGCTAGTTTGCTCTCGCATTATAGCCACTGACTATTCTCATGGCGGGACACAAAGTAAGCACTCCAGCACTCAGAGGAAGAGCTAAGAGTTGGACCTGACAATATTGCTCAAAAGAATGCATCCTTAAGCTATCTGACTTTGGGATTTACCTCAGATACATGGAGGGAGAGACACTGCAGGTACAGATGTAGAAGTGAGAGCCTGGAACTGAGTATTATGTGAACTGAGAGCGCCAAGTGAAGGCAACTGAGGTCTGCACCCCACATGATATCCCTAATTAATGTTGGATAGAGTCAGACAAAGCAAAGAAACTCAGGCATGGTGAGAACCCTAAGACAGGAGAAAGATCAACTCATGTTTAGAGTCTACCTAAGAAGTCGGCACCAGTTAGAGATGTGATCACTGGCACTGGCAGGAGGGTGGTCAGGGTGGAAAAGAAAAGGCAGTAGAGGTGAGCACTGAGAACAAGTGAGTGCCTTGTGAGCAGGCCGTGCCAAGGCTGTGCCACCGCGCAGGGTTCTCACTCACAGGGAAGCAAGCAATACAAGTAAAAATCTGCTTTGGAAGACTTTTGTTCAGAAATACATCAAATCTCTTTAACTTATTTTTATGTGCCATACAAGTGCAAATCTGTGCAACATATTATTCATATAATATTATTAATATATTATTCATATAATAATTGAAACTTTACACCCATTGAACAGAAAGGAGAAGCTGGTATTTGGAATACATCACGAGGGGCACTTTCCCTTTCCAGTTTTCGGATTTTTGAGACAAATAATACAGTAGGTCAACAACGAGCAACACACAGTAGACAGATGAACACACATAAAGACAGATTTTTACAGTTTGCTACTTTTCTACGTGGTGGAGATGGCCTCTAGAGTTGAATATATATACCTTGCTGTGAAAGATTAAAGATCGTAGAGTTATAGAACTTAATTTTCTTACATTACCCAGTGTCCTTCAGTGCAACTTTTAATAACCTTGGAGTAGTCATATAAGACTCAAGCTCCTGAAATGGTAAAATACAACCTGATTCCTTTGACGAGTCTTCTAGGGAATTCATGTCCACCATCTCCCACTAGAGAATGGCATGATTCTCAACTTTCTTGACTCCCTGTTCTCCTGTACTAGATCTACCTGGGCTGTTGTGATGTAAATATAATTGTCAATGAGATGAGAACTAGGTCTTAGGCATACTGTGTGTGGGTGGGGGGGGTATCCTAATTACGTCAAGCGATGTGGGAAGAGTCATCAGGAGATGGCACGAAATAGAGAGTGAACTGACACATGCATGTATTCATAGATCTTTTCTAACTGCAAATGGAATGTGACCAGCTGCTTCAGCTTCAGGTTCCCTCTGCTGTGAGGCTTGTGTCACGATAGACTGGAACTGTGATGAACAAGCAAACAAACATACAACTCTTTCCCCATTAGGTCTCCTCCCCCAAGGCATTTTATCACAATGGTTGGAGAAGAACTTGGTAGGCATGTCTTCACGACCAGGTTCTCTGGTCCTTATGTTCTAATACCTATGTGAGGATCACAACTTTAATTTGCTCCCCATCCTGGTGAGAGCTAGAATCTCCCACTGGACCATCTGTATCCTCTTTTGATCCTAGGCTTGACTTTAGAAGAGAATGACCAGAGAGGAGTCATCTAGAGAGCCACCTTTGAGAGTGCACGTCCTGTGGCCATACTCAGGGAAATAGGAGGTGAGGTCATTTGCTAGGAGTGATGGGAGAGGGCGGGCTTAACGGCTGAGAATGGAAGAAGTTTGGAAAAGGGAATGTAGAAAAATCAGTTGAAAAATTAGGTGAATGTAAGACTATCCAGGAAGTCGCAGAGGAATTGAGATTAGTTACCATAAATGTGTAGTTGAGCCAACGGGTTCTTCCTTGACTTTCTACGGTGCTACTTGACAGTGAGATAACAAGAGCGGAGAAGGGAAACAGTGAGATTTGCTCAGTGCCTAGGACTGTCAGGACAGCTGCGAGGAAATATTAGATGGGCTAGTAGGTCCTACAGCCAGGAAGAGAGGGGCTACGGCATTCAAATGAGACAGAAAAACAAACTAGTTGGAGCTAGAAGGGAATTGAGGCATAAAGCCGCGAGTGCAGAGGACATAGTTTGGAGACAAATCACAAGTGTGGAGACCAATCAGCAAGGTTAGTGGACGTGAGGAATGGGATGGCACGGCAGAGGGAGTGGAATCTGACGGACAGATTTTGGCATCTCTGAGCCTGGTGATTAAAAGGAAAATGCTCACTTGATGACAGCACGGAATGGATGCTTTTTCTATCTGAGCAGAATAAAGAGAACAGTCACGAACATGGGGCTAGGACGTTGAAAACACCGTCAAGCATAATGGTGAAACCAGCTATGGGGAAGATTGGTGGCATCTATAAAGCAAATTGGAAAACATTCAGGGAAGCTGACAAATTCACAGCATTGAGAGAGGTCAGGAAGGCCTGCCATCAAAGTCATAGCTGCCCTGGCCACATACCTTTCTCCTCACATCCTGCTCAGCCCGGTACTAGCTGTGTTAGTGTTATGAAAGAAGGAGCAGAACCAAAGAAGTCATTTCCATTATATTTCATGGTTTAAAATGTTCAAATGAAACCAACCCATTTTTTTTAAAATGAAGACATACTATTGATCAATTGTTATACACATACAAATGTTATTTTTATTATATTTAATTCTATCAGAAAGTCACAATTGGTTCCCTTCTGAATAATCAGATAGTGAAGATAAATGTAAAATCATTTTGATGTCTATAAGTGGGGTTCTGTATTAGGTCACTCAACACTTTATTTATTCATGATTTGTTACATTTTATTTTGGGGTCAGTGACATTTTTTCTAAATTTGGAGGCATTTCTAGCTTTAAAATAGATTTTATGGCCAAGATTCTGACGAATGTTTTTGTCTCCTTTTCCAATTGTCTTGCTGTGATGACTCTACCACATGGATATAATTATCAGGCAGCATTTTAACCACGTTTTCTGTAAACTGGAAGCCATCTCCTTGTTGTCATGGTGCTGAATGACATCATCCACTTTTCCACCCAGTGAACAATTGCATACCTCACCAAGAGGCTTAGTGCTGTAGCACTGCTAACTGCCAAACAGAAAGATCTCCGAGCTTATCAAATCCAGCCATAGCCAATTATATATTGTTCTCAAAATTTACACATCCTGGAGATTTTCACCCACCACGTTTTTAAGTGAAGTCTGTCATATGTCCCCTGTATGTTAGACTATTCCATTTTTCTGTCTTTATTCTATGGTAAGATCTGGGAAAACAAGTTAATAATTTTGTTTAATTTTCTTTGGGTCTGTTTCAGTCAAATCAGCAATGACAATTTGAACGGATTGCATTTTGCAAGAGAATGAGCTTGTCAATTATCTTTGAAAGTATCTTTAAGGTGAAATGTAAAACAGTGAATGATCAGGGGGGTCTATGTGTTAATAGAAAACTAATTTACAGTGGATAGATTTTTCTTCATCATTAGGGCTGTTCCCTACATATATTGGTTTGGTCATCTGTCTGACACAATCTTTACAAAGCCACATATGATAAAGAAGCCTTTTAAGATCTAGCTTTCAGATAATTTTCCTTAGTTGAATCCAACGAGTCTGCCCCCCATTCAGTTCTCAAGATTGCATTTTATCTCACTATCACGTTCATAGTCTGGCTCTTCCTCAGCTGAACAATCTTTTAAGCTTCATTTTTTTTCTCATTTAATCATCAGATGTCTCTGATGGGCTTCACTGGTGGAATTTTGCTCTGCGCATCATTACTTCATATTCGTTCTATAATCCTTGGCTCCAATGTCATTTCCTTCAGGAAACTGGTGTGTATTTTTCCCTGTATTGTCCTGATCTGGGCAGTGTCTCTCTTAAGCACTTCATAAAATTCTCTTCATTACTCACTCCACACTGGTCATGTTGCAGTATAATTATTTGGTCAGACTTCAGCTTTTATTACTTGGTTTTAAAATTTTTACTGGTAGAGACCAGCCATCTCATTCTTTTCACTGTCTGTGTTTAAGTACAGAGCAGTATATCAGAACAGGAGTTTGAGTGAATAATGTACCAGAAAATAACAAGATCTAGGATTTCATTTTTATTATGTAATTGATGCATGTGGGTACTTAAGAACTTCAATATGTAGTAGAAATAAAAAGATGTGTTCATTTATTAGGAAAAGGCAACACAAAATACAATGGGAAGATGTATGTTGTTGTATCTGTATGAATACATAAGCTGGTTTCCTATGCTATCACTGTTAATAACTTCTCTTACAAAGTAGTTTTATATGTAGGGGGAGACTGAGGGTAAACTCAAGAAAAATCTACATTTTTTTGTCCACATTTTGACATTCATATGGGGAGTTAGTTGGGTTACCTGTGAGCCTGGATCTACTGAGGACCAAGAATTAGACCAGGAGGCTGAGAAAATAGCTCAGCAGGTAAAACGCTTGTTGTACAAGTAAAGAACACAAAGGGTCATGATGCAGGCTTGTAATCCCAGCGCTGGGGAGTCAGAGACAGACAGACCCCCAGGCCAGCTAGCATAGCCTACTAGGAGAGTTTCTGGTCAGTGAGAGATCTTGCCTCAGGAAACAGGGTGGATAGATGCTGAGGAATAACATCTGAAGTTGTCTTCTGGCCTCCATACACACATGCACACATACCTAAGCATGTATATGCATCTATATACTTATGTGTATGTGCATACACATGTGCATACACACACTTAAGCACATTCCCATGTTGTTGGAGGAAATGCCTCTTGTTGGCTGCACGGATAGTTTAGACCCGAAATAATCACAAAGAAGCTGTATTAATTAAATCATGCTTGGCCCATTAGCTCTAGCTTCTTATTGGCTAATGCTTACATGTTAATTTAACCCATTTCTATTAATCTGGGCATCACCACGAGGTTGTGGCCTATCAGCAAAGTTTCAGCACACCTCTCTCTGGCAGAGGCTCCATAGTGTTTCTCTGACTGTGACTTCTTCCTCCAAGCATTCTGTTTAGTTTTCCCCACCTAGCTCTGTTCCCCTATAGCGCTGCTATAGGCCCAAAGCAGTTTCTTTATTCATTAACCAATAAAAACAACACATAGACAGAAGGACCTCCCACACCATCATATCTCCCTGTACAAAGTATTAGATTATGGCTAGGAGTGTTTCTCAGAGATATAGTGCTTACCTGGTGTGTGTAAGGCCTTTGTTTCAATCCCCATCATTAAAAAATAAATAAAAAGAACTGGTCTGGATTGCAAACCTACATCTGTTTCAGTGTTATCTACATATACACAATAACTAAGAAGTAGAAACAACTTAAATGTCATTAATGGATGATGGATAAAGAAAGTGTCTTAAATGTATCAACTACATTAAACCCAACATCTAAAAAAGAGAAATAAACCTGTTACATCCTATAATATGGATAGACCACAAGAACATTATGTTAGGTGAAAAATTCATACAAAACAGGTCCAAATGAGGAGCAGAAGGAGGGAGAACATGAACCAGGAAGTCAGGACCGCGAGGGGTGCATTCACCCACTGATACAAGGGGACTGATCTAATGAGAGCTCACCAAGGCCAGCTGGACTGGGACTGAACGAGCATGTGATCAAACCGGATTCTCTGAATTTGGCTGACATGGGGCTGTCTGAGAAGCCAATGATAATGGCACTGGGACTTGTTTCATCTGCATGTACTGGCTTTTTGGGATCCTAGTCTGTTTGGATGCTCACCTTCCTAGACCTGGAGGGAGGGAGGAGGAACTTGAACTTCCCACAGGGCAGGAAACCCTGACTGCTCTTTGGACTGGAGAGGGAGGAGGAGAGGGAGTGGGGGGGGGAGGAGAGGGAGTGGGGGGAGTGGGAGGGTATTGGGAGAAAGTGGAAATTTTTATAAATTAATAAAAAAAACAAAAAAGTAAAAAAAAATTCACACACTAAAATATTACATGATTGTGCTTGTATAAGTGACCTGAAGTAATCAAGGTCACAATAACAGGCAATCAAATGATGGTTGCTTCAACTAGATTATTCCCCTAGTGAGGTAGTAATGAGGAATTATACAGTGCCTATAGAATTTCAATTTTGCACAAAGAAAAATTTCTAGAGATGTGTTCTCCAAGAATTTTGTACACTCACTAAATAAAAATGGCAAATTATATTTTATACATTTTTAAATTAATCATGGGGAAAAATAAAAAAAATAATTTCTTAAAAGAATTAGGATGAATGCTGGCAGGGTAGTTAGCTCCAACTTTCTTTTCCATGTTGTATTCTCTAGCACCAAATCTTTAATTTTGGTGAGAGGCATGAACAAGTCAACCCAGGGTATAGCCTTCCCTGTTGCTACATTACTAACCAAATGGGTAATATGAAGTCTCGTGAATCTTTTATGATGGGCTTCATTACAGTGGTCCCTAGCAGAATATCAGAGAGTCTAGTTCTCTCTTTAAGGTAGGACGCCATCAAATAAGAGGTCCATCCATTGAAGCAGCTACCTGAGTCACCAGAGATGATGAAGAAGAAATTATACAACTGACATGTTAAGGGATGTAAATGCTATACTCTGAATCAGGTGCACTTTGGTAGTCTTGGAGCATGAACTAAAACCAAACGTGAGTTGCTTCAATAGTTGTGCAGTGGTATGTAAGGGAGCTTATGGGGTGTCGAGAAACCTAAGGAAAGAGTAAGGAAATGGAGAGAGATTTTAATGAGTTTATGACTGGGCAATTATTGGAACAACAGCCTTAATTTCATGATGGGGGTAAACTGGTGACATGGCTTGAGAAATAAATAGGAGTTGAGAAGCTGACAAGAGCAAGTATGATTTGTGTATTGGGAAAAGGAATACAAAATAATTATTTGGAGATTTGAAGATTTAATGGAGTTTTTTTCTCTTCTTAAATAGAAGGGATCTAAGCATGACTGAGAATAAGGTAGAGAGGAAGAGTTAGAGAGCCCAGGAAGCAGAGGAAATGACTGATACAGGAGTTGCCAGATCTAGAGTAAGAAAAGTAAGTGCTCAAAGAGGAAAAAGACACCACCATTTTTAGAAGAGGAGAGGGAAGAGAGGGGATGGAAGTGAGATACTGAACTTCTGGGACTGAACAGGAGTGTCAGTCACCCATTTTGTCTTAAACAGTATATACAAGAGCGTACTTTATATGCGTTATTTTGCTTCATTTTGACTGACTTAATGTAGATTAGTTGCTTCCAGATAAAAATGTTTGACCTAAGAATCATGGACGTTTACTGGAGGCAAGGTTGTCCCTTGTCCTTACAGGAAAACAAAAATGGAAGACTCATAACTCTTTCAAGTATGTCCTCACTGCAGTGAGAATACTGGCTTGGCTAGGCTTAGAGGAGATGCTGGCAAGGCACAAGTCAGCTCAGTTCACAGGAAGTCACTGAAGGACATGTCCCATTATGAGTGGTATGGTTTAAATAATGCAGGCTGTAAGTTAGACCCAATTCACTTTCTTAGGTGATTTCCCACTGATCTTTTTATTTGAATCCTGGAAGATTGAGAATCTTTAAAAATGTTCTTCACAGTTGGTGTGGGAGAATTATCTGTATTCTGTCAATCATGTATTGTAATAAAATGGTGATTGGCCAGGCAGGAAGTATAGGCAGGTCAACCAGACAGGAAGTATAGGCGGGACAGTGAGAGTAGGAAAAGGCTAGGAAGGAGGAAGTTCATTCCTCCATTCCTGCCCAGATCACCGAAGAAGCAACATGTGAGCTGACAGCTGAAAAAGTTACCAAGCCATATGGCTAACATAAATCAGAATAATGGGTTAAGATAAGTCAAAAGAACTAATAAGTAGCCTGACCTAATGTGCCAATCAGTTTATAACCTAATGTAGACTCCGTGTGATTTTCTTTGGAACTTGCTGGTTGTGGGGTACCAGGCGGGACAGAAACCCCAACAAGCTGGCCCTTCATGATACAGCAGTGATTTCTTGATGATTAAGTTTCTATTTCTGTTCAGAGTACTGAATACTTACAATCTTATCACTTTTTCCAGCTTATTTTTTTTAAATTACAAATAGCTCTCACGAATGATAAACTTTAATCTCTCAATATCTTTACATTGAATTGCTATTCCTCCTCATTTCATCATTTTTGATTAGACAAAGAACTGCATCATAAAATTGTGCGTGCCAGCCCCCGTTGAAGAGTGAAGAACAAGCACTCCCCCAAGCACAACCTGATTGAAAGGCGTTGGCATTCCTTTATAGGGAACACAAAGACCTGTTGTGAGTAAAGCAAGCAGCCCTTACATGACAGAGGTCATTGTGACTTTAGTGGCAGTGGATTTGGGGTCTTTTAAAGCATGAACAACTTCCTCTTACAGTTGGATACAGACTAGAGAGGCTCGACATCATGATGTTCTTCTGTAGAGACTGCACCAACTCTGGGATAGAGAAAGAAGGACAAGGATACCATTTTCATTACACATTCTCCAAAACATCTGGTTCTTCATATTTACTTTGATCATCTTCTTGAATCTGCGGAAGATCACTATGCATGAGTCTGAATTCTTGGGGTTTTTCCTGAACACTTAATGGTAAAATGTTCTGTGATTAAATGTTCTCTTTACAATCTTATCCATAAAGCATCTTTTTCATGATAGAAACTTTAATCCATTTAAGCTGAAGTGAATATGCATATACGCTTTTAATTTCGATGAATTTCTATTACATAGTCATTGTGACAGTTTAAAAGAATCCTGAGATATGTGAAGACGAAACTAGTTATCTGAAACCCCCATTGCCTACTTGTTAATTGGTAAATTGAATTTTTGATAAGCTCTGTGGACAAAGAGATGTGCAAAATTTTCATGTTCTTTGCTGTCATGAATTGGCACTGCCCAACACTGTGGCTAACAATAAAGAGACATTCCTTCAGTGATTTTCCTATTTGAATTGAAATCTTTACACCTTCATATCCAATTGTCTTCGAATAAATTTTTCTAAAGGAACTTGGGGTAAGGGAGTTCCATTAGCCAAAGCAGTTAGAAAACTATCTAAACTCTTGGCAAGCAACTTTTTAGTAAATGTGGAAGGAGATTCATCCCAAAGGAAGCAGTACCCTACAGTACAACATTTTCAAAATGGGCATACCTTACATATGTGAAAGCAACTCTTAACTAACATGAAAGTTATCTTTAAATAGTCCTTATAATGCACAGTACTGCCAATGATAGCCATATGCATAAAATTTGACATAATTTTGAATAATTTTCTTTTGTTAAATCCCCTGGAAGTAAGGAATACACTGATGATAGAGTCAGGAGGTAGACCAAACCCCATAATAAGACAGAGATAAGGGCGAATGGGTCCTAGGCTGTGGCAGGAGCCAGCAGACATAAACATTCTATGGTTGGAGACTGATTATGGAAAACAAGGGATACAATCTGTTTGACTGTACCCTCCAGCCCAGAGACATCCGAAGGCTCACTTTCTCACTTTTCTCCCTAGCACATCCCCTACAATATCAAGGGAAGGAGTGATGGAGTTGAGAACCTAAATGAAAACTCTTTCAGGTTTAGCAGACCTCTCTTTATTGGTCTTTACCTCTCACCTAGCTGGCACACACACAAGCAAATTGGAGCCTGCCAAATAATAACCCAAGATAAATGAGAATGAGACTTTAAGTTCCTAGACAACAATGATAATATCCTATTTGCCTTAAATCTTCTGGACCTCAAAAGACTATGTTTAGTAAATAGTAGGGCCCCTTCTTGTTTCACCCCAAGCCTTACCATCAGCAATTGTTGAATATGTTTTAAATACACACATGTCTCAAATAATGCCACTGAAACCACTGTGGCATATTATATTCATAGGAAAAATGATCAACTGATAGTAATCATTTATTGTTGTGAAGCATCAATAATCTTAGTCCTATTGTGGTGTTTTCTTTTTGTATAGAATTATAGGAGATAAATGAACAAGACATGACCTGGTAGAGTTCAAAGCTATTTTTCCTGATTCCAAAAGTGCAATTATTGATTCTATTTTTATCATGGTTAGAATAATACTAACATTTGTCATCTCTGTCTTTTAGCACTCAGCTCATGTGGAACTATTAAAAGTTGCCCTTATAGATCGTGCCATAAATAAAACAGAGTTGCAATCCATAGCACAACACACCCTTTCGGAATGGTGGGCAAATGCAGCCTTTATGCCATGATGTTATTGTGACTAGGCTGTCTAGGTAGCCGTCAGTAAAGATAATGTGAAGATACTTTATGGATGAATTATGTATCAATTGTTTTCCTGAGGAAGACAACATAGTACAGATGAACTTTATTTATGACTGGATTTCTTTAAAAGGGTTTAAAAGGTTGGTGTTTTACTGTATGCTCTAGGTTTTCAAATCAATATTTACTTTGTCCTACATTAATGCAATCCCATCCTTTCGTTTAAATAAACAGTAAAAAGTGACCCTTTACTGTGCTCTCAAGATTTCTTTCCTAAGGGGAGATCGTGACGAATTAATACTGTAAGGTTCACTTCTCCAATATTGTTTCAGAGCCCCTGATGAATACATTATCTAGCCATTGCCATGATCATTCTGTATTTATTCCTCAGCTACTTGGTATTTCCAAGGGTCCTTATCCATCATGTAATTACTCTGGAATTAGTGTCTGCAGTCTTTGTGACTCAATATTTCTCTTTACCAAAGTATAAGATTTATTAATAAGCTCTAAATGTCAACTTCTCTTTGATCTGCGGATGCACGACCACACCCTCATCCTTCTATTATGAATGGAGAAGATATTTTTGTCCACTTGAACATTTGTTGCTGGCATTCCTTGTAAAGCCAAGATGACAGATTGCCATGCTCGGAGTTTTCTTTTGGATAACATTAATTTAGCTTGCTCAGAACGAAACATGACTGACTAACTTCCTCCCCTTTTAACCTGTGCCCCGGTTCAGTGTGAGAGAATTGCCTCAAACGTCTTTTCTGATTAGGATGCACAGTCGCTATTGGGTGTGGCAAGCAAGATTAGAATTGATCACATGAGTCCCTGTCAGTTTCATCTTATTGGAAATTATCTTAAATCATTCTTGTTTAACAATTTAACTCCAGTAAGTACAGGTATAATTCAAAAGAACTCATTTACCAATGACTATAACTGCCTCTCGTGTATTACTTTCAGATGGCTCTCTAAAAGGGATGTGGAGCATGTAGATTTTTGAACCAGAGAACTGGCTGTAGATTTAGATGTTTCAAATGTAAATACAGAAATTTCTAAATCCCACAGTATTTGTTGTGCAAGCAACCTTTGGCTTAGGAGGCCAAGAACATGACAAAGCGTGCTGAGATTATAATGATGTGGATGTCCATGCAGAGTGGCATTGAAAATGCTAATTTGAGAAGATAAAATGAAAACCACCTTTAGTAACTATCACAATATTCATTTTATTTCAATTTTGAAATTCTCTTTTTTATATATAGAGAAAAGAATTTAATTAAAGGCTTGCTTACAATTTTGAAGTACTGCAGCTAAAATATTCATATAAAATGCTCATGAATAAAAACATTTTATTTTTTGGAGATTTGACAATTGAGAAAATTTTACAATGAAAAGGGATAGTTTTTTTAAAACATCAAACAATTTAAAATATTAAGAAAACACTAGCTATAAATTACTGAATGTTTACAAGGAAATCAAGTTTGCATCATTCTTTAGGAAATCATTTGAAATTAATTTACAGTTCTTTATAATTGTATAATTTTAAAATTTGGACATTTTAGACTTTATCAAGAACAAATGTATAGATAATGAATGACATAAAACAAAGAAAAAATAGATAAAAAACAATGGAGAAGAGACTAGGTGATTTTTCAATCAAGTCAACAGATATAGATTACTAAAAGATTAAAATCTGAGGTTTATTGTAACTATAACAAAAATAAGAAAATCAGGAGAAAGCCTGAAGAGGTGGCTTAGGTTTTATGAGTACTCACTGCTCTTGTAGAAGACCTGAGTTCAGTACCCAGCCTCCACATTGTGTCTCACACATATCTCAAGTTCCCCCAAATCCAGTACCCTGTTCCATCCTTGGAAGACACCACATAAGCATGGTGTACTCATATGTACACGTGGACATTCAGTCCTTTAAAATAAAATAAATTACACGTTAAATAAGAGAAAAAGTAAATCAAGAGAGACAAATATGCAGTAACATTTATTTCAGTGTTTACTTTTAATGTCAAACTTACCAAGACATTTAGAAATTTCGACATTATTTTATCTATGCTGTGGGAATGACAAGCCAATCATAGTATTATTTACATTTTAAGTTTAGAAGATACAATTGTGAAAGTTACTTTTCCTTGGACCTTTTCTTAAAAGACCAGAACATTAGATTTCCCTGGAACTAGAGTTGCAGAAGGTTGTGTTCTTCCGTGTGGACCAGGTCTTGTTTGGTTTGAATCAAAGTCTTGCTGTGTATCCTAAGATAACCTCAAACTCCCTGTTTGCTCAGACTCAATATCCTCCAATTATCCAAACTCAGGATACTCTGGCTTCTACCTCGCTAGGCTGGATTCTAAGCATCTGCCATTACCCCCAATGTGAAATGACATTTTCGATTGAAGATATAAGGGGGGGGATATAAAACTCAAACATTTTAATATAGACATTATCCATACTAATGATAACCCAAACAGCAAAATGCAGATTTATATGTTTGTATGTCTTAAAAGTCTTGTGTGGTCTCTGTAATTCTATCTTAATTTGAAAAAAATTTAAAACCTCATTTATTTTTCAGTTGCTCCATTCAGTTTGTCTATGAGCTGTGATAAAATGAGTTCAGAAGGAGGCCCTTTGCCCACTTGTAATCTGAGGGGAGCGGGTCTGTTTTGCTCATTAATATCACAGTATCACCCAACATTCACAGATGGATGGATTGCAGCTCACCATCTGCCTTTTCAAATACAGCAGATTTGGGCCTTCAAGCTACCTCACTAGCAACTGGGACAGATAATATATTTTCATTTTTATGTGAGGAAACAGAATCGCAGACGACTCAATGATTTACTAAAGTAATGGCTTACTTGAGGCCTACTAGGGACTCACTTTGAAGTAGTGTGATTTCTGTAACAGAAAGAACTGGGTAGAGCAGAAAGAATCAGGCATAGAAAGAATCATTAGGCACATTATTGTTGCCAGGAAAGGAAAGGTTAAGGAAATACTTATAAAAGTATTTATAAATATTATTAAAATAAATCTAATGGGATGTTGACCGTGTCAATTCCACAGGCACATGTTCCCTTTAACTTCCTGTCACATTCATTTTAGAGTCAATAATTCTTGCTTTTAATGCACATCATTTTGGTTTTGTGAGGAATGAAAGAATATATACAACAAAAATTTCCTGAGGGGGAAAAGACACTGCATAAATATTGGTATTAATGTCATCATTAACATTTATAATGCTGTCACCTCTCTACCTCAGAGATGCATTGTGGACATCTGAATGAGGTAATGTCTGTGAAGCTTCTGAGTTCTCCAAATGAGCATCAAGACATAAATATGAGATGTTTTTTATCAATAAAATATTAGGTGAATCTGGATTAGACAGAAAATAATAAAATTTGTGCAGTGAGCTGGAACTGGGTAACACTGTAAATAATAGGGCGTCTTCCTAAAATTATATTGGCCTTTATTAACCATGTAAACAGCTATCCTTAAAATAATGAATTCAAGACATGCTTATATACTTAACCACTCCATCTTGAAAAACACGGCTTCACTGTTAAGATATACCCACGTTATAATAGAATGCCAATTTCTCTATAAAGCTATCAAATTTAATTCAATTTTCCCTTCCATTTTTTCATGATGGCATTTGTATACATCCTATAGGTGGAGTCAACTGGGTCATTAAATTACAAATAGAGAAAATAGAGTTTTTACAAGATTATTGTTAAAATATATTTCCAGACTGCACATAGTAGTTCTAATCTCACTGCTCAGGAAGTGTACCACACTCCACTGAAAACGGCACATGGCATTCCGAGGAGCACTGAGGATGCTGTATTGAGCAAGAGCAATGCTGCTTTAGGAATCCTGTCTATTGAGGTCACTAATTCACGAGTATTGTTAGTAAAATGATTGTCACTGTATAAGAAATCATGGGGGTGTCATCTTTATATTTATGGTTGTGATGTTATAATTAATTTTATTCCAATTGATAATAGATTGCTATCCCCAGTAAGTTAACTAAGTGGCTTGTCACTTGACAGAAAAATGAAAAAAAGAAAAAAACTTAGACTGTTGGAGTTTCATCAAAATTTTAAAGATTTTTTCCCTTTTGGATCTAGTCTTACTAGATGAACCTGTAACTTGAAACACAGGTATTTAAACATTAGACCTCAGGTCTCAGTAAGGCAAATGTGTCACACATACTTCTGTTCTTGCTGTCCCTACAATGTCCCAGTGCCTAGGAGAAATAAGATGACAACACTGGTCAGTCTATCTTGAAGTAGTAACTTCAGAATCACACTGAGATTTGGCATGGAGACAGATGTGTAGGTAACTCCATCTGATAGACACATATGCAATAGAGGATATTATATTTGATTGAATCATTTGAATCACTTGAAATACTGTATTAAGAAGTGACCAAATTATCTAAGAGATTACAACTCCCATTTCTCTCACTGCAATAGAGAGAAAGCTGCAACTTATTGCCAGTGAATATCTCAGTATTAAGGTCTAGTGATCATTGGAAAGAATAAAGCAAAGAGAAGACTCTCATGTTGGTCCTCCCTCTCTGTTTCAGGTACACTTATCCGAATCATGATTTCTTAACAATATAAATACGTTAGGGCTAAACCAACAGGTCACCCATTATCTGAGAGAAAACCTCAAAAGTATATGGTGAATATTTTTTAAATGAATAATCATATAATTTCCTTGGCATCAACTTCATTGGTATTTTTCTGTCACTATTATCCTGTTCATACATTGAATCTGAATTTACCTCCACCCGCTTCTCATTTTCCCCACTGGAGGCATAATTGCTGTTCTTTTCAGAGTCTCCCAGGACCATCTTCTGCTCTGCAAAGTTGTAACAAGATGTGACATCCAGTCCTGGTTAATCAGTGTTCTGCCCAAACCCACAGTGGCAGTGAAGGAGGTGGCACTTTCAATTGTCCGTGACACTGACCAGGTTTTTAAGGAATAAGAGTGAGGGAAAATAGCATAAAATACTTAAATTTTTATGGAAAAGGTATAACTTGGTGAAAAAGCACCATCATAAATTCCCAAAAAGTGTATCTTAATGATACACTTAGAGTAAATCATTTGCCTTGAGAGACAGGAGGTCTCTGGTGACCTGCATTGCAGCCACAAGAGACTCCTAGACTAGCTACTTTCAGCTAAATGTACTCTCATATTAATATTTTAAAATGCCATAATGCCTCTCTGAAAACCTCAGAGGACAGATACATCAATTTGCGAGGTCTTCACTCCAGGAAATAGAAACAGGGATAATCTGCCATTAAAAGAAATAGTTCATTATGTCTGCTTCTTGGGAGCGCATAAACTATGTCCCTCACATACTTAAGTTGCAAATCCTCACTTTAATGTGAAGGGAAGCACCATGCCCTAGAGCTTTATTGTCCCAGTGTTTATTAGTACAAAAAGGTTTGTTGTGGTATGAAATCTTAAGCTTGTTGCAGTAATCAATCAGCTTCAAAGAGTCTTTACCCCGAGCTAGATTCATTACAAATAAATCAATTAAACATCAAGTTTCTATTTTCAGAGAGGTTCACAATGCAGAATAGAAGCAAATGCATCACAGTTAGAGAAAGGAATCTTCCTGGAGCAATGTCTCTTCTCAAAGAGCCCTTCTGCCTTTATTGCACCGTGGAGCACATGCTGGAGTTTGCGCTTTTATTTTAGTTAATTGCAGACATTCTTCTTCTTAGCATATATTTTTCATCGGGGGAAAAAAAAATCACATCCATGTGAAAAGGATATGTGGCAAGCTAAAAATATTGCTGGAGGCAGGAGAAAGTAAACAATTGGTTTCTGTTTTCTTGTCATTTCCAGCCTGAGCCTCTAGTGAAGCATTCGGGCAATTTTCACCTTCAAAGCTGTATTGTATTTTTCCTCCCAACCTTTGTGCTACGATGATTTAGAGGACAGGCAACTCAGTGGCAGAAGCAAAACAAATACCAAACCAGAAACAAAACCAGAAAAACCCAAACCCAAACAAAAATCCAATCATGAACAATGAAACCTCCTTATATTTCAATATAAATCACTTCCTACGGTGACAGCTAATAACTACATATTCTGAATTGGAAACCCAAGCTTCTCTGACTCACTTTGGTATACTGAGAAAGAGAAGGAGGCCTGCAGCTATATTTTCTAAGCCAAATTATCAAATGAACACCATTTGATGAAAAGCATTCATCATTTCTTGCTTAATTTTCACATATTTTTACCATAATGTGTTTTTAATAAAACTTGCTGTTTGTAGAGATTCCTAAGACATGAGAGCTTTTGGCTCTAAAAGAGGTCAAAACCAAATGATCTCTTATAGAAATGGAGTCGAAGTCACATGTGCTATGTGAAATAGGGGTACAGATAAAGCACAGACTATGAAGGTGTGTGTGTGGGGGTATGCGTGGATCAAGAGTGAGGTGACATTTTTTTCTGCACTCATCAGTGTCCCCACTTTTCTAATAAAACCCTGGCAAGTCTAGCTGCTTCAGCCAGTGTCTTGTCAGCCAATACTGACAGCTGTTTGGATGTCACAGGATAGGCTCTACCACGGGTCCATGAGACCACACACTTCTGGAGCCCTCTCAGACACTAAGATAGAAATGCGCTCAGCAATGCAAATAGTAGGGAGCACTTCTTGGCTGCCCTCTGCAGTTTCTGAGCAGGGTGCCTATTGGGTAGAAAGAGTAGCACCTTCAGCCTTAAGTAAACAGCGTTCCTTCCATTACTGTTTTTTAAAGGGGTGGGGTAGGGAGGAGGGGAGGCAAGAGGAAAGAAAGAGAGGAGAAGAAAAGGGCAGAGGGAGAGGGAGGGTGAAACGAAGGAGGAGGGGGGAGAAGGAAAGGGAGAGGTAAAAAGGATAGGGAGAGGGGAAGAGTGAAAGGGAGAGGGAGAGAGAAGGAACCACCCTTTCTAATGAGATGGCTCTGATTTATTTTTGAGGGGATTCCTTTAAACTGCCTTCCTTCTTCACTGGGAATAAAAGACATGTTCTGATGAGTTTTCAAACACACTAGACAAAGAGAATAAAATATCTTCATGAGTCATGGTCAGGCTTATTCAATGTACTTCAAAGACTTCTTGGAGGCATCATTTTTGTTTTGTTTTGTTTTGTTTTGGAATATGCATTCCTTCAATTTCATTACCCTCTAAAGAAAAGCTCCTGAAAGTGTGCGTTGATACTGAGACACAATGAGAAAAGAAAAAGCCAGATGACCTAATATTTGCAAAATCAGAATATGAGGACAATGAACGGTGCTTTATTTGGGTCATACTGGCGGGCAGCACTTGATTTTCTGTATTGCCATACATCATCTCTGGAAGCAAACACTATTTTCTTTACATCTGTTATGGGTATATTTACCGTCACATCATGTACAGCATTTATTTTCAAAGAATTTATTTTTGTTTTTGTTTTTAAGGATTGTCCTGGAACCTATTTCATATAACCTAGAGTTCAGATCCATGCTGGCATACTGATATCCTTTGATCTGTAATGCATTTGAAGGGATATACAGAAAGCTTAAAAAAAAATAAGATATTTAGATAGGAAGACACACCAGGAAACACGGGATGAAGCATTAAGTACTATAAAATAATTGGGTTACTTTTTACAGGAGTTGATTGGGAGTACTCCCATCAAAGAAGCTTTCTCTACCCCCTCCCACATCTTTACTGGAATTGCTTCATAGAACGAAGGAAGATCACTGTGTGTTCGCCCTATAAAAGCTGGGGCTGTTTAAAGGGCTTTGTAACAGAAAATTTTATTATTTTACAGAATATTTTGTTTGAAGCTTAAGCTCTAACCCTTCAGGATTAAGATAACTATGAAAGACAATTAGGGAAAAGAGCATCATACGATAAGTAATTTTAAAATTTGCATTACCTAAACTGAGATGTTGGCTCTTAATTAGTTCTCAAAATAGACACATTCCAGCTACTTTAACTAGATTGGTAAAGGGGCAAGTTTGGCAAAATGAGTCAACCAACAGCGCTGCCATGGACAAAATAGAAGTGTGATCTCGATATTGCCATGCAGAACAGAGCAGAGCAAAGACTGCAGTGACTACAAAGATGGCAGAGACAGAGAGGAATAAACTTTGTGTGATTTTGGCCTCATTAACACTGAAAATACCTTTTCACTGTAAATAAACCAGAATAAGTTTTAATACATATTCGGAAGTATGGGAGATACAGTCCTCTATGTTCTTATCAAGAATTAGACCCTATGACAACAACTAACTGCTGGATATTTAATTAAGTGTTGTTACTGTGATAAAAATTTCTCCAGAAAAGGTAGAGAATGGGAATTCATAGGTCCTACTTCTGCTCTCATATAAACTTAAAGTAAAGGAATTGATGGTAGGTTAAATAGATTAGAGAAATATTCTAATTTGTTCTTAAGCTTTGGCTTATAAATTAATGGGTGCTCAGTTAGGCATCCAGTCTGCACCCAGATCTTACCTGCCACTCATGAAGGAGTTGAGTCTCAGAATCCAGGCATGCTTGTCAGCGATGAGGATGCTGATAGCAATGTCTGTATGGGATCCACTGAGTCCTTCTGTATGCTGCTTGGAATATAAGTAATTTCTGCTTTGTTAATTTATAATCTTAGACATCTCCCTTTTTAACAAATTATTCCTAGGGCAAGGGAGTAACATGATCGCAGAGAATGATATTCCTTGCCTAAATGACAATTTGAGTAGCCTAAAAGGGAAAAGTCTTTCTTTGGCAGCCTTTCTACCTGAAGGTTTTATGAGGTTGTCCCCCTCCCCATTCTGCCTGGGTTAATTCTTGTATCTATAAAACCTGTGGTGATTCCATGTAGCTATGGGTCCACTATAAGTCAGTCACTAAGTCAAGCAGGAAAGTTCTCTTCAGGTGGGTATGGCTTTATATCCCAGTGATAGTGATCAATTATTTTGAACATTGGGATTTCCCCCTAATATTTGTTACCACATACTTTCTTTAAAAATAATTTTTGTCTGAACATTAAAAATTTGGTTATACCATGCGATTATTTTTTATAGCCACATTTGATTTACTTGCTTCTCTTCACCTAATTTTTCTTCTGAAGTCCCCCTACTTTGTGTTTTCCCACATCTAGTAACCTGCTTTCATGTCACATGTGACCTTAGCTGCCTTCCCAGTCTCACTTAACACCTTTTGCTCCCATCTGGTTTCTTATCTAGTTTCATAGTGCATATCCATTCTCACACCCCCTTATAGAGTTTATTCTGTTGGGCCAAAATTATCTCAGGACCCTTCTAGGCCTGTAGGACAGAGAAAAGCCTGGCTTGAGTTTGAGGGATAGTTTCAAAGCTACCAGGGATGAGACAGCAAAAACTAGGTAGATGCCCCTCCAGCCAGAAGGAGGGCTTGGCTGTCTCTCATTGACTGGAGCTACCCCCACGTCACACAATGTCACTTAACCTATATAAACTGACACTCACAACAATAAACTGAGTTCCTGCTTTGATTTGACTCCCTATCATGTCTGATTGCCCTGGGTTGTGGGGCTGTGGAACAGGCAGATAGCGCACTCACCTTTCTTTGGGGAAGAAGACTAAGGAGGCCTGGCACTATTCTATAAATCAATCATTGGAAAATTTTTCTTTGTTTGTAAAGTTTATTAAAAATCAAAAATAGAAAAACTTTACATGAAAATATGTCAATTTTGGTCTCCACATTGTGGAGTTAATACAATTTCTGTTTAGTCTGGTAGAGAGAATATCCTGCCCAATTTGTCACAGTATTTTGGTTCTCTGGTAGTTTATGTCACAGGAAGGACTGACTAGTCTTCTATCTTAACCCTGGAAACAGCATTTAGGGTGTGTTTGGACATACCTAGATGGGTTGGGATATTGTGAGTGAGACACTCCTAGAGGACAGTTGAAATGAAGTACTATAAAAGCTTTGTACTAAACATAATTGTTAATTATATTATTAGAAAAAACTTTATTCTAAATCAACTCAATTAATCATCAGAGCTCAGAATTCCATATAAACATCAAGAACTGGGAGTGCCATCATTATGATACAAATACAATGGAGGATTCTAACATATTTATAAGAAAAGAAATTTTCTCATACAAATGTTTACTGTTAAATATTCAAGAAAATTAGCTTGCTTGTGGGTCAAAGCTTTATTCAGCTTTCTTGGGCTAGTGTGTAAAGAAAGTAGATTCAGAGCCAGATTTGGGGGGAGGGGAGATAGTAATAGGTGCAGTAGGCAGCTACTTTTAAAGTCCAACAGTGAAAGAATGCAAAAAAATATAGGAATAGTAGAAAAAGAATTCTAAGATCAAATAGACAGAAATGATTATATGATATATGCCTAGAGGGCAGTCATAGGGGTTATGCTCCAGCCTCCAGCAAATATTGGAGGGTTAAAGCTTCAAGAGGTAAGTGGAACTAGATCAGCAATGGAGGGGAACATAGTGTGATTTTGCTCTCCTCTGGAGAGTAAACAGTGAGTCTATCTATTTAAATTGAACAGGAGAAGTTGATTAGGGGTGAAAGGCATTGGAAACGTGCTCGTACATAGTATGTAGTGTGTGTGTGTGTTTGTGTGTGTGCACAAATATGTAAAAAGACTGATTAAAGATCAAGGAAGAGATAAGTAAAGAGACTTGGAAAAGCTAGCATGGGCTCAGCTGCAATCTGCACACTCTCATTTTGTTTATACTTTCAGGTGGCTCTGACCCACTTTGAAATCCCCCAAATGGTCAAACCTTCACTATTTTCTCCAAGGACTACCATGGTGATATTACACATGACCCACTTGTTCTACAGAGAACATGATTCAAATCTTTACATCTTAAAAAAATAAATTTTCTTTGTTTCCTGTTTCAAGTCAAACTAATATGGTAAATTTGACAAACACAGAAGGCAATCTGAATTGCTTTATGCATTCATCCTGAATCATTTGTCATTCTTTCGTAGGCATCATTATTTGTCAAGAGAATAACTTAGACAGTATATCTGAGAAGATAAATACAAAGTTTCAGAAAAAAATGTGGGTTTCTAAAGCAAGATAAGCTAATAGTGGGTTTTAATATATATCAAATGCTGTTATAAACTGACCATAAGTATTGCTAAATATATTTGTGTATATGTTTGTACAATATCCACATGACTGTACATATACATGTTATCTGTGAATTAGGCCTAGTCCTCTTTTCTAAAAATCTAGGTAGAAATATTGTGTTGAGCTGTATAAATATTTTTCTCTGATTGCACAGAGTATAAAAATCAAATGGCACTTACAAAATGCTCTATCCTGAAAACTTTTCTATTACTTGGTAAAGGTCTTCTTAAATGCTTCCTTTGAGTTTAGCTTGTGATTTACTGGGACCATTTAGAGACAGGTCATATTTTCTAGACATACTGTAGGTATTTTAATGCCTTAATCAATTTTTGCCACTTTAGTTCCTCTGCTGGGCTAGATTAATCTTCTCCTAGCTTCCCAAGATTCAAAGAATAACACTTATCAAAATCATCTTTACAGGAAAAAAGTGAAGGTGCAATTAAAAAAAAAGAAAGCTTACTATTGCCAAGTCATATATCACAGATATTCTTAACTGATATAAAAACAAGCAAAGCTACAAATAAATGTGTTCTTTAGTTCTAGGCACTGTGTAAAAGTGAATATTGCTTGTTTTCTAATTTAATATAATTTGAATTTTTTTGTGTTTTTCCTGTTGATGTATTATTCCAAAACTGTATCTATCACAATTCCAAAATATATGTCTCTGGTAGAACGGAGATAAGCAGAAATGAGAGAAGGAGGCAGAAAAAGGCACTGGAGAGCCTTCACAAGTAAATCTACAATATCTAGTATGCAGAACATTTGATTCATTATGCTTTCTTCTTTATATTTAATATTTTTTTTAACCATGAACTCCTCTTGGGCTCATGTGACTCTGTCTTGCATATGCTCTTTCCTTTAGACATTAGTCTCCACATGGAGGTGGGTGCTATCACACAAAGCCTGGACCCCAGTGTTAAGCTTGAGACAATGTCAGTGTTAATTGAGCCTACAATGTCAATGCCATTTGAGCCTCAATTTCCCCAACTGGAAACTGAGGAGCTAGACCACGCTAGCTTGTCAGCATCCATCATCTCTGTTTGAAAACCTTTGTCCAAAATAGCACCTTTAACTATTTTAAATATGTCTGTCTCTGAGAAGAGACTGGCTGGGATTATAAAAGGGGCAAATTTTGACTTTTCGAAGTCTTTGATTTAACTTATTTTAAAGGGACATAGGTTTGCTACTTGGTTTGTATTTTCTTCCCTTGTTTGTACATGACCAGTTTTCTGTAGCACTCAGATGTTAAGAGTTGACAGCCAATACACTGAAGATAGATATAAGTCAGTTTGCAACAATCACAAAAACCTCACATATGGAAGTGGTCATGTGGGCTGTCAGCATTTTTTCCCCTAACCTTGGTTAATTGAAGATGCCTATCTAGAAATTTCTTGATAGGCTAAGTAGACATCTGATTCTATTCTCTGAATGAAAACTGTTAATGACACACTATGAGCACATGTTTTTCTTTTCTGTCTGGCAATTTGCATAGGCTCACTCCCTATTTGTCCGCTGATAACCTCATCAATCGCATCCATGCCCTGCTGACCATGCTGCCTGATTGCGGTAATTCCATTTTAGTGGGGCTTTCAGGAAGACTTGGCTTCTGCACTTAGCTAGGGCTGCTGCGTGTTGGAGTGATCCCATCTTCCCGAGAGTGAGCTGCTGAGATCATATTATGCCTGCCTTGATTTCTTTGTAAAGGCTGCCTATAGAATTTCATATTGATCTTAAGCGGATGCTGTTTCATCTTTAACTCCTTTGTGAGCTGGGAGTCCAGTTATATTAGCGTCTCCTCCCTGTAATTCAGCGGGCTTTGAATATCAGTTTTCTGGCAGCCCTTGGCCCTTAATTTATCATCGTTCTTTCAGACTGAACTTGTTGCCTTTTTTTCTTTTATTCTTCTTTTTGTGGATTTGCTTTTAGACATACCAGAGCAGTATATGGCAAGGATGTTAAGACCGAGAAACAATTACAGATATTACAATATGTAGATGAGAAAAGGACTTTCACAGCCCAGAAAGATGTGAGAGGAGGAAGGGTGTGCACACAGATTGGATGTGGCCTGTGCTGCCTTGCAGGCTAGGAAGGTTTCCTGAAAGATCAAAGATGGGTCAGGTATTAGAACGCAGGACCCTCCAGTCAGCTGAACGTTGAGAAAAAACTGTCAGTGTAATAATGTCTCTACTGTCTACCTTTGCTCCAGTGTCTACCCATTGTCTCCTCCCCAGTACCTTAACTGGGCGCATTGTGCAGAATGTGACAAAATAATACTGGTTTGCAAGCAAAATGTACTGTGTACACATACATATTTCTTTTAGTGCTTTTGAACGTACAGAGCTTCTTGCATTCATTGTCTCCCCTCATCTTCACAGAAGTTTATAATACAGGCTGGGTAACTATTCATGTGACCCATGGTAGATAAAAGGAAACAGACACCAAGAGAGCTCGAATTAGTCAATCAACACACACAATAGAGCTGGGACTGGAATTTCTGTTGCTTCGCATCCAACTTCTTGTGCTTTAATGCTGTGTTGGTTTGGAGGAACTCACACAAAAATACAATGCATATTCTTTGCATCACCCTTTGATTTACAATTCCTTATTTATTGCCGTGTCTTTGTGCTTTCTGATTTGCCTCCAGCACGGTAGAGTTACTTTCATCACAGAAGAGAATGACAGAAATCAAGGTCTCTGTGTTACGCACATTATTCTTAACTGCATAGGGAATTTTCCCACTGGATTGCCCTATTGTATTTTAAATTTTATTTTAGCTCCATTTTCTCGTCTGTAAAGTGAAAGGGTTAGAGTAGGTTCCTCTCATTCTATCGGAGTGTGATTAGGAGAATGGGAGGTGAGGAGCAAATCGGAGGAGCAAGTGAATATGATTAGCCTGGAATCATGACTGCGGTGCATTATACATGTTTTAAAACTGGATACGGTATTTAGACCCCAAAGTGTTTCTTTATGAATTACCTTCATCCTTCAGTGGTCTATTTAGCCTTGCTTCAAACATAATCCTCACACAAATTCAAATCAATTTGTTTGTCTTCCACGTAAGATACTTAAAATTTTCAAAATGTGTTTATGCCCAAAGGTAAAATGTTTAGTTTTATAGAATTCTCTCCGTTGATGTAGGGTTTTATAAAAGATGGCTGTAAACCTCCACTACAATATTTACATTTTCTTCCTTAGTCATGACTCTCTAGCATGCCTAAGCATTAGTGATCATTTTTAATTTAGCAATTTCAACTTCTTTATTTAGCGTCTGGCTGCTGTAATTGAAACAGAGCCATTCATCTCTACTGGAAAGAACAAATCAGCTTTGGTAAGACTTACATTGACCTTCAGAGTTGTTTACTTGTTATTCCTTTTATTTTGAGATAAGTTCTCACTATGTTACCCCTGTTGCCCACATTGGCATCACACGAAATATTCTCCTTCCTCAGCTTCCCGCATAGCTGGGTCTGCAAGCACATGTCACCATGCTTGGCTCACTGCAATCTGTGTTTTGATGTGCAACATCTGATCTGGACTCAGACCCACTATTATTAATCCATGAGGTCTCAAAGAAAAAACACAGTTTAAGTTGACCTTAATCTGTGATATTCATACCTTCATATTTTCAGCATTTTTTACCAGTGTATGCCACCACAATCACCCCCTTAATTTAAAAAAATATCAAATTTCAAATGAGGCAAATAGCTATTTCATTAAATTTTTTATATACAAGCAAAATTATTGGTCGTGTACTAATCTACTACATTAAAATTCTCTTAGCAGGTAGAGCTAATAGTACAATTGAGAGACTAAAGTAAGTTTCATAAATATTTTCTTTTAAAACTGTTGGGTAAGTACTGACTTTTAGGAGACTCTTGCTTACATTGTATGGACCCCAGTGCAGTACTTTGTTACCCCGCTATATCCACTGTGGCATCAAGAACATAACCCAAGCATACAGCCCAGGGAAATACAGTTATACAGTAAGATTTCCCCTTGGATTCATATTTGGTTGATATAGTACCTTTAGTATATTCCCCGTGATAAATCCAGAATTTATTCTTTCATGTTTTTGGTCGGTATTTTAAAGTAAATAATCCATATTGAGAAGAAAATTTAGACTTAATTTATCCTGTGATTTTTAATATTTTTTGTTGACTGAGTTTTTCTATCCCACCAGGTCCCACAGCCATTTAGCCACACAGAGGGCTTCACTAGTTATAAACTGATTGGCCTAGTAGCTCAGTCTTCTTATTAACTCAAAACTCATATTAGCCCATTATTTTTGTTGATGTAAGCCGTGTGGCTTGGTACCTTTTTTGGCGAGGCAGTCACATCTTGCTTTCTCTGAGACTGGGTCACAACTGCAGACTGCTTTCCTCTTCCCGGAATTCTCCTGTTCTCATTGCCCCGCCTCAACTTCCTGCATGGTTGTCCCGCCTATACTTTCTGTCTGGATACTGGCCAATCAGCATTTTATTAAACAAGTACATGAAGCAAATGTTTACAGGGTAAAACCACTGTCCCACAGCAATTTTTTTGTGCATGAAGCAGGCCTGGCCTGGTAATTCACTTTGTATCCTCTCTCATTCTTTCTGCCCTCAGCCTCTCTCTAACTCTCTCTACTTTTGGCAATCATGATTTCACAGGACAATATTTATTGTGAAGGCCATTTTTTTTCTTGTTAACAAGTATGCTGACTTTATTCCCAAGGATTTTTTTTGGGGGGGGGCATTTTTATTTCCTGAAGTTTGACTCTAAGGAGGACAGGATCAAAAGTGGCAGAGAGCAAACATATTCCCTTAACGACATCCATAGTTATAGTTAATACAGACACATAGTCATGAATGACAATGAAACAAGCAAGCTGGTACAACTCAGCTCCTATTTCCTTCAAAACAAACAACGAAAAGCTCTGCACATCAGTCTCTGGAAAGGGAACATGGAAACTTCCATCATGGAGCCCTGACTCCCCCACAAGATCCATGTCATTTCTAACTTCACACGGTAGCCTTCGTAACTCTGAGTGTCGTGAGGTTTGATTAAACTCTTCAAGCGTACTCATTTTTAAGACCAAGAAGTTGCAAACTGAAATAAAAAAGTACCATATTTTGAGAGTCTCTTGAAAGCTGAGATCACACAACTTCACAGCACAGCTGCGGACCCTGTGATCCAATGCCCAAGTTTTCCAGAAGGCTTACCCACAGCGATTGACAGAGTAATTGACTCAGCTTTGTGGAGAGGTACATCAACTGATGTTGACAGAGAATAATTTATTTCTTTTCTATTTTTCTAGCTTACATCTTATATTTATTTTCTATGAGACTTGCTCAAAAAGTGACATAAGATTAAAAAACAAAATAAACAACAATAACAAAACAACTTTAATATATACATATTTGATATATTATATGAAAAATAAAGAAAGATAGATCTGCAACTGAAGAGAACATATCCCCTGGATATTTCTGATACAGAATCTTAGAGTAGATTCTAAGAGGAGCCAGCTGCGTGGGTGCTCACATTGCTGTCTTTGTTGGTGGCGTGTACCTACTGAGCCAACCTCCAGATGCCTTCCCAATCAATTCCAACAGTGCCATAGCTCGGTGAACCATTATGAACATAAAGATCAGGGCATTGTGAGCTGCAGCAATCCAGAAGCAGCAGAGCAGGGCCCAAAGAGATGCAACCAGGCAGAGCTATAGGAGAGCAGAACGGGCGGAGAAGCAGAACCCCATAAGGACAGTAATCAACGTAGACAAAGTGTGTGGGTCTCTGTGTGAAGTGGACATGATAAAAACAGACACGGATCATATTTTATGTTGCTATAAACTTGCCAAGATACAGGGTTAGGATTCTAAGTGGTGGAGGTCAGATACCTGATCTTGAGTTTAGAAAAGCAGATAAAAGAAAACGTAAATATTGAATAAACAAATGAAAATATGTATGTAATTCATGCTGCCTCAGAGAACCATTTTATGTAAATGAAGTCTGATTTTATGGCAATTATAACTTGAAAACTATCTTCAGTTATATTTTGTCTAAAACCTTTTTCATATTTTCATCTTTTTTTAATGAAATTTTTCTTCTATTTTGTTTTCCCTTCTTCCGACTCCTAACAGATCTTTCCCAGTCATCTAAGAATTGTTTTTTTTTTGCTTTTAAAAATTGCTTTTGCTATTATAATACAATTATTTTTTCCCTTCCACCTTTCCCTCCATGCCCTCCCGAATACCCTTTTGTGCTCTTCTCCAAATCCACGGCCTCTTCTTTCACTAATTGTTATGTTGTGCATATATGTACATATCCTTAAATAAAGCCTGCTCAGTTTTTATAATGTTACTTGTATGCATAGTTTCAGGGCCGGCGATTTGACACTGGACTTTATAGGATGCATCTGCTGCCTTGTTCATTGTTTCTACAGCTACCTTGTCAGAGCCATCTCTATGTGTTTATATGTATAAACATTTATACACACACATACCTACATGCAAGTGCAATTTATGCCTTGATAGGTGAAACTTACAAGAATATGTAAAAAGTGTATCAAGAAAAATGAAATATGAAATGTTTCCTATTGAATTACAAATTACTTGCCTAGGCTGCTTAGACCCCGAGTTTTACCTTCACCACAACAAATAATTTAATTAAAATTAGCTAATGAAGTTTACATAGCAAAATTAGAAAAATTTGCTAGTGATAAAGCTATCAGGAAGAGTGCTTGTCTGTCATTGAAGAAACCTTGGGTTTGATCCCCAACATTCAAGTGCATGTATGTATGTATGTGTACACACACACACACACACACACACACACACACACACACACACACACACACATGCTACCTGCAGAGAAAGAGAAAGCACCAAATTTACAAAAGAAAATACTTGATTTCATGTAATATGAAAATCTTTAACTGATTAAAATTTATCTTTACAGTGATTTAAAATCAATATAAATTGGTCTTTAAAACAGTGAAGTCTAGTTTTAAATGTCACCTTTTTAACTCAATAATTTAGAACCTTGGACTTTATTGAAGATTTCCTTGATGCTGATGGTCTGCTACACTGGGAAAGGATAACCTTGGGACAAATCCAAGTGAACAGAAAACTTAATCTTACCATTCCTATAGTAAATAAGAAATAAAATATATCAGGATAAATGAGCAAAGTGGTTGCATTTAACCGTGGCTAACATGAAATCGATTTTAATGGATTTCATCATACATGAGAAATAGAATATTATAGAACTAATTCAGAGATGAGGTTTCTAAGTGGAAGATGAGATGTTTTCAACATTGTCAGGTTTCTTTTAGAAGGGTCTTAGACAAATTTGTTATCTAATGGCAAAAGTATGTAGCTTGAACAATCCTACTCCCCATGAAAAGATGGTCAACTCTATAAGGTCCTTTTGTTTTAGGTACAGCTTTATTTTGCACTTTATAAATTTATAATTAGAAAACGTAAGAAAAAGATCTAACTTCAAAGGGTTATACAGCAATTATTCTTGATGAGTATTTAACTCAATGATCTTAACTTTGTCTTTTACTCTTATTACCAGGTGGTGAGATTTCTGTTCACCTCACAGTAGAAAATGGCAAATGGAAATGCTAACACAAAACCACTCATTTCAGTGACTGTTTTCTTTGGCCCACTCACATTTCTGTACTACCACGCTACACATACATTATATACCTCATCACTACTTCATGACAGATTGACCAGTCAATCATTAACTCTCCTTCTGGTCTTGTAGTACTGTATTTACAGAATCATCTCAGCAAACAGAGGGAACTCCCCCATTTCCCCCAAGTCCTTTTTGTGTTTGTTAGTCTTCCGGATTTGAGCTAACAAGGATAAGATAAGCAAACCTGCCTGGAGGTGAAAACATTCCTTTTCTTCCTGGGAACCCCTCTTCACCGTTTCTATGTCTCTCTGCCCGAGAAGCGCAAATGGAGGAGAGGATTCTCTCTACCAGGGACTTACGGAACACTTAAGAGGCTCAGAAATGTGCACACAAGCCCTGGGTGAAGTTCAGGTTGGTCTATGGCTGACTATTTTGCAGTACGAATGGGTGTGTAGATTTGGGCAGTGACCCCATCACCTGCTCTAGACCTTAGTACGATCATCCGTGAAGTGAAAGTGTTGGAAAGGTGAGTCTAAGATTCCCACACTCTCCCTCTTGCTCCCTCTGCTTCCACTCAAAGTATCTTTATTTTGTGGGATGGCAGGTGGAAGGTCACTCAGAGAAATAAATTTGGAAGAGTGGACATGCTCTGAAATATAGTTTGTTAGATTCATTCCACAGAAATACACGTTCTATTTTCCTCCTCAACTGCTTTCCTGTTTTAAGGTTTATATTTTCGAAATGACACTTTCTGAATAAATAGATGGAGGCAATAAAAGCAGCCATAAAAGCAACCCAGGAAGGTGGCAATAAAATATGAATCATGGTTTCCAGGATCGGCTTCATTGTCAGAAAGTACACATCACTGGGAATGACACTAACAACCGCTGTGTTCTCTTGGGCTCAGAGCAGACCTGCTCTAAACGCGGACTGAAGTAAAAGGAGAAAAAACACCATAAAAGAAACTGGGTCTCAGGGACAGGCAGGCTCAAAAAGCTACTATTTGGAAGAGTTGTAGCTGGATGGAGGTGAGGTCCAGCACATAAAACAGGGGCCACCGAAGTGAGGCATGCAATTTCTGTCTTTGAGTCTGCCTTTAACTTGATGTGTGATGTTGAAGAAGGTTGTGCACCTTTATCTACCGACTTCCCCCACGGTGGACCGAGGGAAATAACACGGCTTGCTTTAGTTGTGTGTGTGTGTGTGTGTTTATGACAAATACTTTAAAGGCTCCAATTTCTTCAGATGTACAAACTAAAAAGAATAAGTGTGCTCAATTTTTGCCTCAAATACTCAAATGAAATAAAATGAGCAGCGTCATAGAGTAATTTGCTAAACCGTGTTTTGTGAGTGCAAATAGGGATTTTTCCGCATCACATGCAATTCAGTCTATCGAATTAGGATGAACATTAACTGGGGAGAATACAATACAGGAGCTGTAATTTAATAATCACACCAGACAGCCGCCTCCCACATAGCAAGAGGTTATCAGAGTTATTTACATTTGGGTGTAGAAAGAAGACAAGATGTGTCATCCTTTGGGTTGCTGCTGGCATTCAAAGCGGAAATGATCTTCACAGAGGGAAGTCAGCAATGGGAATTAATGAAATTCATTAACTTTGATAGTGAAAGTAGAAATTGATAGCAAACAAAGAATTTCTCTAATTTAAGATAAGAGGATCTCTGGAGAAGAGAAACACCTTAAGAATGCACAGAGAAAGGAAATCCTAGTGATCTGATATTTCAGCGAAGCACGGTGCCTAGCAGTTTGGCCATGTGACAGTGGGAACGCCCAGGAGAGCTGCTGATTGAATGGTCTGTAGGTCGTCTGCAGTTTTCCCTTCAGCCTCACAGTTTTCCTGACTGACAATCTGTGTGTGTGCATTGCTTTCTGCTTACAAACAGGTGGTTAGAGAATATGCACTCTAACCACAGTGTCTAGGGAGCTTTCCTCACTGAGTTAACTTAAAATAGGACCCTGGGATAACAGCAATTAGGAGATGAGAAAACCAGAAATATTTGACCTAAGACAGTGCTTTGGATAAATTGTACCAGTTTATGGTTCTTCTGAATGTGCTGTAATTTTCTACACAGACTTGATTTTTAATTTTAATTAAAATATGATCACATCATTTTCTTCTTTCCTAATCCCTTTCATGTACTCACCTTATTCTTTCTCAAATTCATGGCCTCTTTTACTATATATATATATATATATATATATATATATATATATATATATATATATATATAAATATGTGTGTGTGTGTGTGTGTGTGTGTATCCTAAAGGAATGTACATATGTATACATGCAAGTGTGTTTAAACATATAAATATTTGACTACAACTTTCTCAGTCTATTTGTTGTGACTTGTATACACAAAACATCAGAACTAACAATTTGGCATTGAAAAAAATAAAGGCGCACTGCTGTGCCTCCATCTTTCAGTATTCCTTAGTTGCCTGTAGTGTTTTGTCTAGGGATTGGGCTTTGCAAGCTTTCCCCCTTCAATGTTGTCCATCTGTTCACGCTATACTACTTCCAGGCTTGTTCAGGCAGCCATATTGGTGTGGTATCATGGGTGAAGTTTCCCTGTGTTAAGTATTTTTTCTTCAACGACCAACTCCCTATCAACACAATAATTCCAATCAGATCAAACCAAATTAGACCGAATTAAAAGATACCCAGGTTTAATGGCTGCCAACACTCCTGGGTAGCCCCCACCTCCAGAAAACACGGAGAAGAGAACAGAGAACTGACAAACTAAGTGTTCAATCTCTGGGGGGCAGTTTAAAAAGCCTGTGGTAGAGGTCTTGACCTTCCCTGGGGAGGGGTTAACATTTGGCGGGCTTTCTTGGAGGTGGAGTTTGGACAGAGGCAACACCCAGGGGAGGGAGCTTTGAAATGGAACTTTCTGCCCAACATTCCAAAAATGGATGCCAGGGAACTGGGGTAATGCCCCCTAACTAAACAATCTAGACTCTTTGTATAAAGGGGTGCCAGGGAGCTGAGGTGACGCTTCCCAACCAAACACCCTGCTCTTTCTAGGAGACAAAATCGTACATCAGCTTTCTTGGGTCTGTGGCCCCTACACTCTACCCTCTTCTGTGATATCCCTGAACCTCAGATGTTGACATTACATTGTAGATGTATCGATTGGGGCTGGGAGTTGTAAAATTTTGTTAGTGAATTCAAAGCAGGCCTCACTGAGAAGTGGGATTTAACGCCACAAGGGGAAGAGACTCAACTCAGAGTCCATTTATTCAGGCTGCTGTAACAAAGCCTTCAAAGTTTAGATGATATTACAAAAGTTTAGTTGTTACTGCAAACCTATTTGAATATTAGGATAGTTAAGAACTGAGTGTAACATCACTTATGTAAGTACAGTCTGTAAAAAAAAAATTATTACTACACTGGGATGGGGGAAATTGGGGGAAGTGGGAGGAGGGGAGGAAGAGGGAACTGGGATTGATATGTAAAATTAGAAAAACTTAGTTTTTTTTTAAAGATTATTTTCCTACATTTTAACCAAGAAAGACTGAAAGTCTGAAGTGTTGAGGAGTTTAACTTTTTTAAAGTCTTTGTACTTACAGAAAAGGACCCACTCCCTATGAAAAATATAATTTAACTCTTTTCCTTTAGTGCATAGGAGTGCATAGCAGAAATTCCAAAGTGGAAATTAAGAGCTCTGAATTGCAAGTGTGTTTATGCATTAGCTATTAGTCTCTATTTGTGAAATAAGAACACTGGACAATCTCAGCACTTTCAGAAGACTCTTCTTCAGGGCATTAAGGCTAGTGACCATTTGGAAAAGCATTGGAACTAATAGATAATTAAATTTGGAATCACCATTTAATGCTTCTCCTCTGGAGAGTTCAAAAGTGTATCAGCAGGTGGAAGGTCTGTGGGGAAATGAAGTAAAATGGATCACATATAAAAAAGTAAGTTTTATGTGAGCATGTCTATACACGCTACAAAAAATAAGAAAAGGGGAAACATTGCAAGTCCTGGTTTTCTTTAGAGTCAGCAAATTTCCAAATTGTTCTTTTCATTGTTAGCTCCATTCTATCAACAGTGAGGGTAAAATAAAGTATACGGAGCTTAACCCTCAATCCGAAACCTAAGAAATTACTCTTAATTTACTTGGTGTGTCTAGAAATGATTGGCTTTCTCCTCCACATTTTAGACTGAGAAATGATCAAACAATGACTGAAGTTCCTACTGTGTTCTGTGGTGCACTGTATTGTAGTGCCCAGGAGGGTAGCAGGCATGATAAACATATATGTGTGTGTGTGTGTGTGTGTGTATGTATATGTATATAAAGAGAGAATGTTATTAGCCATATCACTATATATAAATTATATATATAAGCCTCTCCCATGTCATTCATTTTTCCCTCTTAAATATAACCTCTTTGTAACTAACTTTTATTATATGCATGTATATATACAGTTATAAAAAATATAACTTGCTGAGTCAGTTTAAATCCTTTTATGTATATGGGTTTGGAGTGACCATTGGTATTTGATAAAAAGTTAAGGAGTTCATCCCTTATGTTGACCAAGGTTTCTGTCCCACCAGGTCCCACAGCCATTTAGTACCAAATAAGCACACAGAAGTCTACATTAAATATAAACTGATTGTCCTGGTAGTTCAAGCTTATTATTAACTCTTATAACTTATATTAGTCCATAACTCTTGTCTGTGTTAGCAACGTGGCTTGGTACTTTTAGGTGAGGCAGTCACATCTTGCTTCCTCTGCAACTGGGTCACAAAGGCAGAATGTGCTTCCGTCTTCCCAGCATTCTCATTGCTCAGCCTCTTACTTCCTGCCTCACTGCTGGCCAATCAGCATTTTATTAAAATACAATTGACTGTGTATAAACCATTGTCCCACAGCAGACCAGCTGTCTAGTTGTCAGGTGAATGCTGAATTTAAAAAAAAAATCTAATAAATAGTATTGTAATTGTTTCTGATGGACTTTTTTTGTTTTAGTTTTGTGTTTTATCTGTTGAGGAAAGATTTCAAATTCTTTTAGGGTACAGTGTCTTTCCCCTACCCCTGCTAGGATTAATTTAGCCTTGTGCTGAGAAACAGTCTCTGTTGCTTTCAGTGTCCAGGTAGATATCTTTCTTCTAGATAGAGGGATTTGTTTTTAAAACAATCTTTAGCCTTGTATGAATTTGTAAATTCTTGCCCAGTGTCTCAGTGTGTAGGTTTATGTTATTCTGGATGGAAAAGGACTCTATACTTATTCTGTCTCTGCACAGATTCTCCTACAAATGTCGTAAAACCCCATTCATGTTTCACTCACAAAGGCCACTAGGCTCTACTTGGGTCTCTCGTTTCTGACCTGAAACCTAGAAATTTTCTCTGGGCTGAAAACTTTGCATGAGTATGAGTCATCTTTCTCTTTTCCAGTTTTTTAATTGTCTAGTACACATCACAGTGTGGTGGTACCCGTTTCCCAGAGTGTTAGCGATTTGCTATTTATTCTGTTCGTTAGCTATTTGTTTCAGGAGGCTAACTCCAATCCACTTTCCCCCTCATGTACAGAAACTCAAATCTCCCAAAGTTCACGTTAGCCATTGTTTTATAAACTCTTTGGTTTCATCATGGCAGAGTACCACGTCTCATCAGGCGACAGCATGAATCTCTTGTTTTCTCCTGAATAAAGAGTAAGTTACAAACATGAGAAACTCAAAATTCTGCTTCTAATTTCTTGAAGTATAATTTTTGGAACCAGTAGGAACATTATATATTGACCCCAAATAATTGTGAACATATGTAAGTCCAGAGACTATTTCAGAGGCAACACATTATTTCTCCTGGAACCATTTAAGACATAGTAAAATATTCAGCATCTGTCGATATGTATCCTGACGTCAAAACAAAATTAAAATGCAGGATCAAGAATGTAAAATATGCTTTTTCTCTAAAAAAAATTTAAAATGTGGGGCTTGAGAGATGATGACACAGTGGTTTAGAGCACTTTCTTCTCTTCTTAATCTTCTCCAGGACTAGAATTCAGTTCTCAGAACCTGTACCGGGAGACTAAAGCTGCATGTAATTCCAGCTCCAGGGGGTTTAATGCCCACTTCTGTTCTCCATGGACACCTGCACACAAATTAACACAAGCTCGCTTGTTCTCACCCCTCTCTGCATCTCTCACTCTCACACACACACACTCACAAACTAAAGAGAAAAATTGAAAGTAATTTAATTATGCATGATGGTTCTTGGTAAACTAATGTGTGGATTCTTTGGAAGGTTGAAAATATCCTCGTACTTAGGAAGCCGTTAAATAAGGACCTAAGAAACGACTGAACTCCAGACTCTGGATAGCCACAGGATCTCCAGTAACATCAGGCTATCCGAGGGGAGATTCAGTGAGGGTGCTACATTGATGATGTACCAGAAGCCATAGGCCGTGAACCTGACCAACAACACACTCTGCCATGAACATTTGCAGGTAAACCTGTTTGGCCAAAGAATATATTGCATGACACACCAAAGCTCCCAGTGCCACTGAGATGAAGGAAGATGTGGTGGAGAGACGGGAAAGATGGAGGAACGAAGTGTTTTTATGTCTTATAAATGCCTTTTTATCCATCTGCTTCTGTTATTTTGCTTTTCTTTGTTTTTTAAGCTAATATTCTTATTTGTATTTTATTTTTTAATTGTAATGTTATTTTAATGATTTCTTTTTAAGTTTTCTTGAGGGGGGGAGCTTCTTCAAGGGACAAAGGCAGATACAGAGGGATTGAGAGATGGCAAGGATTGGGCTGTTTGATGTGAAATTTCCAAAGAATCAAAAAAAAAGGTAATAATAAAAAGGAAACATTGCTTTTAATTCACTGTGTTGTGATATCTGAGAAAGTGTCTAATATTAAGAGTAGCTGACTTTTGTATCAGGTGATGCTTGCAAAGTCTCCCACATGGTTGACAATTATAATTATTAATACCAAGTGAAGTAATTTTATATAATAATTTGAATAAATGCAAATATGATAAATATTTATTTGTGCTTACAAATTTCTTTGTGTAATTTGTGTATTTAATTCTTAAATACTTTGCATCATTGACTCGTGTCTAAAATTCTATGAGCAGATGCAATTATTCAATTTGTAGATGCGCTTTTTAAATTTTATGGCTGTGGAAGCTGAGGCATGGAGACAATAGCCAACTTGAACATGGTTAGTAGTAGTGTAAGCCTACAAACACACCATCTTGCTCCAGTAGCTAAATTTTTAACAACAGATTTCCCTGTCTCACTGCACACAGAAAACACAGTAGTGCTCACCTACACTGACAATAAGAATGTACACATTGACAAGAAATGGATCCTGTGTAAATCTTCCCCAGAAGCTCTTTCCTAAGCTGACAATGCTTAGCTTGACTATCATTGTACAATGTAGTTCTAAAATGAGGAGAAAGATCTGGAAGGGAAATACTAGCTGCTTGCAAAAGAGTTGAAAGTTTATTGGGTACTGATAAAAGAAGGTACGCTATCCACAGGTGTCAGAGGGGCAGTGACAGGCACAGTCCTCTACTTTGAAAACATACATGTGCAGATTATTTCATGCAAAAATATTCAAAATGAAACCCTATGTTTCTATCATACTGGGCTATTACACCTTCCTCATTGCGGTTTGTGTTCATCAGAGCTTATCCCTGAAGAAAGAAATTGTCAGATGGAGGATGCAGGTATGTGCTACAGTAGAAGTTGTGGTTTTGTTTCTCTGATTTAATTACCCAAATACTTCAGAGATCGCCACAGTGCAGAACAGTGAACTTAGTTGACTCTCAGATGGAACCTGTAGTCCGCAATCGCAGTTCAGAAATTCTGTCCTGTAAAAATACGGTTTCCTTACAATCACAATCCTTTATCCTGCTCATTTGAGAACAAAGAGAAAGGGCTATGACTTTGTTATCATCATACAAATAACACTTATTATTTTGAGATATTATTTAAGAACTTTACATCCTTCATATTATTGAACACTTGAGGCCCTATATGATACTAGTATTGGCCTCCTCCTGCAGAATAGAAAATTCGGGTTGGTTGAAGCTTTAACATCTCCCTTAAAGTCACAGAGTTTTCAGTAGATCTAAATGTAAATCTGTCTTCAAACTAGGAATATTTTCTAACTCTCTGGTATGTCATGCTGATCACTGCATCCTTTTGTTAATAGAAAACTTTATACATGCATGCATCACTTTATGATACAGCCAATATGGAATCCAAGCCCAGATTGCAACAATAATTCATTTTTATTTGTTTTATAATCTTAAATCTTTGCCATTGGCTCATATGGTTTACATTTGAGCAATACAACCAGCTTTGCAAATAGAAAAAAATGAGTGCTCATCTGTTTAACTATCCAAACATTGCTACAGTCAGTTGTCCTTCCAGACCTCGGCATCTTTTGCAGTCAACTCAGAAATTCCATTTAGTTCCGAAGGCTCACGGGTAGTTGGTCTCTTTCTCTTAGTACACTATAATGAGTCATGAGAAGGTTTGTTTCAGTTTTTAAAAATGTCTTCCCTGTTCGGTTTCTGAATGTTGTGTGTTACACTTTTTATTTTGATTTAAAATCTGGAAGCCCAAGCTCATCACTATTTTCAGTTCTAGCTTTTCATTGGCTTTGAGAAACCAAAAGGAGTTCTCATATTTTTACCTTTGCTCTTTCCTGTCTTTGAAGACATGGACTTTGAGTCTATGGCAACAGGTGTGTTCCACCCAGTCCTCTCTCTCTCTTGTTTTCCTTTACTGAGATCATTAGCCGAGTCTTACTTGTGAAGAAAAGGAACTTCAAAGAAAATGTTTGTGCAGAAAAATAGAAGGGTTAAAGTTCCCCGACTCAAAGCAGAATTTACCAGAAATGAAGATATGTGTAATAATTTCCAGATTGTACTTACGGATACCATTTTATTCTATTGATTGGAAACCGTATTCAGCAAAAGGGATCATGCAAGAGAGATAAGAGGGGATAAAAAATTGAAACAATGCATTGATGGAAGTTTCCTAACAGCAAAAAATGAGAAGGCTGTGCCATCCCAGGGGAAGTAGGGGGTGGATCTGAGGCCTGAAACACTGAGAGCTTGGATGGAATCAATGGCAGCGAATCCCGTAATTACTAAATTAGAGCTCTCCATTTCTGGATAATGCATGCTGCATTTTGATCTTGATTTAAAATCCAATTAGTTCAGGCCCATCATTTCTGTTACTTCTAGCTTCTTTCCGATGCTTTGAGAACACTGACGTAGCTTACCATTTTCATGTTTGCTCTTCCGTGCCTTTGAAGACATGGCTCTTTGAGTCTATGGCAACAGGTGTGTTTCCTCCCACTCCTACATATTTTGCTGATTACATTCTTGGTTTATCTTCAGATTCTCTGATGTCCTTGAAACCAATGAGCCGCTCCATTGGCGCACACTTGGCTTTTCCAATAAATAATGACAATCCACCATGAAACGTTGGCTTTGAAATCACTGCTTTCTCTTTCTTTTTTAATGTTTCATGTTTTGGTTCCTATACTGAATTCATCCTTTCAAAAGTCTGTTGTTTTCCTTTACTGAACTCATCGGGCAAGTCTTACTTATGAAGGAAAGAAACTTCAAAATAAATAAACAGATCTTAGGTCTTTCTAATAAGGGAGTCAAGAACTTAAACATGCAAATTTGTTCAGTTGTTTTCTGGTGAGACTGTGTTTGGGGGCCGTGTAGGCTGTGCATTCAATATCTTCAGTTGCTTACATGTCTGTGTGCAAGTGATTGGAGAAAGTATGTAACACTTTTAATGGGAAATGAAACAGTGGGATAATTTTATTGGAAATATATTGTTCTGTGCTGCATGATTACAGAATAAATGTGCTTTTCTCCCTACTTTTGTTTTTTAACTGAATATATGGAGGAAGACTCTGAAACAGTGATGTAGCACGCACTATAAAAATATGGTCTTCACAGTCAAGCAGCACAGTCTACAGTAGTTTTATAGAGCAGCAAAGGAATCAGGCACTGTTTCCTCCGTGGGATTGCTGAAGAAAACATGAAACATTGATTGAGAGCCACTTGTTAATTCACACCAGGGAACCATGCAGATTACTTAATTTTGAAAATTACAATGTAAACAAATCCAATGCCATAAAGGAGTTCAAGGGCCCTACATCAAAATCGTGTTTTGTTCGTTTACTTTGACAAGTGTGGTTCATATACTCAAGTGTTACTTATGATCGTATTGCAGTGAATTAGCATCAAGCATTTCATCAAAATAATGAAATCTTCGTGCTATAATAACTAACAAAGTTCATCATGTTTTTATGATAATAGATAATTTAAATGATATATACACATGTATGGGACACTAATGTCCTCTCCCTCTCTCTCTTTCTCTCTCTCCTTCCTTCTTTCTTCTTTTATACATAAAGGATTAAAAACAAATATTTTTCTACCTTTTCATAAACTCACAGATCATTAAAAATGATCATGAGTTTAACAACCCACAAACATATTATATCTGTATTCTTATTTCAAAGGCAACTATTATATTCATAATCGCATAGCAGATACTGTAGCAGATTTTTAAACAAAATTAATTGTATAAAGAGTCTAAACCTATGCCTGGTTTGGTGGCACATGCCTTTAATTCCAACACTCAAGAAGCAGAGGCATGCAGATCTTTGAGCAGATCTCTGGCCAGCCTGAGAGAGACTCTGTCTCAAAAATAAAAAAATAAATAAATAATACAAACTTTCTATTTGTTTGTTTAACATGAGAACCTGTTTTTTAAAGTGAGAAACATTAATATTTGGACATTGAAAAACAAATATAATTTTAAAATTTCAATTTTCTTTTAATTTACTGTCCATAATATTGATTAATTTTGGCTCTTGATTAGGGATCTGTTTTGCTGTTAATTTTGTACACGTCTAGAAAAATGCAAGAGCTATTAGTTATCATTCTTTATATCATTACCTAAACTTTATTTTAGTTCCAAAATGCTAGAATAGACTGTAAAAATTGAAAAAGCAACATTGATAATAAGTTTGATGTATATGTCCCAATAGAGAAGCCACAAATTTATGTATTCCTATTTTGTGATATGTGATGCCATTAATTCTATTAGAAATCTGAGTTTAAATTGGGCGTGATAGCACATACCTTTAATTTCAGGATGTTTGATCACACTGTAAACACTGAGATTGCATTGTTTACTGGAAAAACTCGTTTCTAGTTGTGGTGTGACTCAGCCCTGAGCACACACCTTTAATACAAGAGCTTTCTACTTGAATATTGTAAACAGAATTAAATTAATCAAAGGTTAAGAGGCAGAGTAAGCAACCAGTTGATAGGGAAAAAACCATAGATACCAAGAGGGAGTCAGAAGGACAGATAGAAAGACACACAGAAGTAGAAGGGAGGGACATTCAGCCTGAGGAGTTTTGTTTGGGGCAACATAGGAGAAAGCTCTCTTTCTGGGACCCTGGTGGAGGAGAAAGGTCAGCTGGGTGTTTTCTCTGTCTCTCTAAAAAAGAGAGGCTTTTGCCCCAGCATCTCTCTCCCAAGCCTTTATTGGTATAATTGAATGATTGAGATTTTGTTAAAAATAACATCTCAGTACTCAAGAAGCAGCGGCAAACAGGTCTTTGAGTAGGTCTCAGGCCAGCCAGAGAGAGACCCTGTCTCGAAAACAACAGCAACAACCAAAATCTGAGCTTGTTTATTAATCTGGTTCACATTCCACAGCGACTGTGTGGGAATTAAGGACAGCTTTCAGAAGGCGGTTGATAGTCTCGATTCAACAAGTGTCCCAGGCATCAGACACAGGACATTAGGGTTGCATGGCAACTGACTTTACCCACTAAGCCTTTTTGATGGTTCTATGGCATTTCTTTTAATGTGAGACATTTAAAATCAATGTCAGTGCTCCATCAGTTCTGTGATGAGAACAAACTTAGGGTTCTCAAGGATTATCAAGTTTTAAAGTCCTTCATTCTTTCAAGTTAAATTGATAGGATGAACAAATTACACATGTATGTATTTAAGGGCTGGAGAGATGGCTCAATAGTTAAGAGCACTTGCCAGCGTCCACACTGGGTAGTTCATAATTGCTTGTAACTCAAGTTCCAGGAGATCTTATCTCTTCTTCTGGTCTCTGTAGGGTCCTCCCCCCACACACATGGAAAATACACATGTACACTCACCCAGGCACACCCACACATACATGTACAAATGCATGCAGTTTGCACATACAATGAAGTGCATTTAAAGTATACAAAACATTGGAGGACCGGATTGAGCCCCCCGAGGTCCGGAGGGGGAGCGGAAGGAGGAGGAACATGAAAAACGAAATCAGTACTGCGAGGGATGCTATCACCCACTGATACAAGGGAACGGATCTGATGAGAGTTTACCAGGGCCAGCCGGACTGGGACTGAACGAGGACGTGATCTAGACAGATTCTCGGAATTTGGCCGGATTCTCTGACTGTGGCTGGCCCGGGGTCTTTCTGAAAAGCCATTGACTATGACACTGGGACCTGTTTCCTCTGCATATGCTGGATTTTGGGGATCCAGTCTGTTTGGATGCTAGCCTTCCTGGACCTGGAGGGAGGGGGAGGGAGCTGGAGCTTCCCACAGGGCAGGAAACCCTGACTGCCCTGGGGGACGGAGGGGAAGGAGGGGGGGAGTGGGGGGAGTGGGAGGGTGTTGGGAGGGGGGGCGGAATTGGAAACTTTTATAATTTAATAAAATTTACTATAAAAAAAAAAATAAAAAAAAAAAATAAAGTATACAAAACAATGATTTGACACATGTATGTATTATGACAGGGTTACCACAGTCACTTAGAAATGCAACCACTGCCTTATATGAGTATGTATCTCCCTGATTTAATGAGGTTGATTTTGGGGTTCTTCACATGAGTGAGCTTTTCCAGCATGTTTATCTCCATGCCTGGTTTATTTTACTTGGCATATGCTTTCCAGGTACATGCATGTTAGCACAAGCAACATTTCCTTTCTTAATACGGAGTAATTATACACATGTTGTGTATAATACACATAAACATTGAATCATTTATACACATATGTCACGACCATCTTTTAAAGATTTGTTTTAAAATTCACATATGGTAATGCAGTTTATGTGAACTATCCATGAAAAGATCAGGATCTTTATATTATCTATCACCTTTAATATTGTCAAATTTGTTCGGGACATATTTGAATTCTACTAAGTATTCAGATTTATCTTACTAATTATTGGCAATCACAGCCTTTCTATAAATATTGTAAGTTAAGATTCATGCCTTCCTTACCTGTCAGAAATAATGCTTTGATGAACATGGGGGGGGTTATAGATGTCTCCTCAGGACACCAACTTTTAAATGTGCAAATGGGATCCCTGGATTGAATTATAACTCTATGTTTAGTTTTTGATGGCTCTCTGTAATGTTTCTCAGAATTTGCATTACCGCCTTAGTATCCAAGGATTCCTTTTTCCCCCTACATTCTAACCATCATTTATATCTTTTTTGGGTTTGATACAAGCATTCTAACTGACAAGAAGAAGTAAGATTATATTTGATTTTGATTTGCACCAAAAATGGGAACATTTCTAGAAACATATGACTAATGAAACTGAGTCACAAAAAATAACAAGGTAGGAGACTGGATTAGCATAAAAATATAATCAGAGCATCAATAATAGCAAAACTGAATGCAAAAAGGCCCAGGACATAATGGATGTCTTTGTGGGTTTGTTAAACATGTAAAGAACATTGAGTAGCAAACCTTTTGAAATTCTTTGAAAACAATGGAGAAAGAGAAACCTTTTCAATCCCATTTCACAGAGATATCCTTACCCTGGTGCTTAATACTGTATAATGTTCCATTTGTTCATGATGAAGCATTAAAGAAAAAAGAAGTCATGGGTCAGTATTCTTGTGCATATCAACAAAAAACTATAAGCAAAACCAATTCAGCTTCATGTTAATATGATCAAATAAGATTTCTCCTGGATGAAATGATCATATCATGTGCACAAATCAGAAAATAGTACACACTATATTGATGAGTGAAGAAAAATTCATATGATTGTAGCAGTAGAGATAAAACAACCCTTGATAAAACTAGATTTCTAGGCATGATAGAAAAAAAAACCTCTCAACCAACCAACTAGATGTGGAAGAGGTGTGCCTAAAACCAAAGAAGGCCATATTTGATAAACTAGCAGCTAGCATCAGGCGGAACAGTGAAAGCTGACACGTTTTCCTCCAATATGAAGCACAGACATCTCATTCTTAACAGTGATATTCAGCACAGTAATGAACACCCAAATAAGAGCAATTAGGTATGGAAAAAAACAGGTGTTTGAATAAAAAAAAACAAGAAGCAAAATAGTCTCTTTTTGTAGATGGCAAGAACTTAGACATAAAAAATCTGGAAGACTGGGTCACAATTGTCTCTTATGTTCCTTGTATCTCTGTAATATCAAATATATTATCTCTTCTTCCATTTCTTACTTTAATTATTTGAATCTCATATCAATGACTTTAGTTAAAAATTTGTCAATTTAATTCTTTTATTATTTATTCTTTGAAAATCTTATACATGTGTAAATGTATCCCGATCATATCTACCTTTCTTTCTCGCCTTCTACTCCCCACAAAATACCATCACTTCTCCTCCAGAGAAGAGGAGGAGAAAACTTGTAAGAGTTGGAGGAGGGGGAGGAGTCTTGTGAAATCCTGTCTCCTGGGCATGGTGTGGCTATTGCACCCATGTTGTTGCTACTTTCAGAGTGCCACACTGAAGATGGGTATGTTCATGAGAATTATAGTCTTTTTAATTGGCTGCTCACATTTTTTTGGTAATGAGAAACATGAGTGTTTTGAAAGCACTTTACATTTGATTGACTAGACCTGAATAAGATGAGGTAGGATATTAAAAGAAGCAATTTGGATTCTCTAGGAATTGCACTGTCTGTGTCAACATATATGCTTGATATTCAATATCAGTAGACCTTTGGTGAAAGTAGATACATGAGAACTTACAGGGTGCTCAAATCCTTAGCACATCATGGAATGAGGTTTCTCCTCTTCTGCTTCTTTGTTGTTTCTCCTTCTCCTAGTCCCCCTCCCCTCTTGCTCCTTCTCCTTATTCTCTTTCTTTCTCTACCTCCTCCTCTTTTAGAAATTGCCTTACCAGATTTCGCCTTCTTTCTTTGTTTTGGAAACAAGATCTTGTTGTGTAGCCCAGGCTGGTCTGGAATTGGGATTCTTCTACATCATTCTCCAGAGTGTTAGGATTATAGGTGTGCATCACCCAGCCCAGCATTATGAGATTTTCTTTTTAAGTAAAGGAGAAGATTGTCCTATAGAATCTGTTACTTTCTTGTGCTCTAAAGAAAACTGAATAATGTGAACTGAACTAGAATATGATTAGAAGATTTCAAATAATTTTATAGGGAGAAAGTTATTTAGTTTTAGCTTAGCAATATTTAAATAAAGTTTGTTAGGAATAAAGCAAATGTTTGTTTATAACATAGCAGAATCATAGGATTAAGTTTTTCTTTGTAGGAAGCCACATACATGTGCCTGTTACATGTGTGATTGAAGGTGAGTACCATATTCTCCAAAGATAGCTTCTATTTTTTATTATTGAAATAATGGAATGTGTTTTTCATCTTGATGAGGTTTTTCTCAATTATGTAAAAAATGTTTCAAATTATTTTATTTAAGCAATTACAAGACCATCGACGCTACTTGAGTTTAAAAAGAAATTAAACCATAACTTAGATTATTTACTAAAACAAAAGAAAACAAAGCATTGACCCATCTTGGTCTGCTCAAACTTCTGGAACAAAACATTCCAGGCTGGGTAATTTATAAATGATGGAAATCTGTGTCTCACAGATTTAGAGGCTGTGAACTTGAAGGTCAAAATGCTAGGAGATGTGATGTCTGGTGAAGGTTCCTCCTATGTGGTGTGGGAGAATTGTCTGTATTCTGTCAATCATATTTTAATAAAACGCTGATTGACCAGGCAGGCAGTATAGGCGGGAAAGCCAGACAGGAAGTAGAGGTGGAGCAAAGAGACTGGAAGTATTCTGGAAGGCAGGAAGCTCCCTCCGCAGTTCTGCCCAGACCACTGGAGAGGAAAGATGTAAGCTGCCCCGCTGGAAAAAGTACTGAGCCATGTGCTAACGTAGATAAGGATAATGGGGTAACATAAGTTATAAGAGCTAATAAGTAGCCTGACCTAATGGGCCAATCAGTTTATAATCTTATGGAGTCTTGTGTGTGATTTTCTTTGTGACTTGCCGGTTGTGGGGTACCGGGCGGGAACAGATACCCCAACATGCCAGCCCCTCATATTACACCTATGGCAGTAAGGATGAGAGATATGTTCTTAAATGGCAGGAGGACAATAAGGCACAAAAGGACCGGAACACTCTCCTCAATGTTGATGTGCTAATTCCACTCATGAGAGAGCAGTCATGGTCTAGTATCTTCCCAAAAGGTCTCACCTTTAAATATTGTACTTGGTCATTTTCAATACTAGGGCCTGACATACAAATTTTAGAGGTAAACATGACCAAGCAAATTTCCATAATTGTCAGCAATGAAGATAACTCCTGGTGTTGTCTCTGATGCTGAAAAGCCACATACTTGCTACTGACGCTCATTTGAAGTTCTCTTCTTTAATGCTTTGATTTTAGGCAGAGTTTTGTCAACAAAAGTGTGGTAATTAACAAAGGGCCCACTGCATTGCCCTCTATGGTAGCAACTATTTTGGGACTTTGTGAATATGTGGATTTAGTTTATAAAACTCTGTTGTATTATCTCTGATGCAAGACAGCAGAATTTGTCTTCAATTCGTTCCATTTTTCTTTTTGTTGTCTGGAACAATGTCTTTTTATATAACCCAGGATATCCTAGAACCTCAGATACAGAACTAAGTGGCCCTGACTCCCTTAGTGTTAGGGTTACAGGCATATTCCACAATGCCTGGCTCACTTGACATGTCTACAATTAATGTAATACCTTTTATATCATTATTTTATACTATTTTCTCTTTTGTGTAGTGATTAGACATAAACACATTTACTTATAACTTAACGAGGTTTCTTTTCAGGAAATCACTCATATATCAAATAACAACTCAACTATTTTTTATTTTAAGTCACTTGACAAATCTTCTATTTATAGTTAGTAAGGGTTGGCCTAGAATGTGTTTGAGATCCTGTATGAAGATCCTAAACTTACAAAGAAAGTGAATCATATGTCATTCATCACTGGCCCGATTCATCTCCAGAAAGTGCATAAATAGACACTTCTGGGTTATTTTAACCATAATAAATGCACAGAATATTGCTAGGTTCTCCCAGAGGCTCACACAGATAGGAAGTGGCTCTGAAAAATGAAAGTGTTAGTCTTTAGGGATTCGACTCCTGAATCTGTCAGAAAGTTCGACGTATCTCAGCTGACAGCAACCCTTCATTTAGTCTTTCAAAAAGAAGAATCCTTTTCCTGGATTGAAAAGCCATTATTTTTCCACATAGAGAAACATATAGGCATACACACCCATACCACAAGAATCAAGGAGGACCTATGAATTAAGTCAGGGATGTGTATACAGTTGACCACAGCAAAATCTGCAGACATACTTAAAGGAAAATTTTATTTCACAACATTGCAAAATATTTGGGCTTCATTAACCTGGCTGCACTCAAGAGTCTCAATTCAGTTTTATTATTAGCACAGTAGATGTGAAGGGTGTTTAAATAGTTAGCAAACATCTAACTGAAGTAAGCAGCATGGGGGATATTGATAATTTTACCACGAATAAGGTAATATATAGAGGGCAGTTTTTAAATTAGGATCTTATTGGGAGTCTAGCCCAAACTACAGAAGTCACCTTGGTTAGCTTTTCTTCAGTAAAAACCATTTAAATTCACCTCCCTCAGTTCTATAAATGCAGATTTAACAGGAATGTCATTTGTCTTTTGGAAGTGTGGGAAAACATATTTCAGTTTTGAAATTTTTCCAAGCCCAGCATACCTTCAACAATTTTTATTTTCTAGAATCTAAGCACAGATAAGACGGCTATGTTAGCTTCACAAAGATGATCCTACCTAAGGTCTCTTGTGAGGAAGGAATGATTAGGGCCAGAAGGTACTGTCTACAAGACTGTACTGAGATAGAACAGATACTTAAAGAATATTAGGGGAAAAATCTGAAGTCTTCTCTCTTTCCAGATCCAGTGAATCATATGTAAAGCTGCAGTAACAGGCATTTCAGAATATTGGTGAATTGCTCAAATGTTCTCTCCAGTGCTCTTCCAAAGTGAGCGAGGCACTGAAGAAGAAATATTATGAATAGAGAGACTGGTGTCATCCAACCTCACATTTGGAGCGTATCTCCAATGACAAGAATGAGGTCTAGGGTGGCAAAGACATGGCTGCCATTTAGAGACTAGAGGTAAGTTTCCTTTTATGCCCCATGTTAAAGAGATATTCTTTCTCCCCTATAGGCTAATTATTTTTCCTGTGGGATAAAAATGGAAATGATAGGCACCACAAATTAGAGACTTATGTAGTAATCATTATATAATTGCTAGAAGTATTATTAGTGGACATTTCAGAAAGGCACAATAATGTGAAAAAAATGTCCATTATCCGTAATAAAAAAACCCAAAAAACTGGGGTGTACAAATTCAGGCTCTGAGTAGTGAGCATTGGAAGTACCTTACAATGAATCACCCTTTTTGCTTCTGCTTTCTCTTTGGTGATGATACTGGAGATGCTACATCTGTAGCCCCTTCTAACGTGGTGTGATGCTGAACAAGCAAGGACTGTGAGGGTGCTAAGCAAGCAACCATGAGTTATATCATGTTCTTTATCATCCCTTTCATTGCCCGGGGTGGCAATGAGCTGCAATACATGAGAGCTCACATGTGGGCAGAGGGAAAGGCTTTCTGGTTTCATCAGAAAAAAATAATCCAAGAGAAATTGAAGGTCCCAATGTGAAATCAAGATCTTGGTAAATTAGGTGACAGAGAATGAATACTAGTGTTTTCCAAATAGCTTTAGGTAATTATAGCTAAGTGAATTAATTTGTATTTGCTAAGTGCTAACATGAATCAAATGTGCTTATTAAACCTCACATATCACAGGACACTTTGTGGAAACAGAGGCTGATGTATTATTTCTCTCACTGTACAGCAGCGTCTCACTTTGAATAAATGAACATCACTGTGTTGGCTTTGTGGTGGACACACGAAACTTTTACCGAGGAGCTAGTCACTACTGACACTCTGCCAGAGTAGCAAAACAGGAAAGCAAGAAACAGACCAAGCCACAGACCAGCTAATGATTCAGGGAGAGATATACGTGGAGAAAAATAGGTTGAAGAGGACAGAACGTGACAAATCATAGTTCAAGGACCCAGAATGGGATGTGGCAGGCTGAAGGTCAGAGCTCTTTACTCTTTATACACAAGAGATGCTCAAGTGTATACTCAAGTGACAGGGCAGATATTACAAGAATATGAAGAGTAGGAGCCTCCTGCCACTGCAGACTAAATAGTAGCCAGTATTGCACATTGATAAAAAATCTTATCTCCTAACTGGTCTAGAGAACAATGGAAAATTACGACCTTAGTCTTTTTAAATAAAAAGTATTAAGTTAACATGTAAAGTGTTAGATGTCAATATAGCCTTGAAAAACATGCTTTAATCCAGTCTTCTCCCCAATCACATCCTCCACCTTGTCACTATACCTGATCCTTTCTCGTAACTGTCTCTCTCTCATTTTCCTCCTTCACCACCTGTGTGTCCTTTTGTCCAGCTGTCATTCTTCTTTACTGCTGTTTTCCCCCCTCTTGGTCTTGTTCTGGTTTTTAGTTTTTAAGTTTTACCAATATTAGTGCTACTTTTATATATATACAAATACACACAGGCATATATTACAGGATGGAGTTTCCGCGTAGGAGGCGATATATTGTTTTTGTCCCTTTTTTTCTGAGTTTGGGTCACCTTGCTTAATATTATACTTTCCACTTTCTTGAGGATTTTATTTTATTTTTTACATTTTAATTAAATTTCATTGTATTTTTCTATTACATTTTAATTATCCATTCATCTGTGGATGGATGCATAGGTTGGTTCTAGTTGCATGCCAAAGTTTATAAAGCAGCAGTGAACATGGATGACTAGGTATCTCTACAGTAAGACATACAGTCCTTTGATATATGCTGGGGCCGGGGTTGGTATAGTTTGGTCATAGGGTGGATATATTTTTATTGAAAAATCTCCACATTGATTTCTAAAATAGCTACACTAGTGTGCACTCCTAATCATGAAGAGGGCTTTGTCATTCTTCATGTTTTCCCTAGGGTAGTTGTAAGATTTATTTATGATGGCCCGAGATCACTTTAAGGAACCTCTTTTCTGTGTTAGAGGCATTTGCAGTGGGTTACCTGATCCCAAGGTAGTAGTGTCCAACTTAGCCCCAAATGAGAGTGTGCCTGGAACAAATTCTTTCTGTCCGTTTCAAACTCTTATACACTGTTGGTGAATTTACATGTTAATTTTAGGCAAGGTGATTTTATGCCAATATCATGGAACAAGATCTTCAGGATCATTAATCTACAAGTCCACCTCTCTGACCTATTGGAGGCTGCAGGAGGCATTTGGCCAGGGAGGGGATTTTGGTCCTCTTCCAGCAAGAAGTTTTTCAACAGAATACTTCAGCATCCCAATCACGGTGCTTTTCACCTCTGCTCTTAACTTCATGTTCCCTGCTTCAGCAGGCCCTCTCTCGCATTCTTCTTTTTTAATATGCCCTCTCTCTCCTCTGGATATTTAGTCCCTTTCACTTCTCTTCCAAGAGAGAGATACAAACCAAAGCTTCAACAGACCCAAATTTGGAATCAGGATGTCACACACTCTATTCTGTACACTACATCTGTAGGCAGAATTGGTGCTACATACAAAACATATCTTCCATTAATTCATTCTATTATTTAAAACTTATTTTTTTTGTTTGTTTGTTATGGTGTGTGAGTCTCTGCCATGGTTCACGTGTCAGAGGGCAGCTCTCAGGAGTCACTTTTCTCTTTGTCTTATATGAGTTGAACACAGAGATTGAGTTCACACTTGGTGGCACGCACTTTTACCCACTGAGCCATCTTTCCAGCTTCCATTTCTTCTCTTTTTCACTCTTACATCACCTTAAGCTAAACAGCTCTCAGTCACTTAGATGCTGGTAAGTGGTACCTAATACTTAATAAACCCTAATTAAAATATTAGCAAAGTTAGGTAGCCATGCTAAGTTTTCTATTAATGAAAGATTAAAGTAAATGGGAGATTTAGTCACCTTAAAAAGGAGAGCTTAGGGTACACCATATGCAAATTAAACCTAAAACATCCAACTTAGAGAGAAAAAGGCAAAATTTTGCAGTCAGCAATGAAAGATATACTTTTACACTGTCATCATTAACTATTTTCTAAACAAATACAAGCTAATTTATGTTTAAGAAACACATTTAAGTCAGGCAATAGTGCTGCATGCCTCTAATCCCAGCACTCAGGAAGCAGAGGCTGGTGGATCTGTGTGAGTTCAAAGCCATCTTGGTCTACAGAATGAGTTAGTTCCAGGACAGACTTCAAAGTTACAGGGAAACCCTGTCTTGAAAAACCAAACAAACAACCAAAAAACCAACAAAAAACAAAGTAAGGAAAGAAAGAAACAATTCAAAGCTAAAAGCCAATAAAATTTGCCTATATTCTAAAGCTGATATATACAAAAGTAAAATATAAATTTGTTAAGGATTTTTAAGACCATTTGGATAATTGTCATATTGTGAAGTAACATACTGTGAAAAGTCAGAATATCTGAATTTTCGTATTTTCTATGACATGTAACAACCACACAACTCTTACACAAACATCTCAGTTAGTGGATGACCTCTTTGTAATTAAGAAGTGCTAATCATATGTCACTTGCTTTCACCATCACAAAAATATAATACCTTGAGTGATAACCAGCACTATATAGATTGAAGATGCCTAGAGTATTACAAGAGAAATTTGTCAATGGAAATTGATCATTTTGTCTTGGTATTTCATTGTGATCATCGACAAAGATGTTTAGAAAGGAAAAGTGGGAAATTAGAACAGGAAGATTAAATAGAAAGGGAATGGAAGGTCAGGGTAGAGTAGGGGCTATGGAGAAGTCAACTAATACTATTGATACTAATACTTTGAAAAACCACGTAATACTTTGAAAAATACGTAATACTAATACTTTGAAAAACAACTAATACTTTGAAAAACCACGTAAAAACCTACTCCTCTAGAAGCTCCCTAAAATACGTACATCCAAATGGAATTTAAATGTAGTTAGCATGTAATAGGGGAGACAATCTCCCAATTAAGAAATCATATGTTACCCAATACAAACTGTACTTCAGGGGAAAGACCTTCAAGTCTTTCTGAGCAGTTGGTCAAAGGGGCCCTATATTGCCCCTAAACATTACAGGTTATTGTCATTGCTATTGGTTACCTTCCACAAACCAATAGTAAGCCTGCATTGCTGAAGACACCACATATTTAGGTCACCAAACATGGAGAAATTGAGCTCTTGCTCAACTGGCATCTACTGACTAGAACTCACAGTGCTGTGAGGCAGTATGCATGCTACTGGAGGAGAAAAGCAATCACAATTTTCACTCAGCTATAACCCTCATGAGCTACAATACTAACATGTCTGTAAGATACACATACTAGTGAAACAGTGGAACAAATGTTATGGGTGCAACCAACCACTTTTTGATTAGATTTGAGGCCATCCCCTTAAGAGGGAATCCATACCTGATACTATGAATGAGGGCAAAAAGGTAGAGGTCTAGGCGAAAACCTACTTTATTACCATTATTTTGTTAAATGAAGTTAGCGATGACATGACTCCTAATGACGTATTGCTATACCCATAGATCAGTTCACCCCTGTGTTCTCATGAGAGAATCTTCTTGCAGTAGACACACAAAGGCAGTAGACATGCAAAGAAAGAGAAGCTTTGGAGCACTAAGCCCTAAATGACATATCGGTGTCACACCCCTCTCCTTAGGCCTTAGGGATCTGTGCAGAAGAGGAGAAGGCAAGGCTTTAAGGTGATGGAGCTCCAGACACAACAGGAATGATGCACATAGGAACACACAGACACTGTGACACCAGGCACAGGACCTGTACACGTTCAAACCAGACAAAATCCCAGATGGAGAAGGGGATGTGGGCACAAAGTCACATCCCCAACCAAGAAGCTGTTTGCAATTGATAGTCTTATTTTGTATTGTTTTGTTTGTCTGCGTGTGCTTGTGGGAGGTTAGTTTGAGTTGGTTTTACCTTTTTAAAGAAATAATATAAAATGAGGTAGATTGGGAGAGGGGATCTGGGCAGAGGTGGGGGAAGGGAAAGAATATGGCCAAATATATTGTATGAAATATTTACAAAACAAATAATTGAAAAAAGAAAAAAAAACGTAAAGAAAAGTTTCACATCTCCAGAATGTTTACTTATGAAACACTTTTTTTGAGTTACAAATTAAAAAATAATTTCTTTTATTTTTTGAGATTATAGTTATCTAATTTCTCTACTCTATTTCCTCTTTTTAAACCCTCCTATTTATCTCTTCTTGCTCTTTTTCAAATTCATGGCCTTTTGTTCATTAACTGTTTTCATATATATATATATATATTTGTATATACATATATATTCTTAGATACATTAAGTACAACCTGCTCAGTATGTCTGTTACTTGCATGTGTAGTTTTAGGACTATTTGGTATTAGATAACCAATTGGTGAAACTGCCTTTCAACAGACCCACTATCCAGTCTCTCAAGGTAAGAAGACTAATCCTGGGTAGAAGAAGGGTACAAGCAAAGCACAGAAGCACAAAAGGAAACATTACATCACTAGGCAGAAGTAAGCAGATGTGAATCATCACGCAGAATGATGCACTTTCACACTGCCAGGAATAGTGATCGCTCGAGGAAGAGATCCCATCAGTGGGATAGGCGTATTTGGTGTAAATTTCCATAGCCCTTTCCTGCTTCCTGTGGAACTGAGACAACATTATAGGGAGCAGTAATACAAATCTGCCATCTAGACAGACGCACACTTACACCGATTCCTGTATGCATAACGCCTACAGCTATGTTATCAATTGTTAAAGGGCAAGGCAAAAAGTAAGGGTGTGATGCAATGTCTTGTGGGGGGACTTGGGTACGTCAGGCAGGGTTGTTGGACAAAGCAGGGTAGACTAAATACTAAATACTAAATAGGCAGAGGTCATTTTATGTAAATGATAGTGGCAAGCTCTGGGAACTGGGAGGGAAGCAGGCAAAGGCTGGTGGATTTACAGACAGACTCAATTACCCAGCACTTGGATGATCTTCAAATAAAAATCAGAGGAATGTATGAAAGAATACTGTATTGGAGGAATCCAATTTGGTGTTTAAAGAGTCTGAAAAAAGAACCTCGGAGGTGCAGATTACAGTTATAATTAGAGATAATGTTTCACTTCATTTTAGAAATGAGTCATCAGAAAGACAGTGGGACAAACATGCCACCTGCACCTGCTGGGTTGTCTCATCAGTGCAGGAATGGGGACTTCAAAGGAAACAACGGGAGTCTTCCAGCATGCAGGTTTGGTTTCACTCAGCTATTGTTTAAAATGCTTATGCAACACAAAAATAATTAATATCTGTTCATTCCTTCTCATACATCAACCCATAACACAATGTCAAACTGATAATTGGTAAGACAATTGATGCATTTTCACTCAGGGTAAACGTATGTATTTTCTTGTGCTTGTGAGTAGCTATATTTATCACTCTGTGGATTTTCTTTGGATTGTTTTGTTCTGTTGATTGAAATGACTAGGAACACAGGAGTCTGGAAGGACACAAACAAAGAGTGACTGGGACATCACGTATTGGCATGAATGGCTTTGATCATCTGCTGGCTTGCAGCTTTTCTGTAGTCAAGTCGTCTTTACATCCTTGCAACAGTCAGTGCCACACACTTGTATTCCTTTCAAATGACTTCTTGTCGCAAATATAGTACCAGTTACCACAAAACTAATACCAGGCAGCTATCCCTTTATGCGCTCTCTTCATTAGGCATTGACATTAGCTTCTAATGGTCAGAAAGTGTCCTCTCTCCTGTTGAGTCTGAAACTTGGAAAGACGTTGTGTCTGTTCCCTTAGGCTTGGAAAAGCAGAGCATTTCGTCTAACTTACCGCTTGCGTTCATTCATGTCTGCCCAGAACTCCATCCTCTTTTTTCTCAGAGTAACACATTTATTTTCACTTCACTTTATGTCAAATAACATCTTCACTTTCAGTTTTAATTTAGTGTAATTTTACTTTGCTCCATTACGGTTGTAGCCAATCTTTATTTTAATTTCAATTAAATTTCAACAGTATACTTATGGATTCTCATATTTTCTTGAATAAAGTCCTTAATTTATGTCATACTTTCTACAGACAAACTTGCTGTTTAGATTGATTTTTTTATATTTATTGATTTTGCTTTTATCTCTGATTCCTTCCCTGTAGTGTGACATTTCCTTGTGTTGTATTGAAAATTTATTTTTTATGCAGAAATGTAATACTGTTAATTTTCTTTGAAGACTATATAGTTTTATCCCATGAGTCCTAGCTGATAAAAATTTCCCCCTTATAATTTTGTAAATATTCCACGTATTGCTTGGACTTTTTTCTGAGGAGATAACTAAAATGGTTTTTCCTTTCAATTCTTTCTATTACCAGGATAATTCAAGTATCTTGCTGTTAAAAATTTCTTGTACTATTTTGGGTCTGTGACTAGCTAACACATTTTAAAAGAAACAATTTAATACTGATTTCCATTAAAATTAAATTAAAAATTCCATTTCTTAACATTAAACCAGTAACACTCATATTCAAATATTATAGATATATTCAGAGTCTAAACCTATGTCTTTTAATTCTTTAATTTTTGATTCATTTTTCAATTGTTATGCTTCAAAGATAGACTATTTTGATGGATTTATACATATAACACATATGAAGTATGTCAAAGTTCTAAGATCTTACGACCAATGATGAACTTCAAGTTTGTTGGCATTTTCTCTTTGTGATTTAAACTAGGAGAGAATTGGGTTTTTGATGCTAAAAACATGATTTACTGTAGCTCTCACCCACCCTCATCAAAGAATCTTCTTTTGGCAACAGATGGAGACTGTTACAGAACTCCACAACTGGTCAAAGCGTAGAGAATAAGTGACTGTTCCTCAGTGTTCCGTGTTATCCTTGAGGAATAATTCTCAAGTCTAGGGAGATCTGCCCAGAGAAGTCCCTAACCCTCCACCTATGGGTCCCAGAGACTTGTTTCCTTTTTGGAGACAGTGTCATGTGGTTCAGGGCATTTGGTTCCTTGATTTGAATGAGGAGACTCTACAGAGAGGGGACACTTGATATAGAAGGATCAAAACTATTGTCACCCCCACACTACTGCCCAGTGTTATTTAAGGTCTGCCTTGGCAAGCACTACCGCAGGAGACTATCTCATACGTGGCATTAATCAAATGCTAGCACAGAACCGGAATCTCTCATATCCAAGAAAGCTTCCTTGGATAGAATCATTTTTTTTTCCAAAACATTATTTTGGCGAGTCAAGTGTGAACAAATCAGAAACATATGCTTTCAGCTTCCTGGGGAGTAATGATTGCTTTCAAATTATCCTAACTCTGCCAGGTGGACCTTAGATTTTATTAAGTTTCACACATTTGGCAAATATTTCAAGATGTAGGATTCAATGGGCATCTGGATTCATCTGGCCCACATATAAATTAGACAATGCCAACACGTGTTGAGTTGTGTGACTTTGATGTTCTTTCAGAGCAAATTGGATTCTCGGCACCTAACTTGCTCTCACAAATGGAAGTTCAGTGTGTGCCTGAAGTTTCCCCCTCATCACTAACATTTTCTATTAACTCAAGGGAATATGGATGAATATTTATTTGAAATGACAGTTTGAAAAAAGTGTCCTGGCTAAAGAACCCTCATACTTAGATGTTGATAGCTATTACTTTTAGAAACCCATTCAAGAGCAGAGCGGTGGTGGCATGCGACTTTTATCCCAGCACTTGGGAAGCAGAGACAGCCAGATCTCTGTGAGTTCGAGGTCAGCATGGTAGACAGAGTGAGTTCCAGGACAGGCTCCAAAGCTACAAAGAAAAACCCTGTCTTGAAAAACAAAATAAACAAACAAAAAATTCAATAGACTATTAGATACTGGATTTTTGTCAACAGTCCAATGTAGTTTTAATCCCTAATTATGTAACAAGATGTGGCTTTCATACCTATAAGGCAAACACTGATCTTACTCATCCAGACCAAAAAGAAAGGGAAAAGATAATTTTAATAACTGAAATAAAACATCTCTTTAAATTTTGGCTTAAATTGAAATATTGTGGCTAATAAATAAAACTAACAATATTCCGACTATTATCCCCAATCTTACCTTGATAATAACTGTTGACAGTATGTGAGGTTTACTCAATGCCATGTAGCATGTAATTTTTCCAACAATTTTTCTTTTTCTTAAGTAACTGCAGTTGCATATGTCAATCTTTGATCTCCTTTATAGACTCTGTGTGTCATAATGCTTTTGGTTTGGTAGGAGAAGGGATTCTGCTGAAGAAGTCAGTGGTTACATATGATAAATGCTGGGAGGACCAAATTTAATTTACCATGACCAGATTACATCTCTTCTTCCTTTACATCAGGGAATTATGGAAAACCTCTTCTCCTGATGTACTAATACTCAACACTTCTTTGTTTCTTAGTGTAACCTAGGTGTAACCTAGAGGCTGTTCACCTCAAAGTCACCTAACATCTCTTTTGTTGAAGGAACTTTGTAAGCTGGATAATCTATTTTTATGCAGAGCCATTTTTGTTCTAGATGATCTCATGAATTTCAGTTTCCTCCTGTCTTTTGATGTATTTGCCTTTAAAATAGAATTTATTGGCCAGAGGCATGAAGAATAATGATAAAAAGGAGCAAATAAAGAGACTGTTGGAAACCTTCAAAACTGAACTGGTTATTGGTGTTAAGATGAATTCTTCAAATGACAACGAAGATATTTCTGTGAATTGATTAGACAGAAGTTGTTGCATTTCCATCTGATTTATTTTCCTATTTCTTTTTATAAATTTTGTGCGGGGATATCAGAAAAATTCTTAGAAACATAAAAATGTAGCACAAATCTTTGAATTGTTCATATTTCTATTGTAACTTTATGCTACAAGTATTATTCTGTGATCATTAGATAATAATTATTAACTCTGTCTCTGACCCTATATTGAAAATAGTAGTCATAGATATACAGAAAATTATTTACTAGCTCCCCTTTTTGTCTGAGTCAGGGTATCTTGGATGCTGGATTTTCCTGTAGTTCCCTATATATAGAGGATATACTTAAACTTCTGATCTTGCCTCTGCCACCCCAGTACTAAGATTTCAGGCTTATGTCACAAGGTCATGTCATGTTAAAGACTGAACCCAGGGCTATGTGTATGCTACACAAGTACTCTACCAACTGAGTTATATACCCACCTTATATTTCAATAATTTTTTAATGCTTGGCTTTTAATTTTATTTCTGTTTTTGTTAGGAAAGAATTATATAATTATTTTACAAGCCTAAATCTATCCATTGAAATCATCTGTAATTATCCCTAGCATATAGTAAGAACTCAATGTCATATTGTTATATTTCAAATGACCTACATTTGAGATAGAAGTATATGATATAGACAACACATTGACAAAATATGAATATGAAGTACTATATTAAGTATGTATATTTTATGTAGAAGTCTCTACATTGGTAGAAACCTAGTAAGAGAAGCTCACTGAAGAATCATTCTCTTCTCCCTGACCCCTGTTGTGAGTGTTTGTGTATGTGTCTGAGAATGAGAGAGGAACAGGGGTTTCGTGGTACTTTATTCACTGTATGAAGAAGGTTGGGAGGGAAATAGACTTTAGACTTCATAAAATGTTAGCTAAAGGAACTGAACCAGAAACATAAAACTGGTATCGAAAGCATTTTAATCATGACATACAAACAAAAATCACATGCCATGCCAGTGAATAGAATCATGCAAAATATACAATGGTTACAAACTGGACAGAAATAAGAAAAGGACCTGTATAATTAAACACAAGTATTGGACATTTTATAAAGAATAAAAGTTTATTTGGCTCATGGTTATAAAAGCTGTGACGTCTAAGAGAGTGATTCCATAATCTCAGGGCCCAGTAAGGATGTCTGTCCATAGCAGGGATGACACACAGCAAACTCAGTTACTTAGGTCTCTAGTAAAGTCACTCAAGACATCATGGAAGCTGCATCCTTGTGATGTCACCCCTTCCAAATTAATTTCCTAAGCACCTTGCTTCAAATACAATGAACACAATTAACATATGACTCTGGGGATTAAGTTTTAATGGACTTTTGGAGAGTCCAAGTATCTCACAAGGTTAGAAAAATGAAGAAAGGCCCTAGCAAAGAAGGCTGAAGGTGAGGAGTGGGGGCAGGAAAAACCAAGACAAGATAAAATAAAGGGATGTATAATCTATGTAAATTGTAAATGTGAAGTCAGATTTTTGACTCTGTATTATTACATTTCAACTGACTGAAAGCCCTACACTAAGGTCTGGAGGCTTGTAAAAGGAGCGGAGGGCTGTGTCCCGCCACCTAGCTCCCGGCTAGCTTTATCCGAAATAATTACACGGAAACTGTGTTCTTTTAAACACTGTTTGGCCCATTATCTGTATTCTCTTATTAGCTAATTCTTACATATTGATCTAACCCATTTCTAATAATCTATGTAGCACCACGAGGTGGTGTCTTACCAGGAGGATTTTAACTTGCAGCTGTCTCAGAGAGGAGAGTCATGGCGACTGCCTCATTGCCTTCTTCCTCCCAGCATTCTGTTCTGTCTACTCCACCTATCTAAGCTGCTGTCCTATCAAAAGCCAAGGCAGTTTCTTTATTAACCAATGAAGGTAAAACATAGACAGTTAATCATCCTCCATCAGAGGCTTCATTACAATGAATTAGAAATGCTACTTGGGGTAATAGTTCCCAGTGAAATGCAGCCTCTTAATGGGGAGGTTAGAAGACTATAGAAGCAAGAAGCCTTGAGATAGCTCCTCCATGAAGGGAATTTGCATGAATAATAACTCTTGATTGCCAATGGTCTTATTTCCATACTGGAAATGATACAGAGCTGTCTTTACAGCAGTATAGATTAAGACTTGGCAAGTTTTCAAGTGGTTTCTACCATCTGATAGTTTACCTGACCACAGATGGAACTTTCCTTCTTCTTTTTGTAAATACATTTTTTATTTAATTTCACACTCCTACCACAGTTTCCCCTCACTCCTCTCCTCCCAGTCCCTCCCTCATCATCCCTCTGTTCCCAAACCCACAGTCTACTCCTCCTCAGTTTCTGTTTAGGAAAAGGCAGGTCTCCTGTGAGTATCAACACAATATATCATATCAAGTATCAGTAAGAATAAATACTTCCAGGCTGGAGCAATGATCAGCAGTTATAAGAGCACTGGCTGTTCTTCCAGAGGTCCTGAGTTAAATTCCCAGCAACCACATGGTGGCTTACAGTCATCTAAAATGAGATCCAGTGTCCTCTTCTGGCATGCAGGCAGAACACTGTATACATAATCAATAGATAAATTTAAAAAAACAAGCACCTCCTTATGCATTAAGGTTGGCTAACAAGGGTGACCTAGAATGAGGAATAGGGGCACAAAAGCCTGCAAAAGAGTTGGAGACAATCCTGTTCCTACTATTAGGAGTCCCACAAGAGGACCAAGCTACACAACATCTTTAGTCATCAGGAAAGTGCAAATCAAAATGATTCAATCTTATACCTTTCAAAATGGCTAAGATCAAAACCACAAGTGACTGCTCATGCTGGAAAGGATGTGGAGCAAGGGGAATACTCCTCCAATGCGGGTGAAAGTACAAACTTATACTCCCTCTTTGGAAGTCAGTGTGATTTCTCATAGAACTGGAACTTAACTTACCACAAGACCCAGCATATACCCAAGGAATTCTCAATAATACCACAAAGACACTTGCTCAACTAAATTAATAGCAGCCTTGTTTGTAATAACAAAAAACCTTGAAACAACTTAGATATCCCTCAACTGAGGAACGGATAAAGAGAATGTGGTACATTTACACAGTGGAGCATTATTCAACTCTTAAACACAAGGACACCAGAAACTGAAGGCAAATGGATGGAATTAGAAAAAAAAATTCGTCTTGAGTGAGGTAACCCAGACTGGGAAAGACAAACATGATATGGATTCACTCGTAAGTAGATATTATCTGTAAAATAAAGGATAACTATGCTGCAATCCGCAGACCAAGAGGGACTAGGTAACAAGGAGAGTTCTTCCTTTCTTTCTCTCTCTCTCTCTCTCTCTCTTTCTTTCTTATTACATGTACATGTTTTTTAATTGAAAATAGACTTTCCTTTCTTTTTTATTTTATTTTTCCACTGAAAAATTTACACTTCCTCCCCTCCTCCCATTCCCCTCCTCCCATTCCCTTCCCACTCCCCCACTCCCCCTCCTCCCTCCCCCTCCTTCCTTAAGAGAGGATGGGGAAACCTGCCCTGTGGGAAGTCCAAGGCCCTTCCCCCTATATCCAGGCCTAGGAAGCTGTGCATCCAAATCGACTAGGGTCCCACAAAGCCAGAACATGCAGTATAAACAAGTTCCAGTAACTTTATCAATAGTTTCTCAGTCAGGCCCCATTATCAGCCACATTCAGAGAGTCCGGTTTGATCACATGCTCATTCAGTCCTGGTCCAGCTGGATTTGATGAGCTCCCATTAGAACAGGCACGCTGTCTCAGTGGGTGGACCAACCCCTCACGGTCCTGACTTCCTTGCTTGTCTTCTCCCTCCTTCTGCTCTTCAACTGGACCTTAGGAGGTCAGTAAATTGCTCTGATGAGGGTCTCTGTCTCTATCTCCATCTGTCACTGGATGAAGATTCTATGGTGATATTCAAAATAATCATCAGTGTGATAGTGGGGCAAGGCCAGTTCAGGCTCCCTCTCCTCTGCTGCCCAAGGACCTAGCTGAGGACATCCCCGTGGACACCTGGGATTCCCTCTAGAGACAAGTCTCTTGCCAACCCTAAAATGACTCCCTTAATGTATATATCTTCTTCCCTGCTCCTATATCTGCCCTTCCTCCATCTCCACCCTCCCACTCCCCCAAGTTCTCCCAAGTCTTTCCCTTCTCCCTTCTCTCTCCTCCTCTCCTCTTCTCCCAACCCCCCCACTTCCACCCGTACCCCCACCCCCATGCTCCCAACTTTTGCAGCACGATCTTGTTTGCTTCCAATTTCCTGGAGGCTCTATATGTTTTTCTTTGGGTTCACCTTGTTATTTGGCTTCTCTAGGCTTGTGAAGTATAGGCTTAATGTTCTTTGTTTATGACTAGAGTTCACTAATGAGTGAGTACATACTATATTCATCCTTTTGAGTCTGGGTTATCTCACTCAGGATAGTGTTTTTTATTTCCATACATTTGCATGCAAAATTAAAGATGTCATTGTTTTTTTTTCCCACCGAGTAGTACTCTAATGTGTATATATTCCACACTTTCTTTATCCATTCTTCCATTGAGGGGCATCTAGGTTGTTCCCAGATTCTGGCTATTACGAATGTTGCTATGAACATAGTTGAACAAATGCTTTTGTAGTATGATTGGGCATCTCTTGGGTATATTCCCAATATAAATCCAACCACACTCAACCTGATAGAAGAGAAAGTGGGAAGTAGACTGCAACACATGGGCACAGGAGACCACTTCCTACAAATAACCCCTATATATATATATTCCTACATATATATACTGTCATATACAGTAGCACAGACAGTAAAAGCAACAATGAATAAATGGGATCTCCTGAAACTGAGAAGCTTCTGTAAAGCAAAGGACACTGTCATTAAGACAAAAAGGCATCCTACTGAATGGGAGAAGATCTTCACCAACTCCGCATCAGACAAAGGTCTGATCTCCAAAATATATAAAGAACTCAAAAAATTAGACATTAAAATTCTAATTAACCTAATTTAAAAATGGGGTACCGAACTGAACAGAGAATTCTCAACAGAAGAAGTTCAAATGACCCAAAGACACTTAAGGTCATGTTCAACCACGTTAGCAATCAAGGAAATGCAAATCAAAACCACTTTGAGATACCATCTTACACCTGTCAAAATGGCTAAAATCAAAACCACCAATGATAACCTATGCTGGAAAGGATGTGGAGTAAGGAGAACACTCATCCATTGTTGGTGGGAATGCAAACTTGTGCAACCACTTTGGAAATCAGTGTGGCGGTTTTTCAGGAAATTGGGAATCAATCTACCCCAGGATCCAGCAATATCACTCTTGGGAATTGACTTTCCTTTCATACAGTACATCCTAACTACAATTTCCCCTCCCTCTAGTCCTCTCAGCCAGATGTCCTTCAGGTCTACTTTCCTACTCTGTTTCCCTTCAGAAAAGAGCAGGTCTCCAAGAGACAACAACAAACACTTCAAAACAAAGTACAATAGGATAAAGCAAAACAATTAATATCAAGGCTTAACAAGGCAATCCAATAGGAAGAAAAGAGTCTCAAGGGCAGGCAAAAAAGTCAGAGACACACACCCATTCCCACTGTTAGATGTCTCACAAAAATATTAAGCTAATAACCATAACATACAAGTAGGTGACCTGGTGGAAACACATGCAGGTCCAAAGCTTGTCACTTCTGTCTCTGTGAGCCCATATGCACCCTGCTTAGCTAATTCAATGGGCCATATTTAAAAATAATAATTTGGTGGAATATCAGCCTTCCTTTGATATGTTTTCATATAGAAATATCAAAGGTATATCAGCATTTCTTTATATGATTACTTAGCCTTACAGTCAGAGGATTTATATCTCTCATTTCTGTAGCCTCCACATAAAACTAGAGAATAAAAATAAAAAGAAGTAATTTTTTCAGATGAGCAAATAAATATCCATTGCAGTATGCTAATGGCATAGAAACTGGAATGCTACAAAAAGATGCAAATTCTGTCATTAAAATTGTTTATCATTTGTATGTTTCTTGTACGCATGTTATCAGAGCTGACCATTGGTATTGGATAACAAATTGTGTTCTTCCCTGGGGAAGAACTATTTCTCTTGTTTTCAGCATTCCTTAGTTTCCTGTAGTTCTTTGTGTACGGTTGACTCCTTATGGGATCCCCTTATTTTATTTATGTTGTAAGCAAAATATTAATAGGCATACAAAAGACACTATTACAATTTCATAGCCTCTTGCTTAGCATCAATATTCTTATGAAGTCATACATTTTCTTTCTTTCATAGGTTCTTTCTTTCACTCAAGGGAGCTCTTTTTCTAATTCCAGAAAACCAATAGAAAGACCCAGTCCAAAGCCAAATTCTGTATTACTGATGGCTATGATGAAGCTGAACTTGGGCATTGTTAAGTACTGCACCTTATTTTATGATTAAAAAAGACCAAATTGATATTTAATCACCTGACAGCTGTGCCAAGAGCACACAGCTACACCAGGAACACTTGTAGATTGCAAAGCAATATTTGCAGAGAGATGTAGCCTGGATCGGCATTTCCATGTTTTGTGTACCTGCTTTTAAGGAACGATGTTGAATGGGCTGTTTGATATGTTAGCTGAATGCAGCTGTTTAGATATTTGTTTGGTCTGCTCTTGCATTTTTCATTAAAAATATGTGGTTAACAGCAGCCAGCCTGATTTGCATGTGTGTGTTTCTGATTTGTTCACCGCTATGCCTCCCGTCTCCTACATCTTAATCATACCCAGGCACCCGCCCCATTGCATTACCAGAAGGGAAGTGATGGACATCCTTTGACTCTCTTCATGACCCCCTGATAATCCTGTTTCACACACAGGCTCCCTGCTGGAGGAAACACAAAAGCTGCCACTGTAGTTCTTTACTTCCAGTCGATATTCTGACAGACTTGATCTAGCAAATTAGTATGCTGCGGTAGGGGCATGACAAAAGACCCTTTTGACACACTCTGAATCAATACCAAGGCCGACAGAGAGCCATTTCACCGCAGTTCTGTTATTTTTTCCCCTTTTGATGACCCTTTCCTTTTTTCTCCAGCTTATATGACCTTGTCAGATTTAAAAACATTATGCTGGAAAAGTCATCCTTGCACACATGTGTGTATGGGTGCATGTGGACATGCACACATACGCATGTTTGTGCGCGTGCACACACACTCACACACACAACACATCATATGTAGCATTCCAGATTTACTAAAGAAGATGTTAGAAAAATGAAATTTGTAAGAAAAGTTCTATTTAAGAATCTAAAAATGGTTCTTAATTTCCTAGAAAAACTAAAACTAAATAAACTAACATAAAAAACTAAATAAACTAAAATAAAAAATAAAATATCTTAAATAGCTATATATGCTTGTGAATATAGTTTACTTAGGCCTGAATAATTTTCATTTCATGTTTTTGCTTGGATATTTCTAGATTACAAATTCTAAAAGTGTTTAAAAATGAAGTAAACAGTTTTTGTGAGTGTTTCATATTTCAAGTTGTTTATTAGTTATCTTAGCCAGTGCTTCCAAATATAAGATACTGTGAAGTCTACTGTATTTTTGAGTTTAATATCATCACAGAGCAAACTTCAAATAGTTATAGAAAAATGGCATTAACAATAATATAAGTTATCCCTTTGTTGTGATAAAATTTTACTGTCACTATGCACTTTATCTTTAGGAAAAGATAGTCTCACTTCATATACTTAATGCATTAAGCATAAAATATCACATATAATCTGCCCCATATGTGATGTTGCTTCCATGATTATTAGATTTTTGGAAAAATACATATTTAGCAAAATATTGTAAAGTTTAACATACAAGATCACTTGGGAAATATAAATGTCAGAACTTTATTTGTATAAGAAAGACATAATTATGCATGTTACAGTTACCAATTTGTTGTGGGTTTGGGACAAAGCAATGAGGATTAGATTAGACTCAAGAATGTCATTTGGAATAGAAAAATGGGGGAGAGATAGGATAAGGCAAATAAAATATATTATTGTACCTACTTGTAAATTAAAATTGTAACTATCAGTTTTAGATAATTTGCAGTGGTATGGATTCTTGTATATTGATACAAATGTAAAGTTATATTCCTGTTCCTGTTTAAGATAACTTGTATTTTGTTACAAATTCAAAATTATATTTGTCATATTATATATATATATGTTTTTACTTCTGCTTAAAGTATTATAAAGATTATTTTTGTTATACTGTATACATGTTTTTACTTCTACTTAGGATGTTTTATATATTGATGCAAATTAAGGATATTTCATTTTTGTTTGTGTTAATACTTTTTCCTTCTTCTGGACAATACTTGATGATTGTTCTTATTGTATATAGTTTTTAGTTAGTCTTAGAACCTTCTTATTTAGAAAGAAACAGGAAATGTTATGGGAACTTGATCCTTTTAGCCAATGACGTTTGGAGCTGACTTGCCATAGGCATGTTTTTTTCTAAGTATGTAACCTGATAAACTGGGGAAGGTGCACACGCTTGCTCTCTTGGTGTGGTCTGAGCTGGAGTGGGCAGTGGAGAGGTAGCTTGCAGTTGGTGCTCTTCACTCCAAGGCAGAACAGTTGGTTGGGCAAAGTCAGCTAGATGAGTGACTGCATCTGTTTTGTTCTGTATTTGTGAGTTTGTCTTTTCATTTCACCCCTTAATAAATTGGTTAATAGACTTTTGTGGGTTCTAGAATCACTGATTGACCTAAAAATTGCATCTTATCCACTGTGTTTATATTCTCCACAATGGAAGAATCAACTGTTACCATCATAGCTGTTATCACAGTGTATATAGTAAGCTTGCACACAGGAAAGTATTTGACAACATTACTCGGAGTCCAGTTAGTGTACACACCAGCTGTCTTACCATTATAAGTAAAACCTTGGAAGTCATTCTAGATGTAGAAACACTGTCTCTACTGGCAGCAAAATCCTTTCCTAAAAAAGGTGAATTGTTGATTTCTAGTGTTTAACTGGGTTCATCATACGAGCTGCTTGACGCTTTATCACCTTCAAACACAGAAATCCTGTTACCTCAAATACAACTCCATAGACTCTAATCAAGCATAAAACCACTTGTGTTAAGCCTTTCTAGAGGCTTAGTGGTAAAGTCATTCAACGTAACTTCAACTCCTTGTCCACTTTTCTTAAATGAAGCAATACTGGGATCACAAATGGTTTCCAAGTCACAGCTAGCTTGAGAATCATTTCTGCTCTTCAGATTTACTGCATGAGTATTAGCACAGACTGATTCATGAGTGTCTATGTGCTTGGCATATAACTGGATGGTCTATGATAAATCACATTTGTAAGGCCATCAATTACACAAAGTTCACCATGAAGCCTACATTTGCTGGGTCATAAAATTTTAGAAATATGTTTACACTGAGAAAACCATTTTTAATAAAATTTTTATATAATTGAAGCTGTGCGGATCCAAGAGGACATACATCTGCATGTGAATATATTATTCCACTTTGATTATTAATTAAAATACAAAATTACAAAGATAAGTTGTACACACATCTGCATTTGAATATATTATTCCACTTTGATTATTAATTAAAATACAAAATTACAAAAATAAGTTGTATTACCTACTAGGCTTTATATAAGACACAAATATTTTAATTTGTGTAGATTTTAGTTCAAGAACACACATAAATTAAAAATTAATAGTGTGTAATGCTATGACTTTTTATGCTTGTTACACACAGACAGATACACATATACACAGCCATACACATTATCACAGCAGATACAATAACATAGCTGTTCTGCTATACAGAGATGATGAGATTCCCTTCTAGATAGCACAAATCTTTGACTGGAATCCAGTTGCTTGAAGGAGAACAGTACGACAAAATAGGGTGATGCTCAAAAGGGAAGGATGTGTGTGTAATGTAATCCAACAGAAATTCCCAAAGTGATCATCAAAGATCGCTGTAGCTCACTTCTCTCCCTTAAGCACTAGGCTTTTTTTCTTCAGTGTTTCCCTTCAGTACTAATATTTGATCTATTTTTTGAGACAGATATTTGTGATATGATGTCTTGTCCTTTTAAATTATAAAAAGGACTTACGAAAATATCTATTGTAGGTTCTTTTGCATTGTGGTGGTTTTGTACTTCAGAAAATAATCAGTTGCATGATTATCTTTTATCAAATTCTGCAGATTTCACCATGTAATTTTACACTGCTTCCACAGATCAAATAAGCGTGATTAGACAAAAGCCAACCTCACGTGAAAAGGAGTCATTTATGTGATGGGACCTGGCTTGACTTCCAGTGTCTTAAGTCACCTGACACAAAGGTTTGACTCAGCACACTGCAATGGAATCCACTGACTTCTCAAAGACATGAGTCAGAGAAGAAATATCTTCTCTCTAGAAGAGTCTTTTAGGGTAAAAATCATTATTTATGTAAAATTTTAGAAGCACTTCCCCATATTCAAGTATAAAAGATTACAACTTAATGTTTTTATTTCCACAGAAGAAATTATTCTTACAAAACCTAAGTAGATTATGATAGGAACAATAATTTTTCACTAGTAAATCATAATCTAGTACAAGATTTAAAAGAATATAATGTAAATTCCTTATTGATTCACAGTACTAATGAGGACACTGAAGTTCAGTCCTGATTACTTAACAATAGTTTATCCAGTTAATCTTTAAAACACAATTCTCCTTTAACATTTTAAAATATTATCTAACACCCACAACCAATTACTTTAATTTCTCTAAGGTTCTTTTAACTATGGTGGATGTGTGAAAGTAGATAAAAATGTTTTGGAACTCAATGCATTCCTCTACTTTATGCCATGATCTTTACATTACAGGATTTGAAGGGCTTTATTTGTCTTTATTTTTTTTTCCTGGCAGAGTCATAGCCAAGGCTGTCCTTGAATTTGCATTGTAGCAGAAGATGATATTCCCAGTGTGGGGAGGCAGATGTATGCTGCAGTTAAGTTTTATGCAGTACTAGAGTTTTTCTCTAGGTCCTAAACCTGTTTAGCTGTAGGGTCTTTGCCTCACAATAGTACTGGGTATAGGTTTCATCTTGTGCAGTGGGACTTTAATCCATTCAGAAAGTGGCTGATTGCTTTCATTGTTTTTGTCATTGCTGCACCAATAGGTGTGTCTTTCTAGGCCAAATGTTAATGTAGCCCACAGAGTTAAAGAAGGTATACTGAGTCATAGCTTGGAAGATATCAGGAAATTCTGCTTTTCTCTGAAGAGAAGAGTCAGAATAAAGCCGGTTAAAGTTGGCTTCTTCACTTTTTATAGGATGGTACAGATGTGGAATGCTCTGTTTTTTTCCCAGGACAGGATTCACCTCTTAATACCCAAATGATGATGCCTGCTTGACACAGTAACTGAAACAATTGTGTTATACTGATCTTTTGGGTAGTTGTTCTGGCTCCATAAGAATCAAGGAGCAAATTATTTAAGATCACTTAACAAATATCTTGCATCCTTATTAGCACAATGATATGTGACTAAATTAAGGCTAATTTTAGAATCTGGACTAGGATTATTTGGACAGAATCGCTTTTTCTTCTTATATCAATTAGCCCCATGTTTTACCTTGTTTCAACTACATCTTTTACAACAGCAAAATGCATAGCATTCAGTTTTCTTAAATAAAACATAAAATAATAGCATGCCGCAAAGGTATGTGTAATTGTGAAGCCAGATAATCATAAAAAGCCAGGCATGGTGGTTTATGGCTGTAACTTCAGCACAGGGTATTGGAAAGGATGGAGACAGCAAGATGATTGAACAACCAGTCCAGCTAACTGGTAAGCTCAAGGTTTAATGGGATCCTTTCTTAGAAACAAGGTAGAAAGAAACAGGGGAGAGACATAACATTGACTCCTTGTCTCTACATACTCACACCCAAATGTGTATGCGTGTGTGCATGCGTGTGTGTGTGTGTGTGTGTGAGAGAGAGAGAGAGAGAGAGAGAGTTGTCCTAGCTGTTATTGATAATGTTTTTACTCTGGTGACTAGGCATTTAAGTTTGGGAGAATTGTAATTTTAGGTTCTGGTATTTTGTCTTTTTTGGGTGAGTGTTTTATTCCTTGGTTTCTGTTGCCATTTTTGGTTCTTAGGAGAGTGTGATCTTATTTTGTTTGTTATATAACAAATAAAGATCTCCTGAAGATCAGAGTGTGGAGCTAGCCTCTAGATAACTGAAGAGGCCAAGTGGTGGTGGCATACACCTTTAATGCCAGTACTCTGGAGGCAGAGGCAGAGGCAGAGGCTGAGGCAAAGGGATTTCTGTGAGTTCAAAGCCACCCTTGTCTACATGAGATTGACCCAGTCTATAAGAGAAACACTTCTAGGCAGTGGTGTCTCACACCTTTGATCTCAGTACTTGGGAGTCGCATGCCTTTAATTCCAGCACTAGGAAAGTAGAGACACGAAGAGATGTGGCTGGAATATAAGTGGGGAGGAGACGTGGCATTCAGACTGAGGCTTTGTAGAGACAGCCTTCAGTCTGTGAATTCAGTAGGGACAGGATCACCCCTTTGGCCTGAGGATTCAGGAGAGGTAAGAACTAGTAGATGGCTGATATGCTCCTCTGATCTTTCAGTATTAACCCCTATAGCTGACTCTGGGTTTTTATTATTAAGACCAATTAGAACAGCGACTATGTGTTGCCTGGGAGGAAATTCTTCTGAGAGCCAGATAGGTGTAGCCACTGGGGTTTCAGGTAAATTGTGTTTCTAGGTATTGGGTACTGTTACTCAGGAATGGGATGGGCTGGAAGGAGATTCCATGGGCCCACAGTGGGAATGAAAGCAGGATGTATCACCAGGAGCTGCTTAATTCCTTGGTGATTTGGCAGACAGTGAGAAGTCCAACAGGTCATCTGTTACAGAATTGAGGATGAGCCTGGTGTGGGGTAGAATTTGGAGGAGGTGGGGGAGAGTGAATGTCTGAAGTTTGCTTACCTGTTTCTCTGGCTGGAGTTGGGGGTTGAGGTATCAGGATGAGTAAGGAAGAAGGTTGGGGGAGAATACCTGGATCACCTGGAGATAGGTACAACAAAGAATGGGGGTGGGTAAAACCAAGTGGTCTGCTACAGAGCTGGGGTACCACTGGGTGGTTGTATTTGCAGGAGCTGAAGGAGAAGGAAGTATCTGCAGTCAACCTATGGCTTCCGGGGCCAGAGCCACCTGTGGAATCCCAGGGAGGGCTCACGGAAGCTGGGGGCTGGGATAAAGCAGTGAGTTCTGAGAGGGAATTTCAGGAGGGGGAGATACATGTGATCCACTGGAGATGAGATCGGTGGGGGGAGTGAGACTGCAGCAGACAAGACTGGGAGTGAGATGGGGGATCTGATCTGGTGGAGCTGAGGGAGAGGGGAAGATCTGCAGCTAACCTACCTACTTCTCTGGCTGGAGTCGGCGGAGGGGGTGGGGAAGCAATCTTTATGTGTTACTTAGATATTTATCTTGCTCCAAAGCCAAGTGTCTTGGGGAAATCAGTCTCTGCCCTGCTGCGGATGGGTCTCCTAGGTTTTAGGGTTAGTTTGTGTTTGCTTATTCTAGGTGAGAGAGGAGAATCTGAGCATGGCTGGTAGGATGGGGGTAAAGATAACATCTTGTGGAGGAGCCTATGGGATGTCTCCCCGGTTGAAATAGGAGAGAATTAGGAGCTGTCCTCTTTTTTTTCTCTTCTTAGGACATTCAACATAACGATATTTCTGACATTGCTGCTGCTGTTTGCCTCAGGACAAAGACAAAAAGTAAAGAGAATAGAGAAGAATCATTTCCCAAAAAGACATACTTAAGCTGCTAGTTCAATTACCAACCTGAATTCTGGGCTCACTCTTCATATAATTAATACAGGTTCTAACAGTGTCAACTATTTTAGTTGATGAAATATGTGAAAAAAAATAATGTAAGTGAAGAAATGTAAGTAGAAATATTATAACAGATGACGTGGTGCACGGCATTCAGTTCCTAAAGTTACTTCTAAAGGATGTGTAAAAACCACTCACCACTTAATCTCCAGTGCTGAGCTTCTGCAGAGAACAGTTCTCGAAAGCTTCATGACCTAACTTATATGTCCTTATTATATAACACAAATAACTTTGCTGCTCCAGCCTTCAGTATCTGCCAAACTTGTGCTGTGAAAAATTAACATTTTACAGGGGAAAATGGAGCAAGGTCTTTCCAGTCTGAAACACAGATGAACACATGGTGAGACAGGTAGGACCACGTGATCAGCACCACCTGCTTGTCTTTTTACGTGTGGGCAAAACTGTCATCCTTTCTATGTTGCCATGCTTATTCATGCGCAATTATGAAGTGAACATGTTATATTTCTGAGAGCAAACATGCTCTTCTTTCTTGGTAAAACATTTACTCAACCCATCTTTGCTAAAGGCATACAGCATCATTTCAGCCCTGGTGGGACTGAGATTTGTTGAACACTTCCGCAAGCCCAGAGTTTGCTGTGTTAGATGAAGAGAAGATAGGGAGCTGTTATGAACACAGGAAGGGACTGTGGAATGATTCACTAAGCAATGACGGCTTTCCTTCCTCGTACAGGGGTGGTACCCACAGCAATGGCAGCCGTCCTTCCTCCAGTATGATGCTATGATTAAGAGAGGCAGATCCTTTCCTCCAATGTTATTGTGGGTTCTCACGAGGGCACAGGCATCCCTTCTGTCATTTCTGCCACTGGCAATTCTGGATGACTATCTTGTTATTCTAAAATTTTCATCCTTGCTTCAGTATAACCGACGTAAAAATTATTCCAAGACCCAGGGAAATACTTTATGGCTGTGTGATTCTAGGACTGCTACTTCTCTGAGTGGTTCTTAATTGTAATCCTAAACAGTGACCAAAGTCCCTCAGGCCTGGTGAGATCTGAGCACTCATTTGCAAAGAAGCCCCCTAGAGCCCTTCAGATTTTGCTGACAATATTTGGATTCATATTTAGCTTCTATTCATCAGACTTCTTCTTGAAAGCTAATTATAGTCACAAATGATCACAGCCATTCAGCTACATGTAGACCATGAGTAATAGTGATACATAAACACATTTACTGAACATTTCCTCAACCTCAGACACCCAAATGGATTTATGCCACATCAATTGGCTTCTACAGTTGTGCTTAAAGGTCAATAGTGTTAATTTAACCATGATACAGATGTTAAAACTTAGGTCATTAAGCTAAATATTTCTCCATTATATCTTAAGTCCATTTCTGTTGCTACTAGTAGATAAAACAATCAGGTTGTAGGTAACTCCTACTTTCCAACCCAGAGATATATTTTACTGCTGTATAATTTCTCAAATATTGGATTGACAAGGAAGAAAATGTTGATATGTGGGACTGAAAAAAATTGAATTTGAATAATTTCTAGCCTGGCCTTTAAAGAATTCTTAGTCTACTAAGTGAGACAAGATAGCTAGAGCAGAAAGGGTTAATGACAGTACTCAGTGACGTGATCAGTGGTTAAATGTATTACCATACAAAATGATTTACAGTTAGAGAGTATACATGAAGGGCACCCATACTTCATTTTGAATGAATGGGTCCAAGAAGAGGCATCCAGACACATTAACTAAAGTGACTCCCTTCTTCTCTGTCAGAATAAGCACTGTCTAAGACACTTGATGAATAATGCTTGAAACAGATTGGCACCAAAGACCCCGAGCATCTTAGGATTCATTTTCCGAGGATGCAGTTTCCATATTTCTCAAAAGTGACTGAGATAAATAGCAGAAGATAGTAATATAAAATAGAAGTGATAAAGATCAGAGACGTGACTTGTCCTCTGCAGACGTAGGCTTCCGCCACTCTCGCATGTCTTCACCTCGTCACCGCCTGCTAAAACTCTTTCTACTCAGTGAAGGTTTCTAAAGTCTGTCAGACCCTCACTTTAATATGAACTGTCTTCTGCATTTCCTCTTCCTTGTGTGTTTCTAACGACCCTCATCTTTTCTATTTTATGCCAAATGTGCTCACTTCTCCACTATGAAAGACCAAAGTGTCAATTCTCATTTTCTCGGATTCTCTTGCAGCTAAGATCATGACTGTGATATTAACGGACTCCACAAGACACCTCTGCATAAGGTTTCAAGTTAAGTATTAGTGACATGATTCATCATTGAAGCTATTTTATACTGTATGAAATGCAATTTAGCACAACATCTTTTTTTCTGAGTTTCTTGAATCATATATGAGGTTCACAGAAGTGCCAAGTATACAATAACATTCAATCCTTCTTTTGTAACTTTTGGCAGGACTTAAAGATGAAATGAAACAAGGAAAAGCAAAAGAATTAGCAGTCTGCACACAGAGTTCAGCAGGTATCTGAATACTGAAATCTGCAGAGGAGTCAGTCTTCTGTCTGTGCTCACATCCCAGGGATCTCATGTGCTTTGAATACTATTTGTATCCTACAGATTCCCATATCTATACAGTTATCTCAGAAATCTATTGTTCCTTACTCAATGTCTCCATCTAGAATCTTAACTAGGAATTGCCGGTACAGGTCCCAAAGGTAATCCACACCTTAACCTGAAACTCCAGTGCACTCATGGTCTTTCCCCTCTCAGTTGGCAATAGCATCATCCTACTGTATGTTCGTAAACAATGCCTTGGGGTTGTTTTGAATTTCTTCCTCTGAGACTGCATTCATATTCTGTTCAGCAGGGTATATTCAACTGGCAAGAAGTTCAAGTCCTAATATATCCAGAATCTGCCTACATCTCCCATGTACACTGCTGCCACCCTAACCCAGATCCCGTCATCACCTCCCCAGCACTGGAGCTGTCATATCGTTTCGAGCCCTGTGCCTCTGCAGAGTATCTTCCCTCCAGTAACCTGAGTGATCTTTATAAACCCAAATTGGATCAAGGGGTGACACACTTCACACAGACACGGCAGACTTCGCTCTGCTGGAGGAAGCATGCACTGACTGCAGTCACATCCACGCCCCAGAGCCGTGATGGAAGTATCCAGGAGTGGTCAGGTTGGTCTAGTGCCAGTGAGGGTCGCAGGATACACTGCAGGTTCCATGGCCAGTGGCAGTGATGATTATATCTTTATGGTTATGGTTTAATGGCATGGACGGCTTTAGTCCTGGCTGTTTTTAGCTTCATTTTTCTTTCTAACTTCTAGTTTCTAACTTCTTGGAGTCTTCTACTGGCTCTGTGACCCTGGCTATCCCAACATCATTCCACAAATTCCTTTGCACTAAAACGAACACTGCTTTATGCTAAGGACTTTGGCAGGTGCTTTTAATAAATTATTGTTCTCCCCCAGCTTTTACTAAAGAAGGAGCAATGAAATATCACGTCTATATTTGAGCAGCCACAGGGACTAGTGATATGCCACTTACCTATGACCAGTGAAGAGAGTTTTGTGAGAATCAGTTGACTTGTTAGTCATTGATTTGTGGGAATCAATAAGATCAATAAGTACATTTTTCATTTTGACCATTTTTTCCCATATCTTTGACCCCCAGTTTACCCACCACCACCACCAACAGGGAAAATAAGTAAAGGGAGGCCTGTTTAATTACATTAAACATTTCGTCATTAGCTGTTGGAGAAGAAAGAGTGTCATCTTCCCTAATCTCAACCATCCAAATTTTAATAACGTTTTCTCTCATTAACAATACTAATTTGAATCTCCTGACACTGATGTGTTTATACATTATGTAAAAATGATTTAGTGGTAACTTACTAAAAAGGCAAGTGGACTTCAGTACATTGTCAAATAAATTGCATTTAATGCTATTTTACATTTATGGATATTTTGCTCACATGTATATCTGTGCACCATGTATGTGCTTGGTGTATATGTGTGGAGGCTATAGGACGTTAGATCTCCTGGGACTGGAGTTACAGGTAGTCATGAGCTGCCATATGGGTGCTGAAATTTGAACCTGCATCCTCTGAAAAAAGTCAGTGTTTTTAAGCCCTGAGTCATCTTTCCAGTCCCATGCATTGGTTTTTAGCTAGTATATTCATAATATTTGCATCATTATTAGTCTTTTTAAGAACAGTATTTCTATACTATCTCCCTCAAACCAAGTCTGTAACATAGGACTTTGTAATTAACATATCTGAGATGTGTTTCATTGTTACTTTTTGAAAAAGTGTATTTCTAGTCCAAGCGATTAGCTTCAGAGTACTTAAACTGGTTGGTAAAAGCGAACACTGGGCCATCATCTTTTGACCCCGAGGAAGTTGTTCTCTCCAACTTAGAGGATTGAAATGAGCTCATCAGTCAATCAAAGTGTCAGCTGAGTATTTTTTTAAGCCTCTGCAGGGTCTTTAACATTGTCCTAACCCTGCCACTTGAGATATATAAGAAGCATTTAACAGGGTCACTGGCTACAAATATCTCACTCTTCAGATTATCCCCTATGTAAACCTCAAGCCAGTCCTAAAGGAAGGGTAAAAAAGGGAGCAGAAGGGGAGGTAGAGGGCAAAAGGCCTAAAATATCCAATTTCTGTAGAGAAATGACAGATACGACACTCAGCAATTCTCTCCTACTTCCTCAGGGACATAATGTGTAATGCAGTGTGTGTGTGTGTGTGTGTGTGTATGTGTGTGTACATGTATGTGAAACGTAAACATATGCATGCATGTTTGCATGTGTGCAGATGTGCATATATGCACATCCTTGGAAGCCCAGTGTTGACACCAGATGCCTTCTTTGGTCACATTCTCTCTTATGTCTTGAGGAAAGGTCTCTCGCTGCAGCAGCAACACTCTGTTGAGGCAAGTCAGGTTACCCACGGTTTTCCTATCACTGCCTTCTGAATGCTGAATTTACAGGTGGCCACCATGCCAATCTGAAGTTTACCTCAGTTTGGAGGACATAACTCTGGTCCTCACAATTTTGCAACAAGAGCTTTCTACGCTGAACCATCTCCACAGTCTGTTTTGAGGAAAATACTAAATGTGGGGCTGGGCGGTAGTGACACACACCTTTAATCCCAGAGGCAGGTGGATCTCTGTGAGTTCAAGGCCAGCCTGGTCCACAAGAGCTACTTCCAGTACTGCTAGGGCTTTCATAGAGAAACTCTGTCTCAAAAAAACCAAACCAAACTAAAAAACAAAAACAAAAGCAACCGAACAATCAATCAAGCAACAAACCACCAAACCAAACCAAACAAACATAAAAAAAAACCCCACTAATTGTGGCCATAGAAGGATCACAGGTTAAGGAAAATTGTGACTTTAGAGAAATCTGTTTCAATAGCTCTCCTTTTATAGCTGTCCTTTCCAACAGGACTCTCTAGGACTTCCTTTTCATATCTATAAATGTATTCTTCTGGATTATAGTCAGACCCTGGGGGTTTGCTTTTGATTCTCCTTTACAGCAAATTAAAGACTGATGATTGTTTAATATGTTCCCTACCCAAGCAGAACCTTGAATGCTTTGTTTACAGTTACATGGAACCAAAGGCATGCTTTTACTAGCTACCCCTCATTTTAGTATACCTTTCTCCTTTCAGAAGCTAAAGATGCCCCCATGCATGTGCAGTTTGACTGCTCAGTTTTTCTGTTTCTCATTGGCAGAAACTTTCTGTTTCTCTCTCTCCCTGTCTATTTCTCTGTATCCACGCCATCTTTCTCATCACGTTTGGCAGCTGCCCTAAACATCTGCCAGAAAGTGAAGTCAGGTCACCTTACTTACAAAGAGCATCAGGGTCCTCTGAGCGGACTCAGGACCAGCTCGGTACTTGTCTGCAGGATGAATGCTGGCAATGAACGTGCCGTGAGATTGCTGCTTTTCCTCAAGGGTTTAAATCAGAAGGCCTGAGTTGGAATCTGAGACACCACTGTCTTTTGTCACTGATTTAGAGACACGTTTTAGTGGGACAGAAATAAACTCTTGGTCTTCTTGAAAATGCTGCTGCTAATCCTGGTTTAGAAACGCAAAAACAAAAAAAACATTTTCGTGTCAAGATGTTAAAAGCTGTACATACGAGGAATTCTTTCTGATTCCAAAGCTAACTAGTTGCTGAAATCTATGCCCATTAACATTATTTTCTAAGACCTGAAAGAAAAATGCATCTAGAAATATTTCTGTTAAGAACATTGTGGATAAATGTTCTAACAGATGAAACTGCAAATCATAGTAGGTTTTACAGGTTTCTGTGGTAGTTACAAAAGAGAAGACAAGATTCGTGGGAAACTTTGTTGAGAGAACCTGTTTGCGGATTGCTGTCCATTGTTTGATTGGCATGTGCATTAGTGCCTCATACCAAAAATTAAAGGGCAATATTTATATTTACATGTGCTGATATGAATATGTGTGTATGTGTGCTATCTATTCATAGACTATGTTGCTATCCCTTGACATCCATGATCTAAGAACTCTGATTTTCAGAAATACATGGCTGTGAAATTTCCTATATAAACAGATGCAGCATTTACCTAGTAACTATGCACAAATGAGTTGATTGCATTTTCACTTGCTCACCTCATAAGATCTCGTTTGTTGTGAATGCTATACAAACAGCTATTGCGTAAGGTAGGTGACAAGAAAAGATTCTGTACATATTTAGTAAAAAGATATTTTGTTCCTGAATATCACCAGTCTATGGCTGATTGGCCCCACGAATGCACAGTTCATGTATACAGAAAACTGCCTGCCTGTGGAGGATTAGCACACAAATAAATGTTATTAATAAATGTGTGCCAAATAACTGACTTCTTTCATCTTATAACAACTCCAGTAAAAATCTTTCTTCCCTCAAAAAAAACTGTGTATCCAGACACTTCATCCTTTGAGACCCTCTTCCCCAATTCTCTAATATTCATTAGAATATTAATGTGTGGGAAACTTCTTATTCTTCCACACCAGAGTCTCCTAGGAACATCATTCTTAACTTTGGTCTTATAATGCAAATTATATGCTCTCAACGCTATGAAAGAAAATCAGTAACACCAATTAACAAACTCCATTGTTTTGAATTTACTTGTTTTTAATCTTTGTTTCCTTCTCTTTTCTAGAATGTCTTTTTTCCTATATACCCAACTTACTCCCTAACACCAATTTATTTAAAAGGTTTCCTCTTCTATCTCTTCATCTTGAAAAATCAATTCCCATCCCTATTTTTCTCCTCACTGTTTAGCTCAAATTGTTGCCAACTCTTAAACTTCCTGCTTCCACCCCCACGTGCTGGCTTACAGGACAGCAGGCTGTCTAGTTTACACATCTCTAGTGACTCTAATTGGTTTCTTTCTCTTATCCTTTTCCCTAAACGAGGCTTGTCGTTTTTGTGTTGTGTCTAGCCAGAACTCAGAGGATGCTTATGCTCACGTACCTGAGTGTTCCTACAGTGCAGGCTCCCCTCTTTTAAAATGCATGGTTTCAACTAGAAGTCAAATCCGCCCATAAATTTGTGACCTTGTTTTTCTTTTTTTGAAATACCTTTTAATCGAATAGAATTTCATCACTTGCCCCTCCTTTGCTCCCTTCAGCGCCTTGCAGCTATCTGCTCTCCAAATCTTCCAGGCCATTCTCAAGTTGATGGCCTCTTTTTCTTTTATTATTATTGTCACATATATATGTGTATGACAATATCTGTGCTCATATATATAAATAGGAGCAAATACATAAATATTTTCCTCACTGACTGCCCTCTGCCTGATCATATTTATCACTTTCTTCAATTTTTCATTGTCTTTTAACTTCTAAAATTATCTACTTTTGATCAGTCATCCAAAAAGAAAGGAAGAAAGAAACCATATAAGAACCATACTAAAGTTGAGCTGCCCGTTCGACGTAGGTTTGCTTTCTCCCCACTGTTCTTCCTTTCACGATTGCTGCTTCAGTGTGGCCCATTTCTCGTTGAGCTAACCGTCCCTTACCTATCACTTCGATATGTTACAGTCTTCACCTTTTCACACTTCTAATTCCAGTTTTTAAAATATACTATTTTTCCTAGTCTAACTGCTGTATACTTCAAATTCACAGTTCTTTCTTAAGTATGAGGCCATTCTCTGAAAGTACTCTTGATCTCAGATCCCAAGATAATCACTCTAGCCCTAGGGTATTGAGAACTATTCCAGGACTGGCATGTTTAACAAAGGTACATACAATACTGTCAATATCAAAAACCATTGTGCATTTTACTTCGTGATGTATTAAATCCTTTCCTGACTGCTCGCTGAGTCCAACTGTGCTAGCTCGTGGTATTACATCATATCTGTAAACTTCAGTGGTCTCAGAGGCAAAACATCTTGGTTGCCAATCAAAAGTCTTTCTAAACATACAATTTACATTTATTTCCATTGCACAGATTTCCCTCAATACACCAAAAAGAATCTTTGTACTACTCCTTTTGCTACATTTTGATCTACTATATTCAGTCAAATAAGAGCCTTCAGTTTGAGCTAAATATCAGAAATCCTGTCTCCTCCCCATTATTTTCTTTAACAAGTGTTTTTCTTGATCTACATGTCTCATTACTATTATCTTTTTGCTCATAATTTTATTCTGCTACATTCAATCAAATACTGTAAATATATGACATAAAAGACTGAAGGGAATATAAATATAGATCAGATAAAGATTTTGTTTTTAAAGGGTTATAGTTTGGAAAGCATCCTTCATTAGTAGAATTGAGAGGTAATGTTCCTGCATAATTCAGAAACACTTCAGAGTAACAAGTACAGTCAGCATTTCCCCATCACTTCCCAGGAGAGTCAGTCACTCTCTTTGGTTTATTTCAGGCTTTGCCTGGGCACCTCTAGCACTCACCTCCAAGATTCTCAGACTGAGGACCGCTTCTCACTGTCATGTGATTCACACTTCTCATTTCTTAATTCCTACTGCTGAATAGGTTCTTCATCATCATTTGATCGGTTGAAAGATATCTTGAATTTTCCCCCTCATCTTCTGAATATACCATAGTGCCCTTTCCTTCTTGTGGTACTCTGAATATAAGTTCTGCTTTGTCAACAGAGAGTCTTCCTTCCTTGCAAGAGTTATGCTGTCTTCTGTTCAGATCATACTCACTGGTGGATGAACTTGAGCTAATATACAGATTGTGGTTATCCCGACTGGACAAGTGATGATGCTCTTGTTTAACAGCAAATAAAATGTGGGAGGCACACTGTGCACCACTTCCTTGTGCGAATGCGGCTGACTACCAAATCCACTGAGATTCATTCTATCATAAAACAGATACTCGATTTTGCCTCCTGCATTGATGTGTTTTATTTTAGGCGGTGGAAAAGAGTTAAAGGGAGATGGGATACTATTTCCCAAGAGTCAGGCTATGTTAAGCGCATTTTAGGAGATATGGAGATAAGGGAGATAGGGGATGTTGTATTGATACAAATGACAGATTGATAGATAAGAGATGATAGAAATGTAGAAATGATAGACAGACAAACTGAGAGGTGCTAGATAAGGAATATACATAAATGCAGATATCACTTAACTCTCATAGCTACACTAGGAGAGAAAGTTGATTCCAATTTTACAAAAGAAGAAAGTGAGACAAGGTACCTAGTGTTTATAAGGCAGGCTTTGCAGGAGCTATTGCTGTGTACACCATTGTATCCAATATTCAACCGTTAACTGGTTTCCATTTTATAGAGAAGGAAGCTGTGGTTCAGAGGCAATGATGGTTGTTTGAAGCCAATTATGTTAGTGTTATAATTTCATTAATTCATTGAGAATTTCATAGAGCATATTTTGCTATTCACCCCCCCACTCCTCACCACAAGTTCTACCAGCTCTCCCTCTCCTCCCGACTTCCTCCCCCCATTTCATGGTCTCATTTTAAAAAGAAATACTTTTTCTTTTTTTTCATGAAATATGTTTAACTATTACTTAACTTTTCTATTATATTTTTTCACTTTTTTCTACTATTTAACTCCAGGTTCTATGGCTTTTCCTCCATTTTGTCTTTTGGTATTTTAAATCAATCTTATACTATCTGACATGTTTTTATTTCCAAAGTTCTTATATTGTTTTGAATTGTTCCTTAATAACACTCTCCTTTTAGTAGGTTATGTATTCTTGAATTTCTTTGCAGATTGTGGGATTTTATAATTCATCCCTAAATTACTTTTCATCTTCAGAGTCTTGTTTCTTAATTTTGAGCTTCCACTTTTTATTGTGTTGCTCCCGCCCTAACTTTGTTTACTACATGGATTTATCTGTAACAGGATTTCGGCCATTTTCGGTGATCTGTCATAGATGATAAATACAAGCTAGTGAATTCTACTAATATGAGTTCCCTTTGCACCAACAGTTCTCCAGTGTCTGCCAAGGGGGATGATGGTGTCATGGCTGGTTCTGACACAAGAATAGTCCTCCTACGGTTAAAAGAGGCAATTTCCAAGTCTTTCACTAGAAATCCCAGATTTTCCTGGACAGATGGCCCAGTTTCCTTAGAGAGAACAGTTGTCCAGCTCCTGCCTGAGGGTAAACACAGGACATTCAGTTTCTCTGGGCAGAGGGGGTGAGAGAGGACAGGAGGATGACAAGAGCAGCTGCTCTGGAAATGGTCTTCCAATAAATCACCCTGCTTTCTGCACCTCCACCCAGCCCTTATCTCTGCGTTTGTAGAGGAAACCCCCGAATCCTTTAGGAGGTTTTATTGGGAAGCTGTGCTGTACATTTGTGGCAAGACTCGGGACTTCATCCTCCTCCACTTTCATTACTCAGTGACTCGTTCTCCCCCACTTGATTTTTATAGAGGAAGCTTTCCCACTGTTCTTGCGACAGTGGATCCTACCCCTGATTTATCACTTTTCCTAATATAGTTCATATATTTCCTTCTGAATTTCTTGCCACCGTGTTGATAGTTTATTGGCAGGAAAGGAGAAAAGCAATGAGCACCGTCATCATTTTTTTTTTTTTGGAACAAAAGTTAAATTGGAAGATGATAATAGATGAAACCTATTAATCGTTTAAAAAAAATCACCTCATGTTTGCCCCTCATCCGTGGTGTGTGTGTGTGTGTGTGTGTGTGTGTGTGTGTGTGTGTGTGTTATTTGGAGATAGGGTCTCATTGTATAACCATGGCTGACTTGGAGCTCAGTGTAACTTGTGCTGGCCTCACCTTTGAGTCAATCCTCCTGTCTCAGCTTCTAGAATGCTAATATTGCTAGTGTGAACTATCACATCAGGTTTTTGAAAAGCAAATTAAGATACATGAACTTTTGCCCAATACATAGGATTTCTCCTAAGGGTCTGTCTGAATTTTAAAACAAGAAAATAAACACAACTTTGGAATAAGACATTTAGAGTCAACATTTCAAGTTAACTCACTTTATTAGAATAGAACATTTTTCAACCAATGAAGTTTCAAAATTACTGGACTCAATTTAATTAATATCTTCTTTACTAAATTTGTAAAAAAATCTTAGCTCCTTACCAGGATGGATCTGCTCTCCATGACCTGCTGCTAGGCTCTCTAGCCTCATCTGGATGCTCATTGCCTAATTTTCTACCACAAAAATTTTACTGTTTCTCATTTGAAATCATAACTGTCCTTCAAGAAAGAATCTGAACCTTACTTCTGTCATAGTTTGATCCCAGAATTATATAGTCACTCACAAGACCCACAGGCACTGAGTTCTGCCTGTGTCCAGTGATGTGTTAGGTGATCAGTCCATAGTACTTAATTGAATAGACAAGGTCACCATCCTTCTGCAGTCTGCTTGTAGAAGGATCTTTGAATTACTGTGTGGACCACATATTAGGAAGACAACAGACAAAAGTCCCACAACTTCGCCATTGTTTCCTTTCTTTTATCAATTAGTGAAAGTCACTTACGCTCTCTCAAAATGTAGTAGTTTTCTTATTTTATTTTTATCTGTTTTTGTAATATTTAAAGACTTTATTTAATGTGGCAACTGTACCTTTTGAGTTTCCTGCTCAAATTCCTCTGTTCCCCTCTTATTAAACAAAAAATCTTAGCTCCTTACCAGGATGGATCTGCTCTCCATGACCTGCTGCTAGGCTCTCTAGCCTCATCTGGATGCTCATTGCCTAATTTTCTACCACAAACCTCACATTATTGTCACAATCCAAAGCTTCTACTCTAAGTCTTCACAGCTTTTAAAAAATGTCTTTGATTTTATTGCACTAAAAATGGGAGCTAATACCACTCAATGCTTTGATCACTACTGAGACCACCTACTTCTTTTTCCTTTAACTTTTTTCCCTCCATAAAGCCTTCTGTGACCTCATTTCTTCTGTTTACTCAGAGACTAGCCCAACATCTGTCCAGTATTAGGTTTACAACGTAGAGTCCTTATATGAATGGAAGCATGAGTGGATGAATCAGTAACATCCTAAGGATGCATTGTCTGTGCTTCAAGAATATTCTGAACTATAGGCTTCTGTCCAAAAAGGGAGACTAAGAAAAAGGAAATCAGTCAGGAATGCTGAGAAGCCAGAAATAATAAGTAAGAGTCTGGTAATGATTTATAGTAAATGTGAGAAAAATAAGTTTTTTGATGCTAAGCACTGGTAGTTCTACTAACAAATTTAAAAATACATTTAAAGAATAATATTATACATACAGGATCTTTGGTGAAATGCAAAAGGTAGGAGAGAAAGCCAGACCAGTGCTGAAAAGTCTGATGGAGACTGAGTTATGGTTAATGACAACCAAGCATTAGCGAGTCTGAGGCAGGAGAAACACTAACAAGGGCTAAGGAAAGAAAAGTACACAGAGCAGGAGAAAACATGGGTGAGCAGGTGATGCTGTAGCAGAGGTCTTGGAGTGTGTGCCCACGAGTGGTGGAGCTGGATCAATTTTTAGGTCTGTTTCTGGCTTTCTGAAGAATCTCCACACTGATTTTCCTAGTGGATGCACCAGTTTGCACTCCCACCAGCAGGGAATGAATGTTCCCATTTCTCCAGAACCATGGCAGCCATTGTCATCATGCCTTAGCCCACTTGACTAGGATAAGATGAAATCTCAAATTAGCTTTAATTTGCAATTCCATGATGTTGCACAGTTCTTTAAAATGTCCAACAGCCAGTTGCATCTTATCTTTTGAGAATTCTGTTTAGTTTCATGCCTGAATTTTAAAATGTGTTGTTTTCTTGATTTTTAAAAAGTATTCTAAAGATGAATCCTCTGTCAGATATATAGCACAAAACACTTTCCCCATCTTACAGCTCTTAATAAAGAGATCATGGAAATGCTGTATATTCACACAGCAGAATATTATTCAACTGTTAAAAAATGAAATTATGAACTTCACAGGGAGGTGGGCAGAGATGGAGGCAGTCATTCTGGATGAGGTAACTCAGATTTGTAAAGCCTGGTGAGGTTTGATCTCATCTGTAGATGTTAGCCTTGTATCTTCCAATGTTTAGTTTAGAATACCCATAGAGGTCACAAAATTACTAAGGGGCTGAGGGATGGACTTTCAAAAGAGACGAGATAGAATATATTTGCATAAAAGATTAAAAAAAATCAATGGGAGAAGCGTGTTTAATTGGAGTGATGAGGAGAGGTCAGAAAAGAAAGGGATAAATAACACAAAATAACACACACACACACACAATTTAAAATGGAGTTATGCTATATTGAGGCTAATAAATGAAAACTCCAGTGTCAGGGATATGCTACATTGCATATTTTTGAATTTTGGTCCAGTGGATTCTCACAAACTCAGACATTACAGATTATTGCCAATGCTCTTGGATGTTTTCTAGATCTTGACAATAAGACCCTAACACTGAAGATGTCACATACTTGAGTCATTGACCTTGGAGAAAAGAAACAGGTACTGACCTGGAAGCTTCATCCCTATTGGCTAATGAGGTTGGAAAGTGCTATTATACTCTTGCCTGGTTGTGAACCCTAAAAGCTACACCAACATCTGATCCAATGGTGCAGTGGTGCCATGAACATCATGGAAGTAACAGACCACTTTCTGATTATGTAAGGCCCACCCCACGAACTGTAACCCATAATGTCCTGCCCCAAGATATTCCCATTGATGCAGTAGTGGCAGGAACGTCATTGGAGTAAGGGATCTCTTTCTGATTAGGTAAGATAAATCCCATACCTGGTATCTGTAATGTCAAAAATCTATGGCTAGACAGCCTTAGGCTGAACCGACTACTTTTAATTTACTAAATGGATATATTATTACACTGACTCCTACTGATCTATCATACCCATGAATTAATGCATCTATACCCTCACCTGTGAAGCTTCTATTTGAAGAATATGGTGATGGACATAGAGACCCACAGCTGCTCAAGGTGTAGAGAACAAGAGGATGAAGAATGTTCAGTCTTAACTGAATCATATAAACCTCAGTCCTTCCTACTAAAGCTCATGGATAACTGTAGAAGAGAGGTTCTAATATATGGAAAGAACCAGAGGGGATGCATGATGTCTTAGTTAGTCTTTTCATTGCTATGAAGAGTCCCCATGACCATGGCAACTCATAAAGAAAACATTTAATTGAGGGTGGCTTGCTTACAGCTTCAGAGGTTCAGTCCATTATGATCATGAGGAGGAGCAAGGATGCAGATGTGGTGCTAGAGCTGAGCGCTACATCTTGCGGGGACAGGAAGTCTACTGGCTGTCACACTGAGGGAAACTTGAGGAAAAGAGACCTCAAAGTTCGCCCCACAGTGACAAATGTCCTCCAATAAGGCCACACCTCCTAGCAATGCCACTCCATTTGGGGACCATTTTCTTGTAAACTATCAAAGATGACTACAAGGAAAAAGTGTCTTCTGCAAATATAGGATAGCTGGCTGCATATATGAACTCACAGCAGATGGGACTCCAGACACAACATTTGTGCAAAGCCCAAGTCAGATCAAATCTCAGAATGGAGACGGGAACTGGCCAACAAGTTCAATCCCAAGGGGAGGCTTATAGACAGGTGTTAGCTACTGGCAGTGGGAGAGGCAGTTTCCTTTAGGAATATAGATCCTGGAATGTTGACCATATTTCATTGGGAGACCATGTATCCAAGAACATTTGGGAAGCACGAATTAGTTTTAATGGATTTTTTCCTTTAAAAAAGGAATCAAAGTTGGGTGGAAAGAGAAGGGTGTATTGATCAGGAAAGAGTTTTAAGAAGGGAGGTAAATATGGTGAACACATGTACGAACTTCTCAATTAAAATATTTAAAAAGACAAGTACAAGCAGTTGAGTCAAAACAAAATTAGCAGAAAGAAAGAAATAAGCATATAGGAAGAGGCGAAGGTAAAACAAAATCTAAAACAACTTTTCATTAATTATTTTTACATACAAACATATTTCTACATATAACCTAATCAGACTGTATAGTGCTACTTGTGTGTATGTTTTTGGTGCTGACCGTTTTTATTGGCTAAACAGCTCATGTGCTCATCACTGAGGGAGACTATTACCCTACCATCGGTAGTCCTTTGCTGCTTATGGCTCTTTGTGTTGGGTTAAGGCTTTTTAGATTTTTCCTCATCCACTTTGTTGTGTCTGTTATTGTCTCCAGCACCTGTCTTGATAATCATCTTGGTGAGACTTTTAAGCATAGTTTCTGATTTTACTAAGAGAAACATAAAAGTGATACATAGGGAGGGAACTGAGAGAGGAGAAGGAATGGAGAAGTGATGTATTTATAGCAAAATTTCAAAAAAAAAATAAAAATAGCACTATTATTTTACTGGTCCCATATTTTTAAAAAGTCTAAAATTCTACATGGAGGCATTCTATAAATAAGAATTCCTATAGTAATATTATAGCAAGAAAAATATTTAGGAATCAAGTGTATTTTTCTCAAGATAGTCTATTGACAATACCTCCATACACAAGCAGACAACACAAGTAAATGATAGAAAATCCTTGTCTGTATCTGTCTGTCTAAATAGAGCTATTAGTCCTGTTTTCTTAAATACCAACATCAGTAGTGCACCAGAAACCAGAGACCTCAAACCAAAGTGTTCTTTGCAATGAAAACTTGCAAGTAAATGCATATGGATAAAAGTGTTTATCTGCATTTTGTCACATTACAGCTTCTATGATGTGATTGATTTTTCTTTTCTTTTCCTCCTCCTCCCTCTTCCTTATTCTTCTTCTTTATCCTAAATTTTATTTTATTTGTGAGGGGAGGTGACAAGGGCAGAGGGTGGATATGAAGGGTTGGGGAAGTAAATGGGTTGGAGATGCATGATGTGAAAGACACAAAGAATAAATAAAAAAGGAAATTTGAAAAATATATTAATATTTGTGTTGAGTTGCAAGTCTGTTAGATATTGTGAGTTAGAAGGGAATTTGACTGAAAGTAATTTAAATAGAATTTACATTCAAGTGTGTAATGGATGGTAGAATTTTATGTTTATCCAATTATTTAAAGTAATTATGGTTTCTAATTAAGATCTGTGAGTGTACTAATGAAGTAGGCATGTCCATAAAAATTGGAGACAAATCAAAGCTCATTGATAGTTAAGTTGATAATTTGTGGGGAGTTGGAAAGTGGAATGTTGTCGTAATAATGATCCGGGTCAAACTCATAACAACTTTTTTTTAATTACTAAGGAATAAACTTTAAATTTTTCTAATTATCCTAATGCTAAAGCAAGAAAAATGAGAAAATGTTATTTAGAGATGAATATATTTACAAAAACTGTGAAAGTTATATTTTAAAAATTAATCCACTTATCAACACTTAGATGTTAAAGGGGATTTTAAAGAATAGGTTTGTAAACAATGTAAAGGTCCAGTTTACGTGGGCTGGAAAGACAATCGAGAGGTTGAGTGCTTCCTGATTTTGCAGAAGATCCTAAGTTCAGTTCTCAACACCCACACTGCATGGCTCACAACTGCCCGTAACTCCAGCCTGAGAGGGCCCAGTGTCCTCTTCTTGTCTTTATGGGCACTCTCATGTATATACATGTACACACACATTCACACACATGTACACATACACACATTCATATCACTCATACACACACACACACAAAATAAAGACAATGTATAGAAAGCTATGGTGTATTTTTAGCTGTGATGTGTAAATGGGTGTTTATATTTCTTTAACTACACTATATCTATATATCACAGTTATGACAGTATATAAAATCTTTACGCATGTAAGATAAAATTCGCAATCCTTTTTATGAGATAACTCTTTTCATCTAAGAAACAATTATGCTTTAGTTGGTACTGTTATGAATCAAGAGTTTGAAAATGCATTTTAAATACTCTAGGTCCCTGCCAGCACCCGACGACTCAGTGAATAGTTGGAAAGCTGAGAGTGTTATTTCAGCTGCCCGGCAATTGATACCAATCATCGCAGCTGACTTTTCCACCGAGCAATCTGTGCCAATTGTTAACGTGGGTGAAGTGAGCCAATTGCTTGAGACCAGGTCTTATTAATTTACACTAAAATTTAGCCTTAAACAGACATATTGGGGAATTAAGAAAATAAAAAGGACCAACTAAAAATGCCCAAAGGAATTTAGAATATTTTGAAGCCAGGGCTTTCATTTCAAAACATAATCTTTTATTCAGAGTGATTGGAAATCAAAAGCCTATTGAGTGCACATCATTTCTGGCAATTGTATAATTCATAAATAGACAAATGGCTTAAGAAACATGATGAAAAAAATGTACTCACAAGGAGGTATCATCTATGCCAAGTTTACTGCTGAGATCATAAACCAGTGACAATAGGGGTTAATAATAGAAATGTTGGTAGTCCTCTACTTACAATAGAATGAACAGTGCTGCTGTAATTACAATTTTCTTTTTATCCCTGTTATATAGAAATGAATCAATATCCAAGTAGAGAGAGGATGGAAATGTCTTCAATAATTTGCTCTGCTCTTCAGACGAATTGGCTTCTTAGGTCTGCATGTCAACTGAATCATTCAAAATTATTACGAGGCTATTTATCAAACAGTTTAAATTAAAATTTGTTTGGACTTATTTTTGTGTGGTTTTTATGCACATTTTTCTCTCCTTTACCAAGTTACTCTGCAAAAGAATCAATATGTTGTTTCGCTGGATGCTTAGAAGGATAAATTCGAGTAATTTCTTGCTAGTTATGGTACATTCAAGAGTATTATATGTGGATGTTCCTTGCCTTGGTTTGCTATTAATTAGGTCTGGGAAAAGCATTTGATCATTAACTACAGCAACAACTAATATATCTTAAATGGACCATCATTATTCTTAAAAAAAGTAACAGTCAATTTGATTGACCTTCAGTAAAACAGTGTATAAGGAAAGTAAATAAGTCAAATTGTGGACCTAAGCAATGCAAAGTTACTGCATATACCAAGACTTCAGTTTGTTTGAGGGCCAAGTATAATCATGCATGCCTTAATCCCAACATTCAGGAGGCAGAAGTAGGCAGAGCTCAGTGAGTTCAAGGTCAGCCTGGTCTACATAGTGAATTTCAGGACAGCTTACTTAGACCCTGTTTTAATAAATTAAAAAAAAATACTAAAATTAAAAATACAAAAGAAAAAGATGAAAAATTTGTGATGGGTCCTATGATAACTAACTTATGACCTAATTTAAATTAAGAGTGGGTCTTCAATTTTATATGGTTCTATTTTTCTACTCTACTCTTATTTTAGTTTTAACATTGAGAGTTTTATCTAAAAGAGGGAACTATTCTTCTCTTCTCTCTCTACTCTACTCTCTTTTCTCTACTCTACTCTCTCTACTCTCTCTACTCTACTCTACTCTACTCTACTCTACTCTTCTCACTGTTTGACCACAAATTGCTGTATAAGAGTCTTGTCCATAACCCCAAATAACTCTGTGACTGTAGGCATGTAATTTCATATATGTGGTATTCACAAAGCCCACACAAAAGGTGGTGTTTCTCATGGAAATATGAAAAAGATTCTCAAAAGACTATAAAGTTCCATGTGGCTTACAAATAATGTCATAACTATGTGGGTGAAATACCAAGGGAAAAAGACAGAGTGTTATTAGGGGACTGGTTCTCTTGTCTTTCCTTTGCCTTCATTCCCTTGCATTTTACATGGTCCTTTGAAACAAGTAGAACCTCTAATTTCATTTTAAAGAGCAGAAACCAAGATGCTGAGAGGTTATGTATTTTATTCAAAAGTGGACAAACTTTTCAGAGTTGTGTATCACTGGCTTTTTATTCTGGTTAAAATCCTGTCTGTATGGAATAATTGATATATACTTTCTCTACTTCCTTGTGGTTTAAATCATTTTCCAGCTTTGGGTTTTATTCCCCTGTGGATGACTTTCAACTTTACCAAGTTGACCATGGTATCTCTCTAAGTGACATGTTCTATTTATGGTCTCATGCAAATTTACTGTTTTGCTAATTCTTCAGTTAAACTCTGGATAATATCTTTTTGGCATCCTCTCTCCATTTCCCTTGAGAATAAGTTTGAAAGAAACAAATAATGTCCCATCTTTCAAATGTACTCTTCTGCTTCTCACCATTAAGCTATAGGTAGGAGTTACTTTTGCACATGGTGTCCTACACCAAAATTCATTTTGTTCTTCTTGAAATTGTTGGCATTTACCCCTTTGCTTCCACAAATAAATCTGTCTTTACATTGTTAAATTTGTACAGCATCTTTTCAAGTGGATGCTATTGTGCTTAACATCTAGTACTTCAATAGTATAAGACTGTTACAGTCTCTGCATTTTTAGATTTTATAGAAGTGTCTTCATGTTTTTAATGTAAGCCACAGTAGCTAACAAAATATTAACTTCTGGATAAGTTAGATAACAAGGCCTGAAGAAGTATTATTAAGTCTTTAATTCAAGGTTTTTTGCACAAACAAAAGCTAGGAATTATGTGTGTATTTATGGGAAATTAACAGCATTAATTTATCACTCATATGTTCATATTACATATATATATTTATATATATATATATATATATAATGTCTAGAATATTTCAGGTACTTAATGATACCATCTTATGTTCTTCAGTTGTCAGTAAAGTGATCATGTCCTGCTATTAACAGTTAAAAGATCTGCATGAGGCTCTCATGGCTTTTTCCTAATCATCATGTTTAGTGGTGAAATGTAGGATTCAATGTCATTTTGTCTGGCTCAAAATCCTATTGTTCTTTATCTCGTTTCTTCTATAATACAATACATTCTACATTTTAATAGCAACTTTCATACTGAAAGTCAGTACCAGGTCACAGTATTTGAAGCTTTCAGTCCTCTTAAATCATTCCATCAAGCCCAAACAAAATTTAATCATTTAGTTAAAAGAAAAGAGATGATCCTCTTCAGAATATATTGTCAGGTGCCCAGATCCAAATTACCAAGAATTTGGATTTAAGAAGTTCTAATATTCTGCCTACATGCTCTTTTGCTCTTGTTAAGTGGCTCAGTGGGTAAGGGTACTTGCAACAAAGTCTGAGGACATGAATTTGATTTTCAGTACACACACACACACACACACACACATACACACACACAGTGAAATGAGAAAACAAAGTTGCCCTCAAATTTCTACATGATGACTACTGCACATGTGTGTGTGCATGTGTATTTGTGTACACTGATACATGCATGCACACACACACATACACATACACAGATACACTAAAGGAATAAAAATGTAATTAAAATGTGCTCTTTTGTTAACTGGCTTGAGAGGACATGGGTTATTTTAGGAAATAAAAGCATTCTACAATTGGTGTAGGATGGGTATAATTTGTGAGTTGACTGGGGACAGATATCTAGTGATCAGTTATGGAAAGTCTTAAGTTTCATGTTAACAGAGTCACAACTTTCTAGGGATAATAGAAAGTCTTTTGGGCACAGGATTTAACTGAATATGTTCTCCAAAATGAGAAAGAGGAAGGAATTATTTGGTATAGGCTTTTCAAAGCTCAAAAACCATCCCCACTGACATACCTTTTCTGATGAAGCCACACCTCCAAATCCTTCCCAAATAGTTCCACAACCAAGTATTCAAATATTTGAGCCTGTGGGGCCATTCCCATTCAATGCACCATGGCTTTCCCCCATAAAACACCACTTTATCTGATATTCTCCTAAATGGAGAATGTTTGTCTCTAGATATTTAACAGAGGCAAAAATAGAAACTAGAGATGACTTTCCTTACTTTTCTTATGACTCTCAGGACATTACTGGGGTATCTACATTGAATCTCTTCAATTTTTTCCCAACTATAATCTTGTACACAGCCCATTATCCACTTGTTATTTTTTCTTTCACATATTACTGACTTCAAATATCCCCAGTGTCTACACCAAATGTTGTGAAGATTATTCTCAGTGATACAGAAAGCCAGAGGGAAATTTATCCAGAGGGCAAAATCCTGGCTCCTTGATCTCCTCATCCCTATTCATGCTTTGTTTGTTTGTTTGAAGGAAATTTAATTCTGCTTACTTTTATCTTTATTTCCTATACTTTGTCATAAATAGGCACTTAAACTTTGAAATGTGTATCTCAATGTCTGGTTCTTATACCATGTTCTCTGCAGTCTCATCTCTAAAAATCTAACGTACGAAGATACTAATGTTTCTAACATTTAGTTCCTATTCTCTACTCCTTCACGTTGCTTCATACTACAGAATCACAACATCATAAATACCTTCTTCTTATTTGACTTCTCTCACATAATTGAGTGGGGATGGTCAAATCTGCATTGTAAAAAAAATATTCTACCATTTGTCTTCTCCATATCTTCATAGGAACAGTGAGATACTGTGGGAGACTTTGCTCAAAACTGAACTGATGCTAAATGATGCTTTGATATCTAATAATATGTAGTAGGCTTTCTTTCCTTACTCTAAATGTCACTTACATGTGTTCCTTTCTCAACTCAAGTTTCTCATTCTTCTTCTACTGTTATAACTGAAGTGATGAGGATGACTCCATTGACATTTCTAGAGGAAATAGAAGAGGAAATAGCCCACAAATCTATTTTTGGACTGTACTGAGCCTTGTCTTTTTTGTTCCTGTTTTTTTCTATAGTATTATTTAAATACTCTTCCATAAATTTCTTCGCGTTTTTATTTTTTGTATCTCATCCTTTTCCCTAGAAATTCTTATGTCTCTTGTTGTATTAGTTATTTTCTCTCTTCCCTTCTAGTGGATCTTCCCTAACAGGGGATAAAAACATCCCAGAAACTCCCATCATAAATAAAACTGCATCACTTTTTTTCACCTTCACTTTCATTTCTGTGTCCTTTCAAACTGAAGCTTTCAAAAGAGTTGTATACATTAGGTATTTATGTGCTTATGCCTCCCATACCTTAACCCATGACACAGTGATTTTCATCTCCTCATGCCACTGAAACAGCTGTTATCAAAGAACAACCATTTCCAATAACCTATTGAAATAGAGCATGCTCTGATTTATATCACTGAAACTTCCAACAATCTCCACTAGAGTCTTTGACTCCCTACTTCTTGACATACTGTCTCCTTTTAATATCAGCAGCAGCCTTCTTCTGGATTTCCTCAGCCAGAAGACAACTCCTTTTCTTTTTCTTTAGATTTTTTTTTATTCTTTGCTTCTATATAGTTGAATCCCTCGGCACTCATTATTTAATTCTGTTCCTAATTTCCTACACCTTTACCTGGGATATGTGATCTATGTTCATGCATTTAAATGTTATCTTAGTGTTAGTAAAAGTAAAAGCTAAAAAATGGAGTATGTTTTGTTGTCAGTCTGTAATTTAATGTAAGTCAAGATAACCATGACATGGAACTCTTAGAAGGGGAGTTATTCTCAAAATTCAAGAGAATGAGGGCACACAGAAGGTACAATGGAAAAAAATCATTGATGAATTCATGATTTGTGTTGGGGAGATAGAAATAAATCTGCTGTTTGAAAAAATTATAAAATTATCTACACTAGCAGTTCTCAACCTGTGGGTTATGAGCATTGGAAAACATATTCCTGATAGTCTTAAGACCTGAGACAACACCATGTAGCAAAATTACAATTATAAAGTAACAATGAAAATAAATTTATGGTTGGAGATTCCTAAGGTCTTTGGAAATAAGTGTTCTCCAATGATTGTGACCCACAGGTTGCAAACCACCATTCTAAACCAACTTGTATAGTTTTGTGAGAAAAAGTTGTAGAGCTAGTGTTGATGGATAAAATTAGTATATTTCCAGGTAAGTTCATAGTCAGTGCAACAAAAAAAGTCCAAAAAGAGAAGCTGAGTTACACTAAGATTAACTCAAGACAGGGGACATAACTTAGATGAATGTCAAAGGACAATAATAAGGTTAAAAATTGTGGTCTAGAGATACAAATAGACAGCAAACAAACTTAGTTTTGGACAGTAGGAATTTGGAAGTTTCTGATCAAAACACTGAGAAAACAAAATAAATGGGTTATAGATTGGACAACTGAAGATTTTAATGAGGTAGAATAGGAAAATTAACTTTGAAAATATGTTTCTGTAGTTTGATTCAACTCAATTTATACTTTCTTGAGTAGGATGAGGAAGGTTGGACTTGTTTGAATTTATTACACTTTTTTGTCATTTAGCATTTTTTTGTCATTAGCACTTTAGTTCAGTGTACATGAAGACACTAAACTGAAGGAATCAGATGATGAAGTGTTTTCAGCAAAAGAAGAGACCCTGGACTTCAAATCTTTTGATGTGAACATTTGCAAATCTAGAATGAGAAAGCCTATATTTATTTTCCTCTATTAAAGAAAACTGCTCTTTTGTTCCTGACTCCCCAGACACAAATAATCACACAGAAACTATACTAATTACAACACTGTTTGGCCTTTTATCTTAGACTTCTTCTTAACTAAATCCTACACCTTAAACTAATTCATTTATATTAATCCATGTGTCACAACTAGGCTATGGCCTATCTGTGAAGTTCCTACTCTCTCTTTCTCTGTTCTGATTCCATGTCTGGCTTTGTTCTGCCATGCCACAGGCCAAAGTAGCTTCTTTACTAACCAGTGGTAATAAAATGTATTCACAACATACAGAGGGGAATCCCACATCATCTCACTCTTTTGTCTCAATAAAAGGAAGGTTTTAACTTTAACATAGCAACATTACATGCAACAAAACAGTTATTAAGGAAGAATTATAGTTACAATATTTAGTCTATTTGTATCTGGCAAAATTAAAGAATATATTCTATCATCCATTTTATCTTTGTGAGTCTAAAGTTTCATATCTAATTTATTTTTTATCATAAGTAAGGAAAACTATAACTATCTGTCTTCAGCTCCACCAAAGACCTGAGAAGGATATAATATTACCTAAATAAAGAGGAAGTGTATTGTAAGCAACTTCCAAAACTTTAGAATAGAGAGAGACATCTCACTGCCTGGACAGTATCTGGCAAATTTTTCCATAAAGCAGAAAATTTGTAAGATTTTTTTTGCCTATATTGGCAGTTTATCAGTCACGTTTTTCTGTATTTTGCAAAATGCCTGGCAGACTTTATCATGAAGCAAGAACCTGAAGGACTATCTTACCTTTTGGCAAGTTCAGCAGTCATTTATCTGTGGGTTCTGTTTGTCCAGTTTGTACAGAATACCAGCAAGAATGCCAGACAAGAGGAGTTTCTTGTCCTAATGGCTATTCTTATCACAATAAATGTAAATTCCATAACAAGATTCTTCAATGCCCATCAACTTTTCTGAAATAATGGATCTAGCCAGAAGCAACCGTGACTCATGCCAACAGAATCCTAAGTTATTTAAATGCCACCTACTACAGTTCTTTGAAATGTTTGAAGAATACCTATCCATCTGAAATGTATCTCTGTACACCTAGAAACCTAACTAATATGACTACAGTTTAATTATTATAAATGAGTATCCATTAATCTGCAATTCTTACATATTTAAATGGACTGCTCAAATATAATTCTTAAACAAGAGCAGAAATACATATACACAGTGTAGCAAATCAACCTTAATTTTGTATCAATAGAGCAAATTCCATACCAATGTAAAGAATTCATCCCTGTATCATATCCCCCTTTAAATGAAAACAAACATTTACAAACAATTATTTGGGGAATTTGGTTGCTGTTTTCTCCAAAATGATTCCTGTTGTTTGTTGGGTGATGTACATTTAGGGTTCCGGGAGACCTTTCTGGGGGTCTTGTTCCATAAAACCATATTTGCCTGGAAGGAATCCACAGGTACTCATCTTCTGTGGAAACAAAAGCAGAACCTCTTTTCCAAAGTAATATATCCTTAGAGTCAAATTTTGAAGTCAAGATACCTTTAAAAAAAAGTATGTTGGTTTAGCTTAGCAGATCCCAGAATCAAATATCTCTCTGTAATCAAAAAAATTCAAATAAACTCAATAAAATACATAATCCAAACTCTGTTTATATTCCATCTTTATGTGGTTTACTTTTCTTTATTCCTTTCATCTTTGACTGCCCATTCTCTTTTATATTACTTTTACTGTCTCTTTAAAGATTTTGTTTTATTTTTAAAACTATTTCTGTTTATAACTTTCTATTGTCTTTTTCTTCTCTGTTCCAAGCCTATGAACATTTTTAAAACGCACTGTGACATATTCAGATGTTTATTTTTGTCTAAATCTGTCTTTATTGCATATCTGTAATCATTTTCTGACCAGGAGCACCATTCCCCTTTTTTATAAATGCTAAATGGGCATGGTTAGGACCAACTCCTCATCCCTATCTATTGACTCTGTCCCATCCAACATGGCAGAGGCATGTTCACTGCCTCTGCAAGCCATGCTTACTGTCCTAGCTCCAGGGATGCAGTGGTCTATGTTGCCACTTAGTAGCTATTAGCACGCTACTCATAAACCCCATTTAAGTGCAGGACTTCCCAAAAGAGCCAGAGCTATTTGTGCTGCCAGCAGCAAAAATGAAGCTGGCTCTTAAAGAAGCTATGCAGTTTTTTTTCCTGCTAATTCTGACTCAGGAAGCCTTCTCATAAAGGAACCATGCCTTGCTTGCTGCCAGCAAGCAGAGCCTATCTGAAAAATAAAATGTGTGTAAAAGGATCTGCATTTTATTTTCTGACTGCCCAGTCCCAAATAATGACACAGAAATTATATTAATTGCAGCACTATTCAATCAATAGCTTAGGTATATTCCTAGGCAGCTCTTACAACTTAAAATGGCCCATTTCTATTAATCTATATATTACCACAAGGCCGTGACCTACAGGTAAGGTGCCGGTATCTGTCTCCTTTGTCAGCTACATGGTGTCTCTTTGACTCTACCTACTCTCTCTATATATCTCTGTTTGAATTTCCCACCTGGCTTTACTCTGATAAACCATTAGCCAACACAGATTTATTCATTAACCAACAAAAGCAACACATATACAGAAGGTCCTCATATACTATTCCTCTGTTTAAATTATAAATTCCTTCACAAAAATAAATTCAGGGAACAGTAAATGTCTGATGCTGTTTTTTTCTGACATTTGTATTTCAAAGAAAAAACACTAAAATGTCCTCTTCTCCTGTAATTTTCTTTTAAATAATAAACATTTGCAGTATTAGAATTATGTCAACTTAGACATTAAATAACAAAGGAATAAACAATTAGTAAAAACCACAGGCTTATGATTCCCATATATTGGTCCTTTTTTGTCTATAACATCTTTTTTTTCCTTTTGTTAATTTATTAGATTTTTAAAAAATGCCAATCCAACCCTACCATCCTTCCATTCCCTCCACAGAACCTCCCACCCCACCCTTATCCAATCCTCAGAGAGAATAAGGCACATTGTTTTGTGGAAGGTCCAAGGCCCTCGCTACTATATCCAGGCTGATCAAGGTATAAATTCAAGGAGAACAAGATCCCCAAAAGCAAGTGCATGCAGTAGGGATAAATCTTGGTGCCACTGTCAGTGGCCCTTCACTCTGCTTCAGCCATGCAACTGTCAACCACATTCAGAGGGACTAGTTTGGTCCTATGCTTGTTCCTTCCCAGTCCGGCTGGAGTTGGTGAGCTCCCATTAGCTAGTTAGACTGTTTCAGTGGGTGAACCCATTATGGCCTTGACCTCATTGCTCATATTCTCATTCCTCCGACTCTTCAACTGGACTTTAGGAGCTCAGTCCAGTGTTCCGCCGTGGGTCTCTGCCTCTGTTTCCATCAGTTGCTGGATGAAGGTTCTATGGTGATATTTAGGATATTCATCAGTTTTACTACAGGGCAAGTCAAAATAGGGTCCTCTCTCCTCTATTGCTTAGGGTCTTAACTGGGGTCATCCTTGTGGATTCCTAGCAATTGCTCTAGAGCAGGGTTTCTGCTAACCTTATAATGGCTCCCTCAATCAAAATATCTCTTTCCTTGATTTCTTCTCTGTCCTTACTCCATCTCAACTATCCTGTTCTCTCAAGTTCTCCTTAATATAAGCTACCTTTGAGATAACAGTAGCTGGTTTCTTTAGTTGTCTACACAATGTTCAGCACATCCTTTAGAAAGCATGTATTTACTAATTGCAAATAGAAGCATAGTATCAAATAGTATGAAATGGAAAGAATTTTAAAAAATGTAGCTATATGAGAACTTGAGCATTGATTTCCCTTAGCAAATATATGCATTTTTTTACTCTAGCTTATTTATATATGTGTTTTCCTTCAAAAATTTCAGTGGAAGAAAATTGATAGCATGGTTTTAGCATGTTATACCCTATTCCTACATTTTTATTAAAATGATTTGAGTTGTGGGACATGTGACATTGGCTATTTGTAATTATTGATTGGTCCAGTCTCTTACTTTAAAGCATTTGGCCCTTCTCTTTACTTTCATTAGTAAAATAATGAGGTACCAGAGGAAACACGTTCTATTTACTTAAATGACAATTATAGGCAATACTGTCTTTTAAATAGTTATATATTTTAGTTTATCAATATTCAGTCACATATATCAGCTTATTAATAACAACTGAATCCACTTTGTGTTATGATTATGCCATCATTTTCAAGTATATTTACATGAAGTGAAAGTTTTAGTAAAATGAGCTATTGACTTGAAAAATATCTTAGTTGATTTGTAGGTACAATTTTTATTTTTGTTTGGCTATTTGTGTTGTACAGATTTGACATTTTTTCAAAACTAGTAACTTGAGTATCCATCATAAAATAAGTTTTAAGGGTAAAACACAATCATAATTTTTTGAACCTTGAAACTTTTCTATTAAACAAACCAAATGGAAATAAAAACCGTTTTGATATTTGTAACAAAATCCTGAAAACAGAGCAAAAACCAACATCACAGTCCCTAAGAGTGACACAAAGAGAGACCTTGTTACACTTGAGAGAAGGCAATAAGAGACTAGGAACTTGCAGTGAGCAGCCACTGGTTTGTCTCATTGGCTGGGGCTTCATCCATAACGGTGATGATACCATCTCATTGCTGAGGAGTTAAAGATGAGTCACCCCTAACATATTCTATTTATTGGTAAAAGTATACAGATGTGATTTGCTGCCTAGCTACAGAAGAGAAGCTATTTGAGGAAGTTTTAGAGTATTGCAGTTAGGCTGGACGTGGAATAATGCAGGGCTAACATTAGAGAAGAGGGGAGGGGCTGAAAATGAGCTTAATTAATTTTCACTTGAAAAAAAAACAAGTTTAGATTTCAATTGACAAGGAATAAATGTAATCACCAAGTCAGTCACACATAATGTGGTGGCAACCCAGAACACATTTTTTTGCTCATCTGTGTCTGAGGGAAAGACATGACTGATGTGTCTGTCACCATTCCTCTGGCGTTTGTTTAGTCACATTCATAGAAGGACATAGAGGCTTTATTTATTTAGAATCCTTTTACAAAGTCATTTTTTTCCATAAAATATCTTTATATTAAAGCTAACTAAAATTTGAAAAGACACATTAAGTACGTCATGATTTTAGAAAATACCATCTATCATATTCTGGCTTCTTTGAAATGGATGCTCCTATACAAAAGAGAACAAAGTCCCAGGAAGAACATTGTTCATAACTATATTGAGGCAGGAGTGATATATTGCTTTTTATCAGAGACAGATTCAATCTCTCCCTTTTCCAGATTAAAAATTAATCTTTTTTATCTTTATGACCTTGGATGTCACTGATTTAAAAGCATTTTAAAGTAGTATCCAGTATGGTGAAAGTTTTACTATTTATATTTGAAATTTTATTTGCAATTACAAGGTATAGCATTGCTTATTAAGAGGTTTAACTTTTGTGACTGCTTCTTTTAGGAACACTCATTATCAGGGCACAATTTTTGGCAGCTCCAAAGTGAGAACATTTTTAATATAACTTTTTTCTTGCTAATGCATTACATTGTATCAAAACACAAATTGATACAGAAAATCCCAAGCTACAAAATTATATGCAAATAATGTAATTTAGGGCAAATTATGTAATTATTTTTTATTTTAATTATGAAAAAATGCGTGTAGAAAGAAGCGTGATCTATAGGAACGAAAAGCGGACTTTGTCTCCTTCTGCAACCCCATTTCTTGCCAACAGTCGGAATGTGGTTCATCAGCTAATGTAAAAGATTACCCTACACCTAAATACCCACTTCTCAGCAAAAAGTCTTACCAGGCATTCTCACACAAATTGCAACTGCTGTCCTATTAAAATGCAGCCACAGTCAATGCAGTCAACGCTGCTCATTCTAGCCATGAATGTGATTCCAGAATTAGAGCAGTGAAGAAGTTTTGAGCTCCTCAGTGTCTCTTTTGATAATGTCATGGTGATGTAGGATGCTTTCATTCTGTACTTGAAAGGTAGCATATTTAAATGAATGGTGTGCAGTTGAAATGCTGGCTCACATTTTGCAAACATGCTTTGCTTGTGTTCACCAATGCCGGCATTTTTTTTCGTATTTTTGTCAATTGGAATGTGCAGTCACTAGTTTGCCTTTCTATTTCCTTCACTGAATTTTTATAATTACTATGTCTTACAGATATTGCTTGGTCATATCACTTGAGCAAACTTTCACTTTTTTGGTAATTGCTAATTCTTTCTATGAAGTATTGATGTGAATATAGATGCATAGACTAAAGGAGCATCAGACCTTGAGCTAAGTCTAAATGAGTATATATGTTAGAGGCCACGAAGTCTTTTTAAAATATCCTTAATTCCTATTGTTTTGATTGTGAGCCTAGTCTAAACAGCTGACTCATGTCTCCTCCTCACTGACTGCAGCACTCAGGAAAACAGTACCTCACTAGGAAAAAGCAGTAATGCTGATTCTGCTAGCATGTGCCTGGGTTAGTGGCCCAAGCATGTAAGAGTAGAAGAGTTAGCTCCACTGCATGTCTGTCACGTAGTGATAAATATGAGGTAAACATGCCCTCCCTTGCTCCTCGCAGTCCCTGGGGCATCAAAGCAGAACAGCTTGTCCTGCCCTTCTCTGGCTGCAAGATTCGGTAGAGAAGGCCCCATAACTCGCCTGGGCAGCACAATAGTGGTGAATCCTGCTGGTGTAGGGAGTGTGGAGTGTGTGGGGGCAGAGAAGTCTTTCCTGAGACAGTGTTGTAAGAATGGGAGATGTGGTGGTAAGGAGTAGAAAAAATGCCCTTCGCTTCCCACCACTAGCCACCTGTGGCAGATGGGAGAGCTGACCCAATGTCTTCCCAACTGTAGCAGAGTAGAGCTGACCCTGTGGATGGGGACAAGGGCAGAATGTGATTAAGGGAGATCTAGCCCAGCCTCTCCATCTCTCCTTTCATTTCCTGTGGCAGATGGGAAAGCTGGCCCTCAGGTCATCAGAGTGAGGGAGCTTGCCCCTCCTTTTACTGGGTGCATCACTTGGGAAAGTGACTCCTGCACCTCACCTGGGCAGCAGAATAGAGCTGGCCTGCTGATGTAAGTGAGCTGGCCCAGAGGGAGGAAGAGCAGGAGAACTGGCCCCACATTTTGTTGTTTACTGCATAAAGTGAGTTAGCCTAAATAGAGCTGGAGAACTCACCTTGGTGTTGAGATGAAGGACAACCAGTGAGCTGAGCATCCCAGCTACCGAGGCAGCTCAGTGGAAGAGCCCATTTACAGCATGTGCAAGGCTCAGTATTTGATCTCCCACATTGGGAAAACAAACAAACAAACGATGTAATGTCCACAGCGGACGATGCTCCCTCTATAGCTTCATTCACAGCATGGGATATGTATTTACTATGGTGAAAACCAAATGTGACTGTATTTAAAAAACTGGATGAGATTATGTCATAGGACTGTTAACCAAGCAATAACACTAATGTTAACTGATACATTTACTCCCAATCTACGGTGAAGTATCCCATTTGATGTCTTTCTCCCACATCTGGCATGTCCTTTCTCCTGATAGTACATCTGTGAGGCCTTCCCGTTTCCCCACAATCTTGGTTAAACCACTCACAGCCTCCTTCCTATGATTCTGGAGTCTTATTTTCTCCCTAGGTAGATTCTGCTGCTCTCGTTGGAGAATCATCTTCTTTCATCAGAATTCATGTGGGTGGGGAGAGGGTTGGCATTTTGAATTGAAATGTAAGGTTAAAATTAAATGAGAGGTGGAGCCAATTACAGAGAACAGTGATACAGCAACTGTAGGAGTTTTAGTTGAAGCAGTGAGTCATAAATACTTCTTACCATAAAAAAATAGACAAAGATGAGTACAAAAATAGAGGCAATGCTCTGAGGAGATATCTATATTTATAGATACACTTTAAGACTTTATGGAAAGATACTCAAGAAAATTTCCTCTAAGAAGAGAAAATTAGCTAGGATTGTTCTCTAGATGATTAAAAAATATTTTAGGAAATTTTATTCCTATAGTTCAACAAATATTGAAAAATTGAATCACAGTGATATTCAAAGCAAGATAAATAATGTCATATAATATACTAACAATAGCCAAACTCTCCAGCTGTTTTAGACACTGTACGTACATGTAGCTCCAGCTGTTGTGGAGACAGAAATGAAGGATTCTTAAACCCAAGGTTTGCAGGCAAGCCTGGATAACCTAGTGAGACTCTGGTAGTTATCGCTAGAGATTGCATTTTAAACTAGATTGTTGATATATATTAATATATATAGTTTATAATTTCTTTAAGAACAACTTGTTAATATATATTGAATTTGTTCCAATCTAAATAAATACATTTTAGAGTGTTATCAATAAATTATTACTAGCAGTATTATTTGAAATAGCCCAAAAGTGCAAACAATCTAAAACTACAAAATAAAGGAACACAGTGAGACCATAACACATCACAGAATAAAAACTATGAGATTATTTAGATACAGAAAATCACACAAGCTGATTGTGGTGGTATGCACTAGTAAGAAATTCTGAAAAGGCAGTGGCTGATGGATTGCAAATTCAAGGTCAACCCAAGTGTGTTGCTCAGTGCCAGGGCTTATGTGATGCCCTAGGTTTAATCCCTAGTACTTTTGAGAATCCACAAAAGGAAAGTTTAAGAACAAAAAAAAGCACAATCTCTCCAGTCAATCCTTGGCTCTTACTGCTTCCTGCTGTACGGTGTCTTTCGGCTCTTGTGTCTGTCTTGCCGACATCTCTAGCTGTTCAGGAAAAGCTAGCAAAATCCCAGTTCTGACTTGCCAATGGTCCACTCCGCCTTCCAGAGTTTGTGTGTCTTCCATTATGCAAAGGATATGGACACTGCTGGATTTCTCCCTTTGTTTTTTTTTTTTTCATTAAACCTTCCTTGTTTATCTAATAGTGAGGCCTGATAGTTTCAGCTTCTCCCTGGCCAGCTCAGGAAAGAAGTATTTTGTCTGAGGCTCATCCTCTGGGCTTGGAAGCCTAACACTGCAGCGTCTTTAACATTTCCCCTTCTCTTTCCCTCTTTGTCTTACATCTCTTCCTGAATCCCCCAATCACATCAGTTTATCAGTAACTTTTCTCCACAACTTGAAAACAATAAGAATTATAAGAACCAAGTTTCTCTTTATTTTCATAACCATCTTAGATGAATGTATCTTTCCTCCAACTCCCAATCCTGCATTCTGGCATCTAGTCCTTCCCTTAATTTCTAGCTCCTCAGCCATGAAGGTGCCCACTGGCTTCTTCCTGAGCTCTTTTCTTGGTTTCTACAGAAGACAAACTTAAACCTGGCCTGTCCCCTGCCCCCACCGCCCCTTTCTGACTCCCCTCTTTAGCTGTTCTCAATAGGGTCCTTGTCAGAGACTGTATATCACTTTTGTACTCTTTGGGCTCTGGTCCCAGTGACTCTCACATTTTATCTTGCTGACTCTCCCTCAGGGATCCCTTTCTTGTTGGTGACTTCGAGTATAATTTACAAGAAGACAAGGCTGAGACTTTGCCTCTATCTTTAACGGATCTTTTCAGCATGTAGGCAGGGTGTCTAAATGGCTGCTGAATACTTGGAAGAATGTGTCCTGGGACTCACTCTCTCTCTAGTCCCTTCTACCCTTTAAAATAAAATTTAATGATACATCTACCTAAGTTAGAAGCCATAGGGTAAACTTTTCTTCTATTTGTTCCTTAATTCAGCATTCAATTGGCCAAAATTCTAGCACCTAAATATTTCAGAGATGTTTCCATTTCAGCTGGATATTTAATATCAGTTTAAGCTAACTTTTTTACATCAGTCTTATCGGCATCTTCTATTTACGGGATGTTGGCAACTTCTAGTATGCAGCTCTCCTTAAAAGGAAGCAAAACAAAAATAAGTATTTTTGTTCCAGTTGTAGGAAATGCTCACACATGGCGTGATTTCCATCTACTATCCCAGTGCCGCTTACTGACCAACATATGGGGATGGGAAGTGAGGCTCACATTTAACTCTGCAGCTTATGAACTTGCTCCAGAACACCACTCTTCTAACCCAGTGTCTCTCCATTGCCCTGCACTGTGCACATATGTGCATGTGCACATGTGCCCTCCAACACACGTATCCAAAACACATTTATATTTTAAGATATTCTCAATATTTCTAATGTTTAATGGAGGTCTGGTATTGGAGAATTGTCTGTATTTTGTCAATCATGTTTAAATAAACGCTGATTGGCCAGGCAGGAGGTGTAGGCAGGGAAACCAGACAGGAAGTGGAAATGATGCCAGGGGAGCAGGAGAATTCTAGGGAGGAGGAAGCTGATTCCCCCACTCCTGCCCAGGCCACCAAAGCAGAAGGATGTGAGCTGCCCCACTGAAAAAGGTACTGAGCCACATGGCTAAAATAGATCAGATAAATGGGTTAATCAAGATGTAAGAGTTAGCCAATAAGTAGCCTGACCTAATGGGCCAATCAGCTTTATAACTTAAGGAGTCCTCTGTGTTATTTTCTTTGGGGCTAAACAGCTGGGGGGGGGGGGACCGGGCAGGACAGAAACACAAACAAACAGGCCTCCTCATGTTACAGAGGTCAATATCAATTTCCCTCATTTTATTTTTATATTCTAATTTTATTTACCCTTTGAAAATTTCATATACATATACAATGCATTATGACCATCAAAATACATTCTATTGTTCTTTCTAAAGTCAAATCTCAGACTAGGGTACCCAGACTGGTCCCTGCCATCCCCACACATACACTCAACTCAGTCATTTAATTGTCTTCAAAATGACAGTCAATTTCTGATAAAAAAATCAACAAACCACTTTATTTTTTTATTGTTAAATATATTTTACTTGTGAAGTATATCAATTCAGTGTTTTAATTCCCTTAGATTGTGAAATAAAAGCAATACATCTAAAAAACCAAGGTGGATAATCTACCAGTTTTTACAGAATTCTTATTAAAATATCTGGCTTAAAGTTTAGATCATCAAACGTGTGCACATTCAGAAGTATCCTTACAATGCTTGACAATAGATAACTGCAAAGCATTTGAAGAATTATAAACATTTTCACTCTAAAACAAGTGAATATGATAATAAACCTGAGCTTAGCTTGCAAAAAAATTAAAAATCCCTTTAAAACTCCACTATGCCTTAGTTTCTAACCAGGATCAATGATATTTTCTTTATTTTATTCAATTGTGAAAATGTATACAATTTTTCATTTCTTTCCAGCTTTCAGTGATCAGATTAAGGAATTAAATGTTCTTGCCTCTTCTGTCTCAAACCACTACATAATTTCACATATTTTTAAATGATTTACACAGAACTCTTCAGATATTCTAGGAGTTGTTATATAGAATGACTACACTCAAAATTTTTCTCATACATTTATTATAAGGAGAACAAAAGAGAAAGAGGATTTTTCAAAGTTTACATCATTTGCTTAACAGCAAGATATCCCAAAGGCAGTATCTGCTAATTTTCAACTATTGACATCTTTGTAACTTCTATTACACAATGAAACATTTCTCTTGGTATTCCTCATGCTTTCGTTTGACTTCATCTTTACAGTATTTTTTCACTTGTCCACATTTTCAGGAATATGCAAAATAGCCTGAAAAATAATTTAAAACCTTAAGTGCTTGATTACAATTTCCTGGATCTCAAGTATCTTTCCAGCTACCTGTGTTGTGTTCATTAAACCAAATCTGAGCAGCCTTGCGCTTTTGAAAGCTTTGCATCGCCAAAGACAAATTGAGTTATACAAAGAACTGGGTCTCTTCTTAGTTGTTCCATAACACTTTGCTAATCTTGGAGCAAATGTCTTGTATCTTAATGTCCTCAACCCACAGACAGGGTTTCCTTACTCATCTCTGTATCCTCAGGGCCTGGAATTTTAATAACTTTATTATTTTATTATTATTACTCATTGTTTTTATTGAGCTATATATTTTTCTCCCCTCACCTTTCTTTCTCCTCCTACTCTCCTACACATGATCCCCATGCTCCCAATGTCCCCAGTTTACTCAGGAGATCTGATGGCTCAGCTGTTGAAGGCTAGGCTCAATCAAAAATATAAGAATAAGTTTTCCATAATACTTCAGTGACTAAAATAGTGAATCTAATGCTCTCATGTCCTCATTGTTGCATGATGTTTTATTAAACATAAGATTATATAAGGATTAGAAAACAGAGAAAATACAAAAGAAATTCACCTACAGTTCTATCTTCTCCAAAGATGTTCACCTGGAAAAATATTTGGCATATATTTTTCAACATCTTAAGGCAAAAACAATTAAATATTTTTAATATAGTATATATTATGGACTAGACATAAGTCCTTATAACTAGTCCGATTAGGTGGATTTTTACTTTTGCATAAAGAAAATAATCAGAATATAACACAGAGAGTAAATCTTCTTGCTCCCACACCGAGTTTCCTTGCTTTTAAATCAGTGGGACCTTGTAGCAAGATCTGAATTCAAATCTGCATCTGTCTCCTCTTAGTTGCTATTTACAGCTTCTGCACCTCACTTTTCCCACTGAATAGTGGAGATAGTGATGTATCCTGTAAAGTGTTGCTGTGAACATTAAAATAGTAAGAACAACAACAACAATAACAACAACATTAGTTGACCACAGCCTTGTAGTTTATCAACACTTAATGCTACCAAGTCTCTAGGAGAATCAATTTTTTTTAAAAAAAAATGAGTTTAGCAGAAAGAAGATCAATCACTTAGCCCTTTCAGAGTGCAGATTCATAAGTGAGTAGGGCTGAAGGCCAAATTGCAAGGATTTAAAACAAGGCGTATACAGACAATGCTCCAGACTACTTCTCAAAGCACATTGACATAGAAAGAAGAGAAATATGTGGTATCTGGAGGGGGCAGCAGAGTCAAGTGAAAGTTCAACAGTCAAACAACACTGAGGAAACTGGTGGTTTGAAAGAGTTTGGGGATACCCCAAGTGAGAAGCAGGGTCTGAGACCTGTGTTGGACTTAGTAACAACACTTATCATTAGCAGAACACCCTTGACTTGGAATTAACCAACCCAGATTAATTGATGACGATTTGTGTTTTTAGGCTCCGTATTTTTTTTTTTAAAGAACTAAGCTCATAAGAATGGGCCTGAGAGTAAGAAAAGGTGGCTTTGATTGCTGAGCATAGTTTCAAAGGCAACAATGCCAAGTGTGTCAAGTTGCTGGCAATTAACATCTGTATTATCTTTGTATTGTGATCATTCAGGAAGTCTAAGAAACAGCTGAAATCTAGATTTAAAATAATTGACTGCTTTTGACTCAAAAATCATTGCTTTTGTTCAAAAGATGAAGAGAAGTCAAGATCTAACTTGTTTCAAGGAATCTGCTGCAGCAAAGACATGGACAACGCTCCTCTTCAGATGTGAAACTGTTCTGTTGCTCGTTTTCTCTTCACTGAAATTTTATTTTATATCGCACGCAGCTTTAGGTGGGAAATATTGTGACAAGGAAAGCAGACGAGTCCTGTTCAAAATGTGTGTTCAAAGGACATAACCACTCCACAATAGCATGATGGGTGCACATGCCAGAAAGCTGCCTCTGACCAGGATGGGTGCAGAGGCAATGAGGAGGACTTTGTACTTCCTCCATCAACATTACCTGGCAGGGGCCCTCTCACGAACTGGTATTCAAGATAAGACCTGACAGGATAGGAAAGGTTGGTGTGGTGGGGGTAAGTAAAACAAGGAAGAGGGGGATAGCTGAATGTATCAGTTTGTGATTTAAACAAAGTAGTTACAGGTGATGTAAAAAGTCCAGATTGGGACAGGCAACAGGGCTGAGTCTCTAAACTGTTTGCACTGCAAACATAAGGACGTGAGTTAGGATGCTAGCAGCCATGTAAGCAGTTAGGCTTGCATGCGACCTCAGAGCTGGGGGGATGGGTAGAAATCAGGAATATCTCTGCAGGTCATTGGCCACCCAGCACAACCCAATTCATAAGCCTTTTCATTTTCAAAAAATAAAGGAGATAAGTAGAGGAAGACACAGATGCTGACCTCTGGCATTCATGCATGCATGCACATGTACATGCATTCATACATATGTATACTGGCACACATGTGCACATTCCTATGATCATGTAAATTCATAGAACTAACATGCACACACACAAAGGCAGTTCTGGATTGATTATTGGTGCAATCAGGCATGGTAGCTAGCACCTGCAATCTTGGTTTCTTAAGATGCTAAAACAGAAAACAGTAAGATTGTGTTTGTGTGTTTGTGTGTGTGTGTGTGTGTGTGTGTATGTGTGCTTGTGTGTATATGTGCGTGTATGTGTGGATGTTTGTGTGTAGGAAATTAGTGTAATCTTAAAAGAGATATGATGTTATTTTTATATTATAAAATTTGTTATGCATATTGCCATATGATTTATTATTATTGACAATAATAATCATAACATCTCAGGTCAACGTTCACCTATTTGACAATAATTTTACCATGATTTTGGTGAAAGTGAATTAAAGAATTCACTTTTACCTCCTACCACAAACAAGGAGTTAAGAGAAAGGAGTGAGATGATACCTCAACAGTCCTCCAGTTCTTCTTAATGGAATTAGAGATGAGGCAGGCACATAAGTAGGAAATGGGGGCATGTGGCATATCCTTCACCAAGGTCTCACCCAATATAGCTACATAAGCAGTAAGACTTAGGCATAAAGAATATTCACTTGTGTAAAACATTTATCTTCCTTTTATATTGTGTAAGTAGAAGGTCTTTACTACTTATCTCCTTCCTGAGAAATATACCCTCTTGAATTGTGTAACACTGCATTTGTGAGTAAGAACACTTGCTAGGCACCATTTTCCTACAGAGCATGAGGGAATTAACTCTGCACGCATATAAAACACACATTGGTTAACTCAGAATTCAGTTTGTATGTGTATGTGTATGTGTACTTGAGCTCACAGGCATGCACACTCATGTGCAAGCAGGTACTGGGGGAGGCCTGAAGGGGGTTTTAGATCCCCTGGAGCTGGAGTTACAGAATATTGTGAACCACTAGAGTGAGTGCTGGGAAGGAAACTCAGGTCCTCTGCAAGAACAGTAATCTTAACCAGTTAAGCCATCTCTTCAGGCCCAAAGCATTTTTGGTTTACTTTTATTTTTTTAAGAAACTTATAACTTTCTTTTTAACTTAAAAATATATATTACATGTAGAAAATCCTTTTTGAACTTAGATAAAGCAAACCAGGAAAATCTTCCAATTCCAGAGGAAGAAGAAAGCTCATGGTCAAGAACGGGACAGCAGTGGCTTGAAAAATCACAGCAAAACCAAGTCAAATAGAGATGTGAACACTCAGAGCCCGAGTCTTAACTCTAGCAGAGGAGAAAATCAAAACATTCAAGACCCCACAGTTCCCACAATTTCATGACTAGGAATCATGAAACTTCCATACTTCTGAGGAAAACTTGAGGCTGGAGAGGAAGTTTACTAGCTAATGTCAAACAGAGAGATAAATGTCCTGTGAGAAACTTTAAACTATGGAATTTTGAACCATGAACCAGTCTTGTGGGAGTCATTATTGTACAGAAACCACACATACACACACACACACACACACACACACACACACACACACACACACACAATATACTGGAAACAAGTCAAGGCAAGTCACAATCATCCAAATCAGCCAATATAACTAGAGAGCTACTCGCTTGGAACTTCCCACCACACCCCTACAACAAATGACTGAAAATAATAGAATATGTTGTGTTCAACTGAGCAATTATTAAATTAGTTAAACTAGGTAAACTTCTAAACATACAAAGACCAAGATTTTTTTCTTTTTCTTTTTTCTTTCTATAAAAACAGCACCAATGGAAACATGGAGCGAGAACGTAGAACAAGAAGGGTAATGTATCTAGCACACACTGTGCAGGGGGGGAATGACCAGGTTAGGGATGAATCTTTACAGAGAAAGGGAAAAGACACAAAGCAGTGTGGCAGGAATAAGGAAAATTGCACAAACGATTATGAGAAGATGAACGGATGAGCTCAATGAGAAAGAGAGAGACAGTGAATGGATCTTTTAAGCTCCAGACTGGTCTGGCTCACACTAAAGGCAAAACTGTGGAAACATCTGGAACAGGAAGAAAAAGAGCAGAGAGTGACTGCCATCACTCTTCTACGAGGCATCAACCGGGGAACAAGGAAGGATTTAGAGAGCGTGTAGAGAAGGCTTGCAGAGGAGAAGCCAGAGTCTGTCTTGCTAATATTGCTCTGTTACTGGAACTTAATAATTTATATGTTTATAAAATGCAATCATATCAGGCATTGGTGGCATGTTCCTTTAATCCCAGCACTCAGGAGGCATAGGCAGTCAGATCTCTGTGAGTTCATGGCTAGCCTGTTCTACAGAGCAAGTACCAGAACAGATTCTAAAGCTACACAGAGAAACCATGTCTTGAAAAAAACAAAGGGGAAAACAAAACTACAATCACTGTTGATAAAAAAATTTAAAATATTTTTACATAATAGCAATAACAATGTTACAAGTGAAAATGTATTTATAAAACAAGTTGAGTTTCAAAATAGTGACAAACCTGTGTGGCCTTGGACTAAACATACAGCGGCTGCTAACCTGTGGCAGAGAAAAATGATAAAATATGAGAAAAAGAAGCAAAATAGTTTGGAATAAGCAGAAAGATAAAAAGTATTTTTATTAACAGGAAATCCCCCAAACTATTAGAAAAATATACAATTTAAATCAAGATCTTAATGCATTTTTTTTTACTGAAGTTGATATTAAAGAGTAGATAGCGAGTGTAGCCAAGATGATTCTATTGCAGATATTAAGCCTTATTATAGATACTCTTATCACAGTACTGTGTCTGTGATACTGGGGCATACAGAAAGATATATAAAATAAAGTCCAAGACCAGAGTGAAGAGCAGAAAGTGTATCACATAGAGGTATAGATCCCCCCCTATGAGAGAAGAGGGAAAATTCAGTAGGCAACATTGGAACATGCTTTCTGTATGGTAAGAAATATATCTAAACTTTATATAAACTCTTAAGATGAAATCAACTCAGATGAAGTCAATTTCAAAATGTGGAAAGAACTTTAGAAACATTAAATGAAAAGTTAGTCCAATTTGTGTTGCTCATATACTTACTGGAGCATGATTAAACTCCCAGTGGCCAGCCCCTTAAAAACAATTGAGTCCTTCCCCACCCACACCCCCACCAAAAGCCATCAACTGTGAAGAGCCACACTTCAGCATCTCTTCCACAATTTTTAGAGTTCTCTTCAATGGCTTCCTGTCACAAATTGAATTTGGTATATTTTTTCTTTTTCTTCTTTTTGGTGGGGGAAGGAGACAGGGAAGGTCACAAAGGTGAGAGGAGTGGACATGGAAGGATTGGGAAGTGAGTGTGATTGGAGTCCATACTGTAAATAGTTAATAAAAGTATCATTTGGGGGAGGAAATTTTAGAAGAACATCTTAATTTTGGGTAACACAGAACTTCCTAAGAAACACACAAGTAAATTCACGTTTACTCTTACCAAAATTTAAGCTTCTGCATGAAAAAATTATAATCAATAATCAAATAATCAAAATATAGTAGTGGTCTCTATGCTGTGGAGGCGATAATTGGCATCCAAGAGAGACAAAGAAAAGAAAGTTGAAAGGAAAGAAAGAAGAAAGTAGGGGATGAAAGGAAAAACTAAAGTCGCTGAAGTCCAGTAGAAGTCACTTAAGATATGAAGTTCTGGATGGCCAGCAAGAAAATGAAGGGTGCAGAAACGCACTAAAACTCAGGGAATCATAAATGAAGCTATGCTAAGATAGCATTTCACACCCATCATATTGACAAGTAAAAAAGAATTAAGCTATAGAAAACAAGCCCTTGTGGAGGCATGGAGCAGTGGCAGCAGGCAAGCTCTGCTGTGAGATGTACATTGGTCCAACCACTCCAGAAAGGACCTGGACAACACCTGCTGATGGTGAACACACGGCATTTGTGAACCTGCAAAGAGATGCTTTCCAGGGTCCAGGCCAGCACATTCTTCATATGTAATTTGTAATAGAGAAAACTGAGCATCAGTAGGAGAGTGGATAAAACGCTTGTGGCATAAACAACTGTTGCAACCTGCGTGCATGTGAGTGTGTCTCTGTGTGCGGGTGTGTCCATATGTCATAACCACAGATACATGCACACATACACATACACATATATATCTATGAAATTCAAATATGTCTGGCAACTTACTGTCTGATACATACATACAACAATAGCATTATAAATTTCCTAGTTAGTTGCTTTTGAAATAGTTTTATCATGTGGACCATGGTTGCATCGAACTCATGATCCTTCTGCCTTCGCCTCTGGAGTACTGGTATTACAGTCATGAGCTACCAAGCTTGATATGTGTGTGTATGATTTAAACACAACACAATATATTATCGCTGTAGTCACTCACATATGTGTGCAGAATAGACTGACTGCATGGCATCATGTCATGGTCTTGATATTGTTTATGGGTATAAAACATTGGCTAACAAAAGCAAAGGATCAAAGAGGATCGTTGTTTGTCATACCTTGTTCCACATAAAACAGTGCATGCTGTACATATGTCTTCATGCCCCTGCCTCCCTGTGTGTATCTTCCTTTCCAATCTGAGTTTTAAGTACAGCAAACATGACAACTGCAATTTTGTGGTATTTTTCTATTAGCTTTTGCGTCTCCTAACTTCTTGATGTTACGTATCTAAAGCCATGAGAGTGAATCAGCTGCTGCTTTATGATGATCTGAGGCCAAAAGTCTAACAGAGGGATTAAAATCCCAAGGAAGAGGCTAGGAAAAAAAAAAAAACAAGATATATCAAAAATGGTAATTTGCCTGCCCCTTTCAAGACGAAGTCAAAGCCAGTGTGAGGTTCCCGCTGTGTTGCTAGTTAACACTGCTACTCCAGCCTACTCTGGAGTGCTGCCTTGAGAATACAGAGGCAGAAGAGCAGCCAAGATCTTCTGGGGAAATGAGGCTGAGCAGAAGGTAGGGTGCAGAAATGATTTTCCTGGGGCTCGGGGAGGTCAGCAAAGCAAAGCAAAACAAACAAAACCCTGAAAAGCTGAGGACAGAAGAAACACTTCCCACTTGAGGACTCCCGAGACTGACACAGAGGCTTTTTATTTAGATCAGCCTCTCCTTCCACCCTCCTTCGCTGTCCTCTGCTGCCACCTCTGCCTTTCCTCTGGTGATTTTACAGTATCAAGAGAAGACATGCTCAAGACTCCATTGCACATTTTGATGTTTGGATTTCAGAGTTTTCACACTTTCTCTCTTTTCCTGCCCTAAACAAATGCAAATTATCAATTGCTTCTCAAACACAAAATTGCTAACACACAGCAAATGTGTTTCAGTGCCTTGCACACACACACACACACACACACACACACACACATGCACATGTGCACGCACTCACACACATATATCATGTTATAATCAATGTATTCATGTCTGTAAAATCTCATGAAATCCATTCATTTGTTATGTGAATGTGTGAGATTTCTGTTTTGTGGGTTTGTGAAGTTAGACTTAAAATAAGTTTTCCTCTGTGGTGTAGTTATTGAAAAAATGTAATGTAGCTAGATACAAATTAAATGGCTTAAAACAATTGTAATCTACCCATTCATACAGAAGTTAATTCTAAATAATTTTTCTCACTTCATTTTCTGGCTTATAATCAAAGGGCTGAAACAAGGCCAACTTTAATTCAACTGTAAAATTTGTGTTACCAAACGATTGGGTACCTCCCATACTGTCTCATTATCATTCTGGTTCTGAGAGGGACTATTTTTCTTTAAAATTGGGGACTGTTATTCTTTATGAAGATCAAATTTGACAGCTGAAATGGACAAAGAGAGTTCTCTGAGCCTCGCTTGTAGCTAGGGGTTTGTGAGCTCACCGAGACGTCACTCTGACGCCTTGACTCTCGTTGTTATGTCTCCATAGTATGTTTATGCTAAAGTTCCTTTATTGCTAGCATGCTGTCTAATTCTTCACTGCCTTCTAACTACACTGGAATCTATTGCTCTGTTGTTGGAAGTTTCTGATCTTTGAAACACATTGTTGGATTTCTTGAAGCATAGTGTGGGAGGCAGCGACCTGAACTGCAAACTCTGTTACCACCTCGGCACACATCCAGGGCCTTGAGTTGGCACTCTCCAGTATCTGCTCCTTCTATGACCTGCTGGAGTGCATGAGAGGGATTCCTTCCAGAGGCCTTGAATCTGACCAGCAATACATTACAAAATTTGCAAGTAAGGCTGCGTGGACAAAAGGATCTATGGCATGATATAAGCAACAACTCCCAGTGCCACTAAGACAAATTGAAGAGGTGATGGAGAGGTAAAAAAGAGGAAGGAGCAAGGTGTTTTTTGTTTGCTTGCCTTTTTTGTTTACTTTTAATTTTTTCTTTTATTATTTTTATTTATTTTATTTTGGTTTTTGAGACAGGGTTTCTCTGTCTCTCCTGGAACTAGCTCTTGTAGACCAGGCTGGCCTCAAACTCACAAAGATCTGCCTGCCTCTGCCTCCCGAGTACTGGAATTAAAGGTATGCGCCACCACTGCCCGGCCTTTGTTTATTTTTAAATTGGTATTTTAATGTAATTTTTTATTTCTAGTTTATTTTTACGATTTCTTTTTAACTTTTCCTTGGGAGTGCTCTACAACGGTGAAGGCAGATACAAAGGGACTGGGAAATGTGCAGTTGGGTGCCTGATATGAAACTCTCAAAGAATCAATAATAATTATGCTAAAAATGCAACAGTGCTTTCTGTTTTCCAAATAAAAACGCATACGAGCTACGGTATGCTTAGAAATCTGCCCCTGTGCTTACACCACACATCTACACCACTACCGCCACTCTAACTTATGAGGCCGAGAGCAAATAAATGTGACATTAGTAAACTCACCTAGAAGAGCATATAACATACTTGGTTACTTTGACAGCATGTGTTTTTAAATATTATGGTAAAGCAATCATCACATTGCAATTTATTTAGCATTTTCTGGAATAGCAGGTGATAGTCTATTTTTAAAAGTTCTTCAATTTATTGAAGCTATCATTCTATATGATTGTCTATAAAGTTAGGCTCAATGTCACACTCAGATAATCAGCTAAGCTTAAAATCTCTCTTAAAGTAGAATATTGTTCTCTCTCTTTTCTTCTTACCCTTTCCTTTTTAAAAAGAAAAACATTGGTTTAGTAATGATTCTCACATAAGACCAGCCGTGCTTCAACCCATTCCTTGCCAATTGGTATTAGGGTATCAGATGTTGAGGTTGAAATCTGAATTGAGATTTATGTGATCTTCATATCTGTGTTTTCCTCATTACTGGAGTGATTAGAAAAGCTCAGTAAGGATTCCTCAGTTAGTGTGTGGTGCCAATAAGATCTTGGAGGTTTCAAGCAACCTGTTGTGTAAGAGGCATGCCCTGTGTTTCCAGCATTTCTGGAGGTTCAGTCCTCAGGGAGCTGTAGTACAAGCAGATGCTATATATGCACATGCTTACGAACTAGAAGGAATCTCAGGAGAAGAATGGACCCAAAGGAGATTTAAACAGACATGACACATGACAACATTTGCATACTATGCATCAACAGTCAAAAACAGTTGGGTGTTTTCCTTAATGTAGTGCTATTAGATTATCAGAATCTCATGAAGACAGCGAGTAATAGAAGGATTTGCAGAAAATTGAGAAATGTCCGGAAGGAAAGTTGAAGAATGGTCGGAGATCTGCCGTTGACGAGAAATGTAAGAGAAGATAATGCGGTACTGATCATGTCCAGAAGTCCAGCATGAGGGATAACAAAGTGAAAATAGCCAGGCGGTGGTGGCGCATGCCTTTAAACCCAGCACTCGGGAGGCAGAGTCAGGCCGATTTCTGTGAATTCGAGACCAATTAATTCCAGGATTGGCTCCAAAGCTGCAGAGAAACCCTGTCTTGAAAAACCAAAGAAAGAGAGAGAGAAAGAGAGAGAAAGAGAGAGAGAGAGAGAGAGAGAGAGAGAGAGAGAGAAACAAAAAAAAGTGAAAATCACCAGGACAGAGAAGTTGCTCATGGTGAGAATACAATGGGTTCAGTTTGAGGGACTGTGCTAAAATGATGCAGACAATACTCTATGGAAGGGTTTTGTGTATGGTTGGAGCTTAAGGGAAAAAAATGGGCTGTAATTTCACATATAAAGCCATAAATGGGGAGTAAATCCAAATGTTGTTATTGGAAGAAGTTCACAATGGAGCCAAGAAATGACCGGGCAAATTAGACTAGCAATGTCAGAAAACAGAAGGTTGCTTTGTCAACCAAATAATCAGTGTAAATTAAATTGTGTTTCACAAATAGAACTAGTATGACCTGTTACAGGAAAATTTGTCTACAAATTTGCATAATTCCACCATATGTATGAATAAACTCACAAAAGTCTATGTCTACTTTGATATGCAGAAAAACTTATGTTCATATATAAAGTATATAATGTATCTATACAACTATTTATGTACAAAAATGCTTTATACAACCATTAGATGTATTATATAAATATGTGTGTATACTATATATACATGTATGTATACATGCATTAAGCATTTTCTCAGTATTTCTTTACAAGAAAGAGTTGGCTCTGGGAACCTGGGCACCAGAAAACTGTTCCCACACCTCGCTCACCTCTTCAGCAGAACAGTTGCCACCCTTCCCTGAAGAACTGGCCTCAATGATGTGGGTACAGCAGAGCTAGGCAAGCTTTGACAGCCCTAGGAGAACTGCCGCCACCACTGCGTGCCACAAACAGAGAACGGATCTCACATGCAGGTGAGCTGGCCACACCCCTCACCATGCACTCCAGAAAGCTGGTCCCCAGGTGAGGGAGAGCTGGCCCTGACCCTGACCCTTGCCTGAAGGGAAGCAGTCCTGGTAGAGGCCAGGACTGACCAACTCAGTTACCACCCAACCCCACATCCAGGTCTTTGAGTTGGCCCACTCAAACATCTATCCCATCTAGGACCTGCTGGAGTATGTGAAGGAACCCGTCATACTGAACCATAGCTGCAGGATCGCCATGACTCAGGGCAATAGCAGGATAGCCAAGAGAAGTTTCAGTGAGGTTTCATTATTGATGGTGTTTCAGAAGTTTGAGACTCTGAACTAGGTGTGCCAAGAGCCAGAAGCCTTGAGCCAGACAAACAACTCATTGCATAAAATTTGTAAATAAAGCTGCTTGGGCAAAAGTGAATACTTTGTGCCATAACACAGCTCTTAATATCACTATGACCAAATGAATATTTGATGGAGAGGCAGGAAAGACAGAGGAGTGAATTTTATTTTAATTATTTTTATTTTATTTTATTGTGGTAGGAGAAAGCTACTGGGTTGGAGGACAGACATGGAGGGACTGGGAAATGAATGGAATAGGGTGCTTGATGTAGACTATCCAAAGAATCAATAAAATGAATTATGTTTAAAAAAAAAGGAATGGGCTTGTCAATGGTCAGGCCCCCCCCCATTTTTTCCCTACAACTCTTGCTACTTACAGGTAGCAAGGGAGAGGAGCAGTTATTGCCTTCAATTGAATACCACCAGTGACCCCAGTAGGTTCCAATGGACAGTTCCAACTCACTGGTCACACAGATGGCCCTGGTTACATTACATGGGTCACAAAACAAAACCAAAAGTCATGGCCCTGTGAAAGGGGCTGATGGAAACGAAGAAGTGTTGATAATGACAGGAGAGAGATAAATTGGATAGGAAGAAAATAATCGGAATACATTATAACATGACCAATTTTGTCAAATGACAAAACAGAAAAGAAAATTACGAAAGTTTGTTGACCGTGGCAGAAAGGGATCCTATAAATTCCAGAGAGGCCTGCCTGGAATTTTTAAAATGCCTTGTGAGTTCTTGTTTTGCGAGCAATGGCATTTCTGCGATGCCCATACAGGATTGTCCCCAAAAGAGCGCGAAATTGGTCTACAAGAAGGTGCAGTTCAATATGAAAAGAAGATGGCCTTTTTAAGCAGTCAGTTCTCTACTTAGTTACTTGGTAAAGGTGAAAGCTGTTTTATTGTAGAAATGATAGGAAAGGCATCTCGATAGCAAACTACAAAGTATAATTTATAGTAAATCCTTGTGAAGGATCCAAGTTTGTTTGAGAATCCTAACACCTCAATTGCAGATCCTCTTGACTTTATAGTCTATTGAGTGACTTATTGAAAACTGAGGCATCAAACAATTAGAATGTTCATTCCTTCCCCAGTTAGTGTTCATGTTCCCCGTGTATTTATTTCTCCAAGCTCTACAGGTCTTACGCATATGCATAGATGCACGTGTGGAGAATATCATGGTGATTCCTCTGGGATGTTGGCATTACAAGATACCGAAGAGCACTCTCGTCTTCTGTTTTTGCACAGATGTCCTGAATCATTATTGTGCTCAAGTGTTACACTTGGATTATCCTGAAATCCAAGTGTTAAGTATATCAGAGAAAAAAAATGTGAGCATGTAATTTGGTTCTATGCCATTCTCCTCAAATTCCCTTTTCCATGTTATTTGGTACCAAGAAAGCAAATTCCATAAGACTACTTGGCTAAGGAAGAAAAGAAAGTAAAGAAACTCTCACGGAATTATCTCTGTTATTACTCATACTTATTATTTTACAGCATAATAAAGGGTTTGTTATGATATTTTTACACATTTAACAATATTACTCAATAAACCTATTGCTTTAAAATATATTCTAATACTTTTTATCTAAGGATCCTCACATGATTCAAAGTAAAAAGGAAACTAATTGAATACATAACAATGTTATGAAGACATAGTTAAGAATACAGATTCCAGCTTCTATTTCCCACCCTGAAAAGCTCTCTGCCACCTGTTTCCCCCCACCCTGCTTCTCCATTTTGTCTTCCAGCATACAACCCAGTCAGAGGTACTTGTACCACTATAGTCTCAGAGTCTTTTCCTATTTTGCCCATGAAAGTGCTGGGCAAGTTTATTTTTTTTAGTTTATTTTTATTTTATTTTATTGTTATTTTTATTTTTTAATTATGTGTATAGGAGTTTAGATACATGTACATGAATGCAGTGCCCGTGGAGACCAGAGGAAGACTCAGTTGCCAAATATGGACTCTTGGAACTGAACTCAGGTCTGCAGAAAGAACAGTATCCACTCTTCACTGATTAGCTATCTGTCTAGCCCTAGAATATAAATGTATATATGTGTGTGTGTGTGTGTATGTGTGTGTAGAATATCATGGTGATATGTATAATATGTGATACACACACACAAATATATAATACAATATAATTTGCAACCAATATGCATGCAGAGGGAGAAATAGAAGTCTAAGAAAGTTTAGGTGGATGCCAGAATCACAGAATTGGAGTCTAGGATGGAGGAAGAGCTCAGGCTTTGGGTCCCTTTCACACTGTTTACCCCAACTCACATCTTCCTACATGCTGTGTGTCTGTATGTAGGTTTCAGATGTTAAACAGAAATGGGATTATTTGTGGGAGGTTAAGGGACCAGCAGGAGGGAGGATGCAGGCAAGGGGGAGTAATAGGTGAGCAAATATGAGCAAAACACAATGCTGTATAACATTCAGGGAAAGTAATAAGATCTATTATTTTGTGAGTTACCTAAAATTAATAATAAAAAGAATTATTTTGCATCAATATACAAGAAAGGCTGGATACATTTTTAAGGAGTGCTTATATACACAAATACTTTCACCTCAAACTTTTGATTCTAAACCGTTCAATCCTACTGCTGTCAGTTGCCAAAGTTCAGCGGGTCAACCACTCCTAACACTTAACGCCAGTATTTAACACCATTTCACCATTTGAATGTCCCTAGACCTAACTTGCTCTTGTATATGCATCAAAAGGCATGTCGACCGTATGTGAGAGGGGGAAGCAAAATGAGGGTGAGTGAAAAGAGGACGGGGGGGGCCAGCGGGAGCAGACAGGAGAGGGCAAGGGACAGAACAGGAGAAAAATGTGATAGGTGAATGGCCTAGCGAGCCCCATCATTGCATACAGTGAACCTGCTCTAAAAAAAACATTTCCATAGGAGTCTTTCGATTTGATTTTGTCTTCAGCCAACAAATGTGCCTTACAATTTTAACACATGTGCCTTGCATGTCAAAAAAAATTCTTGTCATTTGAGATTAGCCCTGGCTTGGTTTTCTTTATGTCATGTAAAATTTGAACTCGTTTCCAGGGAAATATACACATGTATCAGGTACATTCAAATTCCCTTCTTCTGTTCAACTATCAAGTTTGGTTTCCATATTAAAATCTTCTAAATTTTACAATGAAAATTTTATGCTTTAATGAATTTAGGTAAATTTCCAAAAAAATTAAGATATACAAAAGTATAAAGAAGACATGAAATAGAAGAATATTTTTTTAAATTAATAATACCAAAGAGCTTTTTTTATTGTTCAACTTCTCACATATGTGCTACCAGGTTTATTGAAAATGTAATTTGGTTAAAACCAAATGAACCTAATTGAATGGTATAACTATGACCTTTTACCTTTATTATCATGGTAATTTACTAAATCAATTAAAAATTTAAAAGAAAATTTCCCAATAAAAAGTAAAACAAAACCCAATTTTGAAAAAATCTCGCCTTTGTGAAAACCAAGGCATGTAAGCTTTAAAACATTTAATTCCCTTTACCTTGTTCTGTAAAAATATCACTATTAAGGTACAATAAAATATGCCCAAATTTTTATCAAATTGTTATTGAGGTACATTTTATAGTGAATAAATAATTTTTTACTATATATAGTGTATAAACTATGTATATAGCTTTGATATACAATAATTCATCATACTTCTCACTAATTTCATTAAAAATGATTAAAATACAATCTTAAAGGGTTTAGATGATATTTTAAAACAAACTAACATCAAGAAATAAAAAAATGTTTTTGCTGTAGATGCTGCCCATTTCCACTAATGAAAAAACAAAAACAAAACTAAACAAAAACAAAAACCACTGAATTAAATCCAGCACACATGGTGAATTGCTTCTGCCTTTCCCCTTTTGAATAGTTGTTGAAAGCAAAATAACCAATCAGTCTTATCTTAGGTGAGTCTGTTTCGGGCTTAGAAACATACAAAGCTCTCTCTTTCTCCTCTCTCGATGAGATAGGTTCATTTCATATTTGTGTAATACCCTGGAAGAAATTAGGTTTCAATAAAGTCCATTTTTGTCACTGCATGTAGCAATGAATATCACACCCAGCAGGGCACAGTGGCACCTGGCAGTCCAGACCCCAGTGTAGCACTAACCATCTGGGGGCAATTACAACAAGGTATTCTTTAAGGACCAGATGGGACCAAGGAACAGAAGCGCCTGCCCCTCCCCGCCATTCACAACATAATTCCTTTCAATGATATACTTAATCCCCCCACCAGCTACGCTTTTCAGCTTGCTGTTGCCACTGTTCCTTTATGTTAATTCAGTAGCAAGACAGAGAAAAAGAGGGGGACTGAGAGTACAAGAAAAAAAGGGGGGTGGTGGTGGTGGAGAGGGAGCCACCACCAGTGCCACCAGGGACCGAAAAGAAATTATTCATCCCTAAATTGTTTCCACCACGGCAAGTACAGTAACAATTTTTTTTTTTAAAAGGGGGGTGAAATTATCCTAAAGAAGGCCAGTGTGACAGCCCTGTGTGGCACCAGCTGAGGTTTACTCAGCCACCTGTTAGCTAGAAAGCTCTCTGCACTGGCTGAGGATGCATTTAACCAGTTTAAAGGATCTTTATTGACGGGCCGGCCACCTCCATTCAGCAGCCCGAGCCATAGGCCCGCTTTGTGGTCATATGTGGCACACAAGCCTTAATTCAATTACGCTGTAAGCCTATCCAATCTGCACCGCTGGCCTTTCACTTTTGTGCCATTTGTCTTCTCTGCTCTAAAGAATTTTATATTAAAGAGGGAAGGGCACCCTACAACCCAGTTGTCTTTATTTTTCAGTTAAGGTTCGTACCGCAGGTGCGCCTTTACCTTTCAGCTCGGGAGAAGCATTCTTCTTCGAGTGATGTTTCAGACACAAGCATTTGTGATTGTTTGGTAACAATGCTTTCCTCGCATTCTGATTTTTATTTTTTACTAATTAGGTGCTGTATGTTCAAAATCTCCACAAAGCCGAGTCTCCAAATTTGCATCTTCACAATGGAAAGAAAGAAAATACAAAAAGAAAAACCGACGAGAATGACAGTCGTTAGCTTTGTTCATGCATGTTTTTTTTTTAATTTAAAAAAGAAAAATATTTCTTAGAAAATGTTATATTTTTGTTTCTCTTACATATCTGGCACACTAAATATGGTTTATGTGAAGGGAGCTCATTCACCACTACAACTGTTTCTTGAAAAAATTGAATTTCCATATGAGTTATTACATATATTGAACCTGTTCATACTGTTTAAACTTTTGGAATTTCCAAATTTCTATTGCATTGGAGCAATGCGCATCTTTGTCAACTGTTTGACATTTTCCTAGTACTTCATGAACAGTCAAAGTATAAAGATGGGTTTCTCAGAGTGAGTGATGATTTCATTTTCAAAATCATATTTTTGATCAGGTTGAGAGGTCATCTCTTTGAAATGAATCATACACAGTGTCATAGCCACCCATAGCCTACACCTTGTGCCCATACATGTATGAGTGGTGCGGATCATTCAACACCAATGTGTCTACAAGTTATTAAATGATTTGTTATGAGGATTAAAGAAATTTCAAAGATAAAGAAACAAATATTTGGCAAAATATACTTATTTCCCACCAAGTCAAAATATTGCAGAAAATCTGTTACTAACCAGTGTTATTTAGAAAATAATAAATTATAGTGAACAATTACAGTGTGTTTTATATAAAAGTCACTATCTCTCTTGAATTATTGATTCAAAGCCATAAAAACACAGTAGAAACCATGGCATTTCAATTGAGAAGAAAAAAGATTTGCATATGATTTCAAAGAGAAATGGGATTTTAATATCTGCCTTTATATTCACTTAAAGTGTATCTCTCAGTGAAATAATGTACATTTCCTTTATATTTTCCTATGATGTCATGTTCCCCAAATAAGAAAAATCTCTGGGTCAGTAGTAGAAGCTAAGTAGCTTGCCAGGATGCTCGAAATTCTTCTGATTTCTAATTGAAGATTTTTCCAGTTGCTTCTCTATGACTATTTCATACACTCTGACTCATACAATTTAATATGTACACATATTAGAGAACCTTACCAATATTCTGTGAAATAGGAACAACTAGAATTCCAATAGTATAGAATCATATTAAACAGTGAGAAAAATGGACCTAGTCTTGTTCAATCAAAGAAATGCTAAGCCAAAAGTACATGCATGTTTAGTAACTTTTAACACCCCGTATAGAGACTTAAAAGAAAATAATAGCTAATTAAATTTGCCGTTTCAAAATGTGTGACTCACTTATGTGTTCCATTTCAATCTCTATAATACTAAAAGGAGCTGAGGTTGTGTTTTGTGAAGAACCTGAGAATCTTGGAATTTGAGCTTGGATATATGAAAGCATTTTGATATGAAACATAAGAACCTGATTGTGCTTGCTTTGAAACATTCTAGATGAAGTGTAAGAAGTGAGTTTCATATTGGAATTGTAGCTCTAGTGGGTGTCTTACTCTTCTGAGATTTTGTCGGTTTCAAGAATCCTACAACAATTTTGAAATACTGGGCTCTATGATAACCTCACATAATAACTGAATTGTTATATATGGAAATAATATCTATTCTACTCTTATTAGTATAACAGTTCACACAACAAGACAGACTTATATGACATTCAAGACATATGTCTTGAATTTTTTTTTACAGTGAAAGCTCATAATACTTTCTGAAAGCATTTTAGTAAAAAGCCACTGAAAAAAAGCCACTAAAGAAAATTAAAAGCTGATATCCATAACTACACATATGTGAATACAACATTTGAGACTATGAGCTCAACAAAGCTCAGTAAATCAAATCACCAAAAAACTATTTTGGTCATCTGTTACTGAAAACTAGATAGTTACCAAAAGCTTTCAAAGCTAAAATTTGAAAACAGATTTTAAGCAATTAATGATTTAGTAATGATTAGTAATTTTATTAATATTTCACAATTCTTGCTGTGAAATATTCACTTTTGAATACGGATCATTACAGGGCAAAGGCACAGGTACTAGAAAGCTTGTTGTCGCCTTCACATTGTAGAATACACACATATGTCATGCATGCAGTCCTGTATGCAATGAAATAGTCCCTTCTGAGATTCCAGTGTGCTCTGACAAAAACTATCACTATGTACTGAAGCTTTTACCATGTGGCAATTCTTTTCTTTTTAATGTAATTTTCAATTATACTCTCCGATTAAGGAAGCAAAGCTGCATTCCTAAACTCTTTGGCCAGCCAGTGTAGCCTCATTGGAGAGCTCCCTATCTTAAATGCTGTAATGGACTTACACTTATAATAATAGAGAAGCTACATAAAACATTGATGATTAGTAGAGTGAGATGTGAGCCAATGAAGAAAAGAATAAGTGTGCATGTTCGTATGATTGTGTGTGTGTTGATTCTGACAGGCTGGAAGTGTCTGGGTGTGTTGCTTGCATCCATATAAATAAAAATTTGTATGTATCACGTGAGTGAAAGGGGCTAAATCAATAGATTACTTCCAGAGACCAATGACAATGAATTAATATATTAATATTGGATCCAGTGCTTGTCGACAGCCATGTAAGCAGGATCATTTTATCCTTAATACCCCTAAAATATAATGGTCCACAAAAGAAAATGAACCTAGAAAACTCAAAAATTTACCCAAGGTGACTTTGACAATAATTTTGAATGATGCCTTTTGAATGCAAAGGTATGTGAGCCTTAAAACTGCTGTTAACCACCATATCATAAGCCATAGAAAACTTACACTTGCCAGGAGTTAACTCTATGACTAGCAGTCACTGTGTGGCATGTTTATTGACTGGCCAAGTTCTTTCTCCTTTCCAGTTATTCTGATCATCACTGAAAGCAGCTGTGAGGTCTGGAAATCATTAGTGGAGTTCTACATAGACAAAAGGGGAGGAGATGACTATCTTTGACTCCGAATTTCCCAAGCCTCTCCCACGCTGTGTGATATGCTACCTGACATAAATTAACCTGCTACCACTAATGAAACAGAAATATCTTTTAGAGTTAGCCTCTTGATTTCATTTCAGTACACTGTATCTGGAACACAAGTAGCTCTTCTACAGATATTAAAGCGATGCTTAGTAGATGAATGAACAAAATGTTGAATGCAATTATACTGTTTTTTTCAACACTTACACATGAAAGGGCTGACTTACAGAAATGGAGTTTCTTTTTTGTTTCGTTTTGTTTTTTATTGTTTTTATTGAGCTATATATTTTTCTCCACTCCCCTCTCTTCCTCTCGCTCCCTTTTAATCCTCTCCCAAGATCGAGAGGGGAAAGATGTAGGGATGTTTAGAAATGGTGTTCTAAATGGAATATTTAAGATGGGCACTCAGGGTAGTCTGAAGGAATGTAGAGATGTACCATGAGAGAGAACTAAGGGCTGCAGGACACCAATGGCATTGAAGAAGATCAATTATCAACATTTCTTTTTTCTTTCCTTCTTCCCTCCCTCATTTTCTTCTTCCTTCCTTCTTTCCTTCCTTCCTTCTTTTCTTCTTTCCTTATTCTCCTTCCCTCCTGTTATAGAGTATTGTTAAAGATGTGCTACATTTGTTTATGCTGTGGAACATTTGTTTAATGATGTTTAATGATTTGTTGCATTTTTTTATGTTTTATTTGCTTAACTCTGTGAAGCTGTGTTACTCTGCCTGTCTAAAAACCCAGATTTGTCTAAAAAAGAGCTGAACAGCCAATAGCTAAGCAGGAGAAAGAACAGATCAGACTGACAGGCAGATAGAATAAATAGAGAAATCTGGGAAGAGACCAAGGAGCAAGAGAAGAAGAAGGAGAGAGGACAAAAGACAAGATTTTTTTTTTACTTGAGCAGGAAAGGGTGACAATTTAGATGACAGGAAGAGTCAAGCCTGTGCAGCAATCTGCTCTATTTGCCGACATCATACGGTTTATTCTTTCTTATAAGAAACAAGCCAAGTTAAAGTTGAGCATTCATAAGAAAGAATACCTTTATACTGAGTATATGAGTGAAACTAGAGAAAAACACACTTGACCCAAAAACTGTATGGAAGAAGCTTCTGACATATACTCAGTATAAAGGTATTTTATAGCTGCACCATCAACAGCTAAGAATGCTGGGTGCTCACTATGAGGCAGGTATTCTGCTACTTACCTCAAACATCTTAGACACAGGGAGGAGGGTGCTTTTTGTGATCTCCTTCTTTAAAGTGAGGAGCTGAGGTTGAACTAATTGCAGCAGAGTCACATGACCAGTAAGTAGCACAGTCAGTGCTAGAATTCATGTTGTCTGACTCCAGAAGTGTACTTTGAACAACTGTGCCAAGAGTCATGCCCATGGTTTTATTCAGTACTCAGTATGTAACAATCAGACTTATGAAACCCATTAAACCCTTTGTATTTCTCAGAACTATGCTAAGACCCAGAAAGCACCCAGAATGAATGGGACAGTCACTTTACCAGCACAAATAAAACATTTGTTTCTGCTGGTGCTTATCTGGACATCTTTGCAACAATCTACTCAACAGAGAAAAATTAGGACCGCAAGCAAAACGTGGACTTGGAGGACACAAATCCCAGCAGCGGAACCGTTAGCAACAGGCAAACAAGGCGAAGAGGCTTCGTCTCATACTACCTCAGCATTTCCTTCCACTGAGGTCACTGCTTCCTTCTGATTGGAATTGTTTACTCTACAAGACATATTTCAAGTCCTCCCTTGAGCAGGTCTTTGGAAGTTTCACTGCAGAAATGAAGTCTTACCTCAATGGACTCCTCTCTACCCTTTATCTTAATCTGGTTAGTGGTAGGATTGCTTCTTGATTTGTTTCTTTCTCTGTCCCAAGCATCATTTTGTCTTTTTCACATTGCCCTGATTGCTATACGTCCTCAGTTCCCTGACTGGTCCTGAGCCTCACTATTTACTGTTTGATAATACATTTCAGTCACCCCGGTCATTTTCTTTCCTTATTGATGTCCTTCTTTTCAAAATCACTACCCGATCCTTTAGAAATCACTACTCTGTTCTAGAAGTCATTATCCCAGTGGTTCCCTAAAATACTTGATAGTACCACTTTCTTCCTCATCTTCAGAGTTAAACTCGGTGTCAGGATGACCTGCTGACTCTCCTGTACCCCGGTCAGCAGTTCAGGTAGGGTAGCGACAGTGGCTGCCATGTTCTTGTGGAATAGCATGATTGATGGTGGTTCATTGTTGAGTTTGACTACTCGTCCAGGAAGAAGGCTGGGACTGACTGGTGGGAGCTGGAGAACCTGGGGAGGGTGACAGGGTGGAAATGAGGTCCTATCAGATAAAGAGTTCTGTCAGGCTGAGGAATTCCACTGCACTGATATCTTATCTGAGTCACCTCCATTTGTGACTATTTTAACCCTGACATTTAAGGAGGCTAGCCAGGACAGTGACAAACAGGGTATTGCCCAGATATCTTTTAGTACCTGTCAGCATTCCCAGATTGAATTTCCCATCCTAGAGTCCCCACTTTTGCTGGGAAATGCCTGCATGACATCTTCCAGTCACTGCAAACCTAGCCCACCCTGGTGCAGTACTCAAACAACTGGTTTCAATTCTCCAAGTCTGTATATCCTGCGGAATGAGGTCATATCTTTAGGCCTCAAAGCTTATAATCCAGCAGTTACATAAAAATGTCCTCATTCTCCCCAGCCCGATTTTATTATCTTTACAACACAAAGGGGGCTTGTCATTTTTCCTATTCAATTTCTTCTATATCATCACCTCCTTGGGGAATAGTCCATTCCTGGACTACGTTCAAACAAGGGTCAAATTAGAATTTGAGTTTTGAACAAACTGTGTCTCTCTCACACACATACCAAGCCTTAGGAGCCTAGCATTGGTAATGCTACCGTGAAGCAAGCTTGTGACTTTTGGCAAGTTACTACAGCTCTGTCTGCTTCAGTTTCCTTATCTACATGCATGGTGATAAGGACAGCACCTGCCTTATTGTCTTGCCATGCCAATTAAAGATGTCAGTATGAGAAGACCACTTAGGACAAGGACAGGCATAGGGAACATGCTAGCTTTGGGGTTTGCATCCCAGGACAACTGTTAAGAGTCTTGAAGTTGCTGTGTTTCTGCCCAGCATGAAGCCAGGCTGGGTGATTTTTTCCCTTCAGGTGTCTAGCTTACTCTAATTTCCTTCCAAAGGGGGGGGGGGAAAGCACGTGAAGTTGGTTGAGTCAGTCAGAAAACCCAAATGGTGTGCTCCTTTCACACAATGCAGGCCTTTTCTCCCCAAAGTGATTATTGGACCCCGAAGAGCAATAACCTTATGCTGTTAATGTTAGAATCTTCTAGAACACCAATAGTGGTGCCTTGTGTGCAGAAATATGAGTTTCAGTGACTGTAAGATCAGCTACACGAGTAATAACATCACCGGAGTCTTTCTTTACAGCTTTGCTGCAGTTTTTTCCTTAATAGTATAAATCAGATCTAAGAGACTCGGGTGCCCTTTAGTCTCAGCAGCAGGTAAATAATCACCTTTAGGGAGGAAGCTGGCACGGGAGGCAGAAAGCTTTGACGAAGATGTTCAGCCCGTTCCCTTACAATGGACCGCCTCTCGATGAATCACCTGTGGAACTGTACCCAGCCCAGTCCCAGTGTATCCAGCTCCAGAGTGGAGACAGACGATGCAGGATGAAGCACTTCTGGGAAAGCAGAGTGGAGCAGATTGCCTCGTCGTAGCAGACACTCCACTCAGCAACAGAACAAATGGCGTGGTCACAGTGGACACTCCACTCAGTTACTGGTTTTAGACTTAAAAGCTTTCTTTGAAAGTGTTAGTTCCTCAACAGAAGGAAAAGGAAATGAAACTTTTTAATGAAAGTAAGTCATTTATAGAAATATGTAATTTGAACTCCAAGACACATGAAAATAAATACTTCTAGTTAAAGGGAAGCTGCAAGCAAAGGAGACAGGAAACATAAAATTTGGGGGTTTAACTTTCTGAAAGATAGCATTTTATTATCAACGAGGAATTGAATGCATTTCAATTTCTCTGCCTTCATTATTGGTGCAGTACCTAACAGACTTTATTTACATTATTTCATATTAAACTCACTGAGATGTCGAGGATGTTGTAGAAAACTATTTGCTGAGAACAGATCCTTTTCTATTGGTTTAGGAAGATATTCTGATAATGGGGTAATTTTTAAATAAACTTTCTTTTGTCTTTTTGGTTTGTTTGAATAGAATTTCAACTTGGCATATTATTGCTAGATGATAGATGTGCAACAAATACACAAGGAAATTAAAAAGTCAATAAATCAACAATGATTTAAAATGCACATTTTAGTGTGTTTCCTTTTGTAGATTTCTAAAATTTTGTGTAATCTGATTTATACACTATTTTGTTTAAAATTTTTATTAATATATTGTATTTAATATTATAAAGTCAGGCTTGTCATGATGAGACCTTCTATTTCCAGTACATCATGTACTTTGTAAATTTAAATTAATCAACTGTGAACATTTTTAAGTCTCTTTTTCTATCAGCAGCTTTTCCGGCTGTATACTTTGCTATTGAATAGGTATTGAAGCTGTTTATGGTTTTCAAATTTGGGGCCTTCAAAGATTTAAAATTATTTTGTACGCATGCTTGTCCTTAACTTCAAAATAAATCTCACCTTAAAATTTTAATGCTGTTTAAAAACTGTCAATAAAAATTGTGACTAACTCTTTGTTGGTCCTCAGAAGCTACTCATCTCTAGATCTACACGTGGTTTTGAGATAACTACATTTTGTTTATACACGGAATATCTTGAAGATGAAAAGAATCATAGAGTACTAGAAATAGGCATGTTTCTGATGCTCATGGCCATACCCAGTTGTAATTCACAAGTAATCACGGTACAAAGATTTGCTTTGTACTTCTCTTAGAATCTAATTTTCTCAGTCCGTCTTGAAGCTGCAGTGTTGTCAGAATTCAGCTTATTTTTAAAAGCCATTTGCAGTGATTTAGGGCTACCTAAAGATCCAAAGTTCACCTAATTGCTTATGCTACGCAAACAGGTACTGTCAATAATACCTTGCTGATATGAAGATGTATGACAGAGTAGAAGTGATGCTCAACCCACACACTGATGACAGAGAGGACCAAAATACCTCTTTAGGAGACAATTAAATTAGCTAGCAGTTGGGGTAGATAGAGGGAGATGGGTAATGTGCACAAAGAATGTTTTAGAAAATGTACAGCAGGAAGAGAGACCTCAATGTAGATGACAGTAGTGGCCCTTTTAGACTTATGAGTATTTTCTGGTGTGAAGACTGAAAGGAGACATACCAAGACTAGGGACTTCACTGGAAGGAAACTCTAAAGAACTCCATACCTCAGAGTTAGCTCTCAAAATGACTTGGTGTTAAAATGCATTACTCAGAAAAAAATATTCTCCACATAGTGGTGTATTAATCATCTAAGAATACACACATGGGAAGAGTTCTGTGCTTTCAGAAATTAGAACTTACAGTAGAAGACAGATATCAATTTATAGGTTAATAATAGAAATAAGTGTTATATTACACATGGAGTCTTCTGGGTGTGTTGCAAGGGGATATATAAGTTATATGATTAAAATAGGTCCAATTTTTTGTTTGAAACAGAAGAGAGATTTATTTTATGAAAATAATTAAAATACCATATTCTAGTAATCCTGTGTTTTCAGTAATATTCCACTGCCCATCCTTATTGCGTGAGACTGGCCTTGAACTCGCTTCATAGCTAAGGCTACTCTTAACTTCTAATCCTCCCATCTTCCCTTCCCAGATTTTAGTATCAGAGGCATGTTCCATGCTGTGGGAATGGCTTTTAAATGCTTATTATTATACATTTTATTACTGGGAAATATGACTCATATTTTTCTCATTAATTTTTACTCATCTCCACTTGAAATTATAATTATAGCCTGTTAGTAAGTAGCTGCCTCAGTCTTATGAATTTGAACATGAAATAATAAATCCATAATATATTCTGACAGTAATTTCCAGCATTTTTGGAATTAAAGAAAGATGTTCCTAACTCCTTAGAATATATAATCAGATTAATTTACCTAAATAGATACTAATAATTAGAAAATAGTAGTAGCAGGGTGAGAAACACCTCTAGCATCTTTTAAAGAAGAAAAATTATATATATATTATCTTTTTTTAAAAGATTTATTTATTTTTACTTTCTGTGCATTGGTATTTTGTGAGGGTGTCAGATCCCGTGGAGGTAGAGATACTGGCAGTTGTAAGCTGCCATTTGGGTGCTGGGAAGTGAACCCAGGTCCTCTGGAAGAACCGCCAGTGCTCTTAACCGCTGAGACATCTCTCCAGCCCCTATTTATCATCTTTTAAAGAAGAAAAACTAGTCAGTTTGGTTGATGTTGGGATTTTAAGAATTGATAGATTGAACACAATTATTTGAAGGTCAAGGTAGTTCCAAAGATAGGACTCCAGTGCTTAATATTTCATGAATTTCCGGTAATAAAACCAAGAATAAATCATCTGCATTTCAATGGGAATACATGAATTACAATATTTACAAAGAATTCCTTAAAAAAGAATGCTAAACAGAAAAGATAGTTTTGTGGTTATGATTCAAATCTTATATCATTCAGGCTTTCCCTATATTAAATGTAGGTAATTTGTAGATAAACGATATTTACGTGTTAAACACTGGGCAGCCAGTTGACAATGGGAAGAATTTTTAAAATTAAAATGTTGTTTAATTAGAAAATACCCTTGGTGGAACTTGCCTTTGACGGTTCTGGAATAGGAACACTAGCACCTTGTTTTGCCTCTGAGTGTTGCCTGATACCCACCAAGAAAACACGGAGGTCAGGGGTGCAGTAGAAGGGGTTCTCCCCAGGACAACACCTGCAGAATCTTCTTCACAATAGAAGGAAACCATACTGGATTAGGATCAAATAAAGAAAAATAAAGTATAATCTAAAAAATCTAATTTTAATTTTTTTATTCAATTAATGCTGTTCGCGTCCCTCAAAAGAAAGTTAGTATTGACTATGGCAACAGAAGATTAACTTTTTTTTAAGTTTTGTGTCAATAATAGAGTATGTCTTTCCCTCTCTGTTTCTATATCACTCCTACTTCTCACTATAGTCATATGTACACTTTCAAAGCTTTTGGTTAATTATGTATTTATATGTATAAATATTTAAATAGCCAACATAGATATCAAACATAAAATTATGGCTAACCATTTTTTACAATGCTATAAACATATTTCTGATTTAACCATTGTAGTCATAGTATTGATTAAAATAGAATTCTAGTTGAAACATGTCAAAGTACATAAAATTTAATGAGCCATTACTTAAATCTAGCTTTAGTTTACCTCTTCCCTGGTCCTAAATTCTTAGGAATACTCAACTGAATTGTTTTGAGAGCCATTGGTGCTCTAAGGTATGTGCCAGTTCCTTCCTTACTGTACTGTAACCATTAAGCTGTATGACCCTTCTGAGGTCACCTCCAACAATTCCAGTTTTGTTCGAACATTTAAGTGTTTCTTTCATATACTAAGTTGCTGATAGAACTGCTTTCATGGGGAGTTAAAGTTGCTTTCAGGTTATTTCTACTTCACCCTTAATAGCCAAATATATACCCAGTCAAACACCCTACATCATGTATTTGTATGCATCTACTTGTCAGCTTAAAGAGGACTGAGAAGTAATGTTATCATTTAGTTTCAAAACTGTACAGTATTATTGGTATATCATCATGCAGAAATTTTTCTCCAAAGATAATGCGATAGAGTAGCAATAAAAGCCCATGAAGGGAATATTTCTGGTTCAGAACATAGAATTTCTGATATCCAGGTCTTACATCCAGTTGGGTCATGTCAATCATCTGGCCAGAGGAACCACACTCAGAAGTTTGGTCTTTATTAAGCCATGCTAAAAAAGATAAGCAGAACAACCATCCTTTTAATGAGACAGTATCCTTTTTATTCACAGACTTCCTGATTCCTAGAGCAATCCCTACCAGCCATCACCAGGTTCAGCTGGGTCTGCCTTCCTGAGACCTGAGCAAGAAATGTCTGACTTTTCCTTAACCTTTTTATTGTCTTTTTCCTGTGGATGCTTTTTTGGGAGTTTGGGTTTCTTTACTCTTTCTCTAAACCTCCTCTACCCTCTAAGAGGATGCTTGCCTGCCTTGTGGCTGACTTTCACGACAGCATAACCATCTTCTCCTCTTGGTAGACGCAGAGCAAGCCTTCTCTGAGAGTTTCTTATGTTAACTGTAATAAAATTATCCCTGAGTTTCTGTTGGAGTCCATTCTTAAATTCTGTATTAGTGAGACTAAGAAGCCCAAGAGGGGACCCTGATTTCCTGGCATCATAAAGAGAGGTACATTTATCTTGTGTCTTTTTGTAAAAATGAGATCTTAACTACTGATATGTTGCAAGGAGGCCACTTGTTCATTTTCTGGCTGCCCAGATTCCCGAAATAACCACACAGAAATTGTATTAATTAAATCACTGTTTGGCCTATTAGCTCTAACTTCTTATTGGTTAATTCATTTCCATTATTTCATATTTTACTATGAGGCTCATGTCCTACAGGTGAGGTCCTAGCATGTTTGTCTCGGGCAGCGGCTTGATGGCTTCTCTCTGACTCAGCCTTCTTCCTCCCAGTATTCAGTTTAGTTTTCCCTGCCTAGTTAAATTCTGCCCTGCTATAGATCCAAAGCAGTTTCTTTATTCATTAATGATAATCACAGCATAGAGAGGGGAATCCCACATCTTTAATATTTAATTATTCATACTAGATGTCAACACTTTTATATTAATATTTCCAAAGCACTTACTATTAAATATAATTGTATTGTGGAAGAATGGACTGTAGTTATGGTTATCCCAGAGAATATTTTTATCAGCTGGGTATAATTTTTCCAGTAATGAAACACACACCCAACACATGCTAATCTGAAAGCAGAAGGCCAGAGTTAACAATAAATTATCACACATGATGAATTTTTATAATTAGTTTAGTGGTGGTTACATGATTAGCAACTATAACTCAAGTGACTTACTGACTATGTGTGTACATGTGATGCATGTGTTGCAGAAATTACTTTAAAAACAAAATATGACGGATAATGAGGAAGATAATGAGGTAAGATGAATATGTAGACATTTCACAAAATACCCAAAGTTCTCTTTGTCATATACTTTCTTAATTTCAAAAATAATAGATGCATGTAGGATATATGATTTCTTGCAGGTAGGAATGTATTTTAATTGTCCACCTAGATAAATTATACCAAGACAAAAACTTTGTTCATTCACGTATTCCTTCTTTTGCCTCATTTGTCTGGTTAGTAACTTGTTTATTTTTTCAGTAACAAATATTGAGCTCTGGCAAGGTGCTCCACACCATGTCAGTTATGCCAGGGCAGACAAAGATGGACCACATAGATCTTGACACTTTAGATCTGCAGAAATGCTAGCCTAGACTCCAATCTGCTTGACTGTGTTGCAAGGTGGACATGAAGCCGTAGTCTATGATTTTACTAGTATATAATGAAGCAGCTCTGTAAAGTCAGATTTCTATAAAGAAATACGTGAAGAAATATTTGCTAAAGTTATGGTTCTGTATTTGGGTAAATATGTGAGAATCAAATCTAGTTATTTACTTAGCGTGGACTACCGATGCTTTAAGTGGTTTGAATGTACCTTTCACACAAGGAGGTTCTAACAACTGTCACTCTTCAAACTTTTCCACCACTGTAGTTATTTATCTCACTTTATAATCATCCACTCTAAGTGCCATGGTTAGATTTTCATGCTAGTTTCCTTGTATCTGGTTGGCTTAAATAAGACAGGACATTTTTTGCTGTAAGGATAAAGTATTGTGGCCACACTAGCAAGGGGCTACCAGGTTCTTTCTCTTGCTCTCCCCTCTTGGTGTTTTACTTGACAACCATGAAGTTTGTGACTTTCAGACAACTTTTCATAAGCAAAATAATGGAAAACAATAGACTAGACAGTCCTTTGTTTTCTTGTGTGTTTATAGGTGCTCACAGTAGAGCCACAGACACGAAAACCCTTGTGTGTCCACAAGTTCTCACAGTAGAGCAACAGATGTGAAAACCCTTGTGTGTTCACAAGTGCTCACAGTAGAGACATAGACACGAAAACCCTTGTGTGTTCACAAGTGCTCACAGTAGAGACACAGATGTGAAAACCCTTGTGTGTTCACAAGTACTCACAGTAGAGCCACAGCCATGAACATTCTAGTGTGTTCACAAGTCCTCACAGTAGAGCCACAGACGTGAAAACCCTTGTGTGTTCACAAGTGCTCACAGTAGAGCCGCAGGTGTATATGAGCTTCCGTGAAGTGCTTCTAACTATGGTAATTAACTTTATGTGGTTTTCCCACCTGTGTAATGATCAGGAAGGAATTGTAGCAAGGAAGCATCTGTTAAAATAGGTGAGCATCACTAAACCACAGAAGGTAAAAACATTGGAGGAATATTTAAAAGTAAAAATCTCAGTTATCAATTTTATTTTATTTTCATACATAAATTTGTAAAGTCCAAACAGAAAATATCCACATTGCTTTTTTTATGCTAAGGATCATTAGCTCTCCTTATTAATACCTGCCTCAGAGGCTTTGAGAGCCTCCTTTCTAACACAGAAAAAGAGGATTCTGTATGCTAGGCAAAACTACAAAGAGGCGATGAATTATTGCCGTAATGACATGCTAATTAAAATTTTGCTTGTAACTCATGTAAGTGTTTGAAGCCCAGCAAATTTGTCTTTTCATTTGTGAAGTGTGAAGGTAAATTGCCCAGTGACAGTGGGACATCGCTAACGAGTACAAATTGAATAACATGCTATCTTGCTCTATTAGCCCTGACTAGCGTGTCTGAATTAGATATTCAGCACACTCCCCATTGTAGGCCTGATTGATAAATGCTAAGGAGAATTTGTCAAAACAACAGGGGCTACACCCAGTGGGACATCAATATGCTCCATTTAGTCACCCCCGCAGCACTTCCTACATAGGATTGTCACATAAAATTAAGACTAGCCGCTAACCAGCCATCAAGCTTGTAGCAGACGTCAGGCAGCCTGTGTTCCTGCATTCATACTCGTCACATGCTTAACAATTTGGGCTGTCAGGACAGAAGCATGCAGTGACCTCCGGAGCAGAGGTTGAATTTTCCAACTACACCGAAACATCATGCTCAGCTGTTCAAAATTTTAGACCATTTCCTGCCAGATCTGTGCACAGATGCAGTGCCCTAAGCTATAATCTGTGGCAGCGTCCAAATGACAAATGGCACCAGGAAGATTATTGCATTATATATTAAGTACCACAAGTCTGTAAATTGTAAGCAAACTACTGTTCAGACGGTCTCCTCCAGCTTTCAAGATATTTTGCCTCTCCATTCTTTTTTTGAAAATAAACCTAATAAATATTGGGTGAACCAGAGATCAAAGCCCAGAGCTTGAATTGGCCATCTCCATTGCTAATTAACTGCTTGAATATCAAACAGTTTTGGACCAGCTGTAATTTAATAAGCCATGATTGAGGTTCGCCTGATTTTATTCCTCCCCCCGACTGAAAATTCTTCTGAGGTGCAAGTTTGTATGATTTCTAAGATTCTTGGCAGTAGTTTGTTTTGGGTATTTCCTTTGTCTATGTAATTAGCCACAAACACAGAGTAAAATCATAAAACATCATCACCATCTGGCAGATACTTTATTTGAAACCGTCTCTTTCCATTGCATTATGGTTAAGAAATTTATATGTGAGGTTATCTGCTTGTGGAATAAAGCTTCCACAAGATACGATGATGTCATTAGTTGGAAATAAAACAAATTCTATGCATTATCTCTTTCGTGTTATTTGCTTCTACTATATATTAATAACTAAAAATGTGACCCTTCCCTAATTTGACACTTCCACGAGGCTTGAAAATTAGGATCATTGCTGAAAATAGATTATTATAGTTCCCTGGATAGGATTAAAATGTGTTCTTTGAATGTATCAGAGAGAATACATCAAATCATTTTTATTTTGAAAATCATTTGTATCAATAAGACTTTGTAATTTCAGCTTCTAAACACTAAGCTAACCATCTTACATATGTGTGGAACTCTTGCTTCTATTATGAAGTTGAAAGTAGAATTGTTCACAACACATGAGGCATATATTTTTATGGTGCGTTTATAGTATTCAGTCTTAAAAAATACATAGACTTGATAAAAACCAAAAACAAACAAACAAAATATATAACCAAATAAAATCCACCAAACACTGCTAGCATAGTACAGTATTGCAGTATTTCTTTTCCTAAGACTAAAACGCCAACATTTAATCAACCACTACTACTTTATATTTCCCATTTAAAATAACAATCTGGGAATGAAACATTATCTTTCAACACATTCTAGATTCCTTACATAGAAGAGTTAAAATTTTTTTCAAGGTTTTGATAGCCGAAGGTATTATTGTTTATGTTATGAATTTAATCACTGGATTCCTTCGAGAAATTATGGATATTTCCACGAAAATAAATGACTTTGCTTAACATGGGTGATAGTTAATTTCATAGAAATATTTTGAATTTGAAATTTGTCGAGCTGGAATGTATCGATTAGCTGACACTGCACTGCAAAGCGTAAGTGTGAGAGCTGCATGGCTGCATGGCTGCATGGCTGCATGCCGAGACTTTGAAACACAACTGGCCAACCACTGCAGTGACAGTCGCAATGACTACTCTGACTGGTGGCCGCACAGTGCTGGACGTTATTCCAAAGCCACAGGAAGGAAAGGATGAAGTTCAATACTTAGTTTGTGCATCTGCTGAATTCCCCTGAGGAGGTACAAACTTTTTCTCTTAAAGCATCTTCTTTATATTTAAAACTCCTCTGGTGAGATGGGGCTAAAGCTAGGGTCAACATCAGGTCTGCGTTTAAGAAACGGGCACTTAAATTCACTCAAAGTTTTTTGCTTAAAATTTTAAGTTAAGATGAATTATACATATTCCCCTCTCTGGGTCTACCTCCCACCAGTCCTCCAGCTTGAACAGACAAACAAAGGACAGCAGGGTCCTTTGGCCCCAGGCAACAGTCTGCTCATGGATATTGTAGCAGCTGAATGGCTCCCCATTCACATTCTCAACCCTCTCTCCTAATTGTCATCAGTATCATCAGTGTCACTAACTGAGACCACAGCCACTATTCTACAGCCCTTCAGAGCAATATTGCCTTGGCTTTTCCTCCTGGGGCAGGCTTCTTGCCTGGTGCAGTCTGCAAAGCCACTTAGCACTGGATCTCTGCTGACCGATAACAGGTACCAGATGATGATGCATCCAGACCTCTTGCCTAATTTTATGCTCTTCTGACTGCTATGCCTGCTACCGGTGCGTGTGCACAAATGTCAGGGAATAGGTGGTATTTCTGCTCCCATTTTCATGAAAGAGCTTCAGGTTGGTGGGGATTGATTGAAGTAGAAGAGAAAAGTCTGGTTTCTGAAAAGAAGATAAAAGTAATGTTGCTCTTTTTAGTGTTGTATGTTATTTAAAAAATCGAGCCCATAATCTAACCAAGTGCATTGATGTGCCTGTTCCAGTATAATGTTTGGGGCATGTATGAGATTTCCCTGCTTATCTCATCAATTTCCTTGGTGCTTTCCTCATATTTATTAAGCAAAATTTCAAAGAAAATTAGTCCCACAAAGAAGTTCTATATACATAGAAAGAACTACTACCATGTGACTCTTTTCCATAATAGCAATTCCTATTAACGACATTACTCTCCTGGTATCGAACATACACGCTCTTTCACCACAAATTTGTATGACTATTTTCTTGGAAAAAATAAAATTTGTATTCACATGTTCATCCACAGTAAAGATGGACAAATTCAACTTGAAGAAATTTGCTCTAATTATTCATTTTGTAAGCATGTGATAAATTATATGAAATAAATTTAACATTTCATATAATACATGCAACTCACTATTTGTCGTGTGTTTAAAAAACTGTTTGCTCTATAGACTAGAACTTGGCACCCTCACACACGTTTTCTGTAGTTGCCCTTCTGTGATTTCTGTTACTGTGTGTGTTTACCCCATTATTATTCCTTTATTACTCTCCTCCCTATGCAGCTTTGAAACTCTATGAGAGAAGGTGTGGGGTCACCCATTTATGTGCAAGGTCCATCAAAAGTTTCTTAGTCGCTGGGAGAATATCACAAATACTGATTTCAGCAGTTTAGCATAGACATGAAGGAATAAGTGAGCTAGCTAGTGAATAAATAAATGTGTAAAAATTCTTGGGCAAAATTATTAGCTCTTGAAATGCAGTCATCAAGCAGGAAACATGAATGTGGGTAATCACGAACCATGGTGCTGGGTCACAGTACCGCACTAATGAGGCTATCATCAGTCTCCACGAGTTTTTCACCTTTCTAAAGTGGCTTTCACACTTCGGATTCCATCCATTTCAGAAGAACTTTTGGATTTAGTTTTGCCCTTTGAACCACAGGAAGAAATAAGGACATTGCCAGGGTGTCTTTCTTTACAGGAGAATTCTGATAACTTTCCCCACTCTTATTGAAAAATGCTATTTCAGCTGTAGAATTTTGCATGAAAATAGGTTTTGGTATTTCTTTCCCTCTCAAAATATACAAGAAATTGGTATTTTCAGGAAGACAAATGTTGTGAAAAGGATTTCTACTATTTGTGAGGAATATGGCATTACATTCTGGCTCACATTTAGAAGGAAAGTGGAGAAAGCCAACCTTTCCCCTTCCTGCCTCCATGATGGTTCGCTGTACAGATTGCATTACAGCCATCTTTCTGCCGAAGGCTTCTCCTGAGGACCACCCAAGAGAATTCCTTGCTGCAAATGGCACAGACTTCACTGTGTTTCAGCCTGGAGCATACAGTGCCTATAAAATATAAGGGATCACAGTCCTGCAGCTCAAATATCATGAAATAAATCATTTGAAATGATGTCACAAGCTTTCTGAATAGTGTTCAGTAAGAGGCTTTTGACTTTTAATCCACTGTGCTCGATGCTAGTGAGATCTGTGGCTGTGTGTGCGGACATTGTCCCTAACCGAATACCTTTCCATGTCTGACCATGGTCACTGTGCTCATCTTCATCTTCATATTTATATATTGCTACAAAACTGAAAGATGTCAATTGGTCTCACTGTGTTTTACCACAAAGTCTCTCTACATATGAGGGAGAATCTTTGTGGGTCAGGATTTCGACTTGCTATTATGATAATAAAAAATCATTTTTGCCTCATAACTAGGAATTTAAAAATGGTTTTAGCAGTGAGATCCTTTCAATGGTTTGTAAAGTTAAAAGTAATGAAATTTATCACCAAAGTGAGTAGTTTTATTTTATATTTATTAATATATATAGGGTTCAAATTATATATAGCATATTTAATAGAATTTGAAGATTATATATAATGGGTATATATTATATGTAATATATATTTTCATAATTTATATGTGCATATATATGTATATATTTTTAGATCTGGGTATTAAAACCAAGGCCCTCCTGCTTGAGAGCCTAAGGTTTTACCAATGAATTCTATCTTCCTCCTAGAAGTTATGTTTTATGATATTTTCTTAATAATACATTTCTTTTCAACAATAAGATATTTTTAAATTGGAAGAAAACCTTTCAAATAAATTTTGGCTCTCAGTGCAAACACTTTAAAAGCGTCAAAGAACATTTTCAATATTTTTTTGCTGAAAATCAAACTAAATATTTTATCTACATATATATGTGCATATACATGTACCTACTCTGATTTTTTCCATGGAAAACAATAGTGAAAAAAATAAGAATTATGAAATTTCCCATAGCTATCTTATTTAAACAGTTCAGTTCCAAATACAATTGAATGTGGAAACTATATATTAAAATTGGAATTCATATCATGTTCACACATTAATCAAAGCAATGAAATAACTATGGCCAGTTCACTTTACCTTGTGTGTTTCTTTTAATGTAATGAGACTAGAGCAAAATTATTTTCTGAAACATTAATTTTAAATCACCATCAACAAAATTATTTCTTTTTAAAAATATTCATATTTTTAAACTTTCTTATTTTATCCAATGTCACTCCTGTCAGAGTTTCTATCACCCTGAGGACCTTCAGTTAATTTTGGAAAGTTCATTTCTCCTAGCTGCTGTAGAAGTTGGGAGCGGGCCATTAGTCCAAACCACTAAAGATAAGTCCATCACAGCTCTCTCAGGCCCATCCCTTCGGCCAGTTCCAACTGCTAAGTCCCTTATCTCCTCCATATGCAGAACTTCTCAGCGGCCTTCTAAAGCTTCCTGTTCATCCCTATTCGCCAGCCTCAACCCTTTATCTAGATGACTTATGCAAGCATCGTTTATGTTATTACTAATTTTATAATAAATACTTCCCAATTTATTGAATCTATGACTAAGAAAAACTGAAAGCATATTGTGGGTTAATAGGTTACCACATATTACAAAATGCTTAAATCCGGCTAATAGTATCTATGTCCTCAGTGATGGTTTCTTTGCGATCATGGCTGCCATGGCGAACAGAGTACCTACAAACTGCTGGGTGAGCATTCAGACCTCTGGATCCTCGCCCGAGAAACTTCTCCCATCATTGTCTCCCATGCATCACTCAATTTTTGACTATTCTACTTGTTCTTTTCTGACTATTTCAGCTTCATTATTGCTGTTTACACTGCCGTTATTCCCGTCACTCAGAAGAGAGTCTTACTTCTGAGCAAGAGGTATTGATGTGTAAAAACCCTGCGTCCCAGGATCGCCTTCCTCCTTTACCTACGTCCCCTCATCCTCCAGGGCTTTTTCTTTCTCCTTCTTGGTAGTGATGGCTTAGTGTTTGCTCTACACTTCACTATACAATTATTAAGTTCATGACTGCACAGGCTTGATGACTTTACACCATCCTCAGAACTTTAAGCCCGGGGTTTCTGATTTCCTCCTCTTTTCATACTAAGGCTGAGTTCGCAACCTACAACGAAGCAGAATAAAAAAGAATGCTATATGAAATACTGTCTATCTTATTAGAAAAGTAAAATAGTCATTTAAAGGACTTATTTTGCACCATTGTGTATTGAAGCTATAAAAGCAGAAATTTAGAATAACTTAAAATTAATAAAACAACTCTAATAAAATTGATATTTTTAATTAAATTCTCAAATACATATTTCTTATAAATAAAAATGGTAACGAAAAGCAGAATAAGTTAAAGCTATGTTTACATATATGAGAATTGTTAGGTGATCAGGTAGATATGACCAGGTAAATTACATGTTTTACATATATATACCACAAAAATAATAAAGAGTTCACAAATCTATAACCTGAAAATTATCAAAATGTCATGACAGATAGGTAAGTCATCTCTCTTCAACATAAAAATATCTTTATTAAAATTTTATTCCAAAGAACTTGAAAAAAAATCACACACCAAAACTAGCCATACCCCAAATCTATACATCTCAGTATTCTTAAATATATAGTTAGAATAGCCTTATAAAGTTCCAGAGCTTCACTTTAGATTTTTTAATTTCATTGTCTGATATGTATTTCTTGCACTTATCCACCACAAAAAAAGAAAAAGAAAGATAAAAAATCCATTGTAGAGTTGAAACTAGAAAAACAATTAACTCTATATCCTTCTGCACATCCAGTCTCCTTTACCTACATTTCCTTCTTCCTCACCATTGTTTCCCCCTTTTATTCTCCTTTCCACAAGTAATTCTGCAACCATAAGTACATTTATTTACATTTGCGTATGCATATATTCTAGTCATAACTAAAATAAATTATGAAAATAGTTGTAATAGATTGTATCTATATAAAATAATATTATATGTAATATTCCTATATGAAACAGTGTGCAGAAAACCTCACTGGGAAAGATTCCTCTTTCCAAAGAGCAGTAGGTACAGAAAATTGTATTTAGGGTGATTTTTATGTTTTTGATGATTCCTAAAACTCTAAAATCCATTTCTTCTTTGACAGATTTGTGCTGAGAAGTATTGAACACTTAATAGAAAGTTACCAGAGGACTTACATTTACAGTAAATATGCTTTGGGTCAGTGTGTCTTTTTATACAGTTTGAGCAGATGCAGTACATTGAATTTATTGTTCTAGTCACTGGAAAATTGGAATACTGTTGAGTAAATAATTTTTAGCTACCCCACGATTTCCAAAACCACCCTGAATGCCTCTTAGGACAGTAATTAGTTTATGACCAAGGCTAAGAGCTTGATGCCCAAATTCATCACAGAGGTTTACTCCGTTTATTAATAAGTAATGAACTTTCCATCCTATAAAGATTGCCAATATATGCTTCCCCTTGTACTATCAGGCTTGTTTGAAGGTAGGCCTTGATCTCTGAGGAATAAAAGCACATATATTCCTTAATGATAAAGGGTCCCAACAACATTTTTGATCAAAAGGCACAGAGTGAAAAAGAAGAGAATAAAACTTATTAAAGAACTCTCATATTATTTTAGGCTTTCTCAAAAAAGTTTTAAGAAGAAATATTTGTTATCATTATATATATATATATATATCCTTACATATGTCTTCGTAATATATATTTAATGTTAGATGTACAACATGTATGTTTTATTTAGTGTTATACAAACATATATTTATATGTACATATATCTGTGTATCTGTACAGCTGATGATTCCTCACTGAAGGGATGAAAGTGGAAGCAAAGGTAGCCACATTCAGGTTTTCTAAATTTATGACTCAGATGAACTTCATGGGTCGGCAAAACCTTAACTGTCACATAGACTCTGTAATTTGTTTTCGAATAAAGTTTTACATGAGAACTGGATTTCTTGTTCTGAAGTTCCTTTTGTTGTAGAATACATAGTACCATGTGGTGAGCTCAAGCACCTGATAGCTGGACTGATTTCTAGAGAGCAATTGCTGTTACTATTAAGGAAATCCAACCCATCAGTGCTTGACAACCAATAGGAGCATTAGTGGTATATGTAATAATCAGACCTGTGGCAACTCTATTAGGAGAAAATTACTAGAAAAATATGTCTGCCATTACAAATGCCTCTGTATGTTACTGAAAGTAATGAGGACGTCATGTCTTTAAAAAGAAGCATTGTTGTTAAAAAAAACATGCAAATCACAAAATATGATTGACTTTTTCTGTGAATGGGTTAAAATGTACACCACCAGTGGAAAGCTGCTTAAGACCACGAGGGTTAAACACACTGAGTCTTCATTCCAAACACAGTAAGGCAGCTCCAAGTCAAACACAATGACAGAGCTGATTAATTACATACCTCTACCCCAGACCTTCAGAGTGATTTATGAAGACACATCTCTAGTGTAATCCAGTGTGCTGACTGGATTAATGGAGTGAGCTAGAAAAATTCACTGGCTGAGTATTGGACAGCCCAGCGAAACATTAACCCCTGAAGTTTTCTTATCTACTCTATTGACAAAATATTAATTATGACAAAACATTCTTGCCTCACCTAATTATCTTTTGATAGCTTAGTTTATATTTGATAAATAAATATGAAGGTATATATTATGTTGAATATTTAGATATACTGAAATTCTTTGCATTAGAAGGAAGTTGTATATAAACATTTAAGAACAGAGTTAGATTAAACTGTGCGTCCATTCTTAAGAAAAAAAGCTAAGTCAGCATATCTTTCCCTTCTTAACCATCTGCTGAGAATCGCAGATTTATTACAGAGTGGAGAAAAGAAAAAATTCTTTTGTAAACAAAAACTATACCAATTGCATTCGGCAACTACCAACATCTATGCTGTCTGGTAGTAGTAGATTCTGAAATAAGTAGCAAATCTGCTTGTGAAAAGACACCATTGATATAAAAACAATTAAATTAGAAATATTTTAGTGTGCCTAATCAGAAGCAAGCCTGTTGACACACAAGCTACTTGTACTTGGTAAAATCAATAGTGATCACACATTATCAGAATTTCAAATTTAAAGGGTTTCATGGAGCTATGGCTGTATAGCATTTAAGGCAATGCAAACTGAAATTGAACCACTTTTAAATGATCAAGATATGAGATATATCATATTAGTCAAATTTTAAATATAGCTTTTGGTGCTTGACCCATCCCAATTAATTTTTAAAATGTATTATATCAAATATCAGAACATCTCTAAATATTAGTGCTCAAAGCTGTCTGGGACAATTTCTTCTTTCATTTATGATCAAAAGATAGAATCAAGTAATTAAATGCTTTTAAAATAATACCTATTTTTATTTTTAAGGCATTTCTCTGTACAAAGTTGAATCTCACAAGTAATTTCAAGTCACTCTCAAAGCTTCTGGTCCCCAAAATGCATTAAGAAGGGTGAAGCCTTCATTTATGGTTTTTGTTGGTTTGTTTTCGTTTTCAATATATCTGAACCTGAGTTTCCCCTCCCTTGACTTTCCCACCTCCCCTCTCCCCTAGATCCACTCCTCCTCTGTTTTCCTCCAGAAAAGAGCAGGTCCCAGGGATATCCACTGAATACAACTTAACAAGATACAGTAAGACTAGGCACACAAACCCTTGTATCAAGGCTGGGCAGGGCAGCTCAGTAAGAAGAAGAGGGTCCCAAGAGCACACAAACAAGTCAGAGACAGGTCTTGCTCCAACTGTTAGGAGTCCCATAAAAACACCAAGCTACAAAACCGTACCATATATGCAGAGGACCTAGCACAGACCCATGAGGACTCCATGACTGTCACTTCTCTGTGAGTTCCTCTAAGTCTTACTTAGCTAATGTCTTTGGGTCATGTTCTCCTGGTGTCTTTGACTCCTCTGGCTACTACCATTCTTCCTCCCCTTTTTCCGCTCAGTTCCTGAAACTCCAAGGGAAGGACGAAATGGAGATTTTCAATTTAGGCTCTCTCTCTCCTCCTAATGCTTGGCTGCGGGTCTCTGCATCTGCTCCCATTAGCAGCCAGAAGAAGCCTTCTCTGATGACGATTAATGAAGGAACCAAGGATGTACAAATATTATTGGGAATTAGTTTATTGATTTTTTTCTGTCATAGGTCTCTGGGCTATCCTGCCTCCAGGTTCTGGTCATCTAAGTAGTGTTGGGCATTAAACTTTAACTCTATCTTATACTAAAGCCAAATTATAAAGTAAATAACTAGGGACTAAAGAAATGGCTCAGTAGTTAAGAGCACTGGATGCCCAGGTTCAACTCCCAGAACCCACAAGATAGTTCACATCTGCCTGTAACTCCAGCTCCAGGAGATATTACACCCTCTCATAGAAATTCATGCAGGAGCAAGACACAGATACACATTAAAAAAATAGATCAATTATTAATTTCTTAAAGAATTAAATAGCTAAAATAGTGCAAAACAAAATTCTGTGTATTAATATAGCAATTATTAAGCAATGTGAAATCTATATAATAGTACTGCAAGATTAATATAAAGGTGGTTACAAAAAAATTGAGTGATTTCACAAACTGCTCTTGCATCACTGTCTCAAAGTTCATTTTAAAGGGAATGGAGTTTTTTGTGCATGAGAATTTTCTTCCTTCTAATGATGGTTAAAAAGAAGAAAGAAAATGCAAAAGTAAACAAGTCCAAGTTCATAAATTTTTATTGCTTAAGTCATCAGCATAGGAAATTTAATATCAGTCTTTAAAGTCCGTAGCTATACTATACCTCATGAAAAGAACAAGCGAGATCAAAGCCGCTGCCTCACATTTGCAGGGTTGGCACTGTTGTTCAAAGGAAACCCTCAGTCGGTGCTGTCCACTAGGTCAGCTATGCTCCCCAACGCAACCTTTATCAGTATCAAGAGACAATGCTGATTGTACAAAGTAGGAGCTTGACAATGGCTGCTGGAGGGTTGGCTCTATGATGCTGACATCCCAACAGGCAACCCAACATGCACAGCAGAATTACACAGACCTAAATGTCAGGAATTCTGGATGGGAAAAATATTTAAATAATTTAATCTCTTTTCTGAGAAATTTGCTAATGGTGAATCTCAGCTTTACAAAGAAAAGTTAAATCTTGTTGATTCAATTATTACAAAAGGCAATATTGTCTACTTAGGAATCTAAGCACACACAAAAAACCAGAGAGGCGGGCAGAAAATGTAATATACTATACATTTGGAAGTGACAGGAGGAAGTATTTTGTGTCATTTAGTAATGCTGACTTTATGGGCTGGCACTTGAAAGAAAAATTAATGACTCTTATGCAAAATAGTTCCAAACAATATTGTGTCACTAAGTTCAATATCTTCTAATTTATGAGAAAATTAATAAAATAGTATGTGTGAGGTGAAATGTTTCAATTTTAATTTTATCACAAAGGTGTTCTTCTTGCTGTTTTGCAAATAATGGAGCATCTCATCTTCATTGATCAGATCTATCTGTTTAGTTGAAATCTAGACCAAGTGCACTCAGATCTAGTCGAGGAAAATCCAGCTGACAGCTGTCTTTCCCACTGAGCCCTCAGAGGACTCACTGCACATGTTCACATTTTTATGATATTGTTTTTCCCTTTCCTCTTCAATAATTCTTACCCGTTTAATTCTTTATCTTCCTCTCTACAGTATAAGCACAAAAAGTTAAAGGCCATATCATGATATCTTTTTAGTGATTAGTGCTTGGTAATTATAAAGGGGGGAAAGAGAAGGAAATAGGGAGAGAAGAAGAAAACACACGGAAAGAGTGAAGGAGCAGGAAAAGGGGAATAAAAGAAAGGAAATAAACAAAGTTCCCCAGGTTTTCTTGTTCTTCAGATAAAACGTGCCCTAAGCTCTTCTTTAAAAGGGAAGTGCCTCTGTCAGTTCTACTCCTCCCTCTGAGGTTCTGGTCTTGAATGAACTGGTACAATGGTGCTTATGTCCTGTGTAATATATTGGTTCTTATGCCCTGTGCGATATATTGGTACTTAAGCCCCCTGGGATACATTAGTACTTAAGCCCTGTGTGATACATTGGTACTTAAGCCCCTCTTATAAATTGGTACTTATCCCCTGTGTGATACATTGGTACTTAAGCCTTGTGTGATGATACATTGGTTCTTATGCCCTGTGTGATACATTGTCATTTATGTCCCATGTGATACATTGTTATTTATGCCCTGTGTGATACATTGGTACTTATGCCCCATGTGATACATTGGTACTTATCCCCTGTGTGATACATTGGTACTTATGCCTCATATGATACATTGTTACTTAAGCCCTGTGTGATACATTGGTTCTTATGCCCCACGTGATACATTGGTACTTAGGCCCTGTGTGATACATTGGTATTTATGCTCTGCTGTAGGAAATCCTACAGCCAGTAGTCTTTAAGTTACCCACCTACTTGGGTGTGGCCTCTTATACTATCTATGTCAATGTAAAGCAAGCCTCTGGCTCCTTCTGGCTGCGGGATTCAGTTGCTATTTTCTATTCCAGCAGAGAATTTGTGACTTATGAGTCTACCCCTACATAAACAACCCTCTATTATTCTCAATTCTGAGCTAGTGTGGGATTTCTTTTAAACTTCCATCTTCAATGCTCTGTGTGACACATTGGTACTTATGCCCCATGTGACACATTGGCAGGTATGCCCTATATGATAACATTGGAAGTTCCTCCATTAGGAGCATCACATGTTCTAAGAATGAAGATTAGAATTTAAAACAAGAGTTAATCTGAACAAAGTAGAAAGTTTAACACAGTTACATATCTAGACAATAAGCTACTTTCATGAAATAAAATACAAGAAATGTAATTCTTCCAAGAAGGATTTTTGAAAAGAAGATCTGGACTAACTATTTCACATTTTATCCCTTAAATATGTGACTATTTCTCGGAAAGTGAAGTCTAATTCCTAATTGGCACAAGCAGTTTTTCTGAACTCTACAGTTACTACGTCTTTCTTTCAGCTGCTAATTCAGATTGTGACCTTAAACCAAACCTTACTTTGAAGAGCTTTACTGTGCCAACATTTATGCTGTTTTAACTTCTTGTTTGTTTCAAAAGCACTGCGGTCTCAGTGTAGTTCCTGAGCCCTGCAGTCTCTCTGACACATGTCTAAAGCAGACACACACACTCTCACTCACACACACACACACACACACACACACACACACACACGTTACATGCTTTCAACTTCACATCCAGATTCAGGTCACATTTATTGCAGCAATTTTCTCCAGGAACATGCGACATCTAGTTGTATAGGCTGTCAGTAACCTCTGGGCCCCCGGTCGACTCTCACATTGTAGTTAAGACTACATGATTCGCTTCATTTCTATGCAAGCTCCACAGAAAACTGTCTGGTCTCTTGCTTTCCAAATATTTCTAGAAGCCAGCAGTGATGTAGATATAGGAGAGATGCATTTTCCATAAATACTCATGAAACTGCACTAAGGCAACTAGAACCGGAGCAGTTTAAATGATTGAAAATAAACTCACTGCCGAGACTATCTAAAATTCTTATTTTCATCAGAAGGGCACTTGAGTTTGTCCTTTAAAGTGTTAATACTTGTATTCAAATGTCTTTGACATCTTAACATTTTTCTTCTGCAAGAAAATTCATTTCACACTGCCAGGAGACCTGTTTATTGACAAGTTTTAATAGTAACAAATCTTAGAACTTGCTCTGGTCATGTGGGGGTTTATTTCAGACTATGGTTCTTCTTCAGATAAATAGTTGTCTGCTGAATTTTGGGAGAACTTTCTTTTGAGCTTTTTCTGAAACTGAACTAGAGAATATTTTAATAATTCATAGCATTCTTTTAGCAAAACATATTTCTCCTTAATTATTTTGTTTCTGAACACTGACTTTCTAGTCTTTCATGGAAAAGGAATTTTGAGAAATATAAGCAATTAATGATAGTCATAATTCCCAAGTCTAGGAGCAATCCCATATAACATTTTGTAGAGTTTTTTGCCGTTTAATTTATAAGCATGAGGATAGCCAGATGGTGGTGGCATTTGATTTTAATCCCAGTACTCGTGAGGCAGAAGCAGACAGATCTCTGAGGCCTGGATGATCTACAGAATGAATTTCAGGACAACCAGGTCTGAACAAAAGAACCTGTGTCAAAAAAACAAAACAAAAACAAAAGACAATACCCCCCTCGTGTGTGTGTGTGTGTGTGTGTGTGTGTGTGTATTAATGAGGTTTCGCAGTTACGATCATAATGGAAAATAGTGTCCCACAATTGAAAAACAGTCTGATATAAATGTAACTACTCCTTGCCACTGTGTATTTTCTTTGTGTCCATGCATTTATGTACTTTATTCATTTACTTTAGAAAGAGTTTCACTGTGTAACAGCTATAACTGTTCTGGAACAACTACCTCTGTTGACCAGATTGGCCTTGAACTCACAGAGATCTGCCTACCTCTGCCTCTCCAGTGCAGGGATTAAAGGTGTGCACCACCACTACCCATTGTACCCACGCACTTTTAAAAGACGATGTCTGCACTTCTGTGAGTATATCACAAATTAAATCCCTGATTTCCTACAAATGGCCATTAAGTTTTATCTGTGTTGTTTAAGAGTTGCTTTTGCTTTCAGGAAACAAAGGCCACAGAACCCTATGGGTCATTGTACTAGAGTGTGTTTCTTCTTTTCTTCCTTGTCTGTGTTGTCTCAGAGAGCAGTTGCTTTGGTTCCATGGCACCATGTAGAGAAACACCCTGCACATGTGTGAATAACTTCATTGGGTACTCAGGAAGAATCTTGGTTTGGGTTTTGATTCACTGATAAATACTGCCATGCCTAAAGGAATGGTAGCAACTCACTGAATTAGCTCAGATTCAGTGCTGTGCATCAGGTGAAGATGTTGCTGCAGCTCTCTGTGTTAAAGGGAGCAAGAAGGCTTTTGGCACTGCCCGCCAGAGAATCCATCAATCTAGGGGCATAATGGGTATAATGGCTGCATAGTAGTAACTTGGCGTGACGATAATACCAATAGCATCATAAAGCTAAATAGGATGCCGAGTTACAAAGGTGAGCAGGCTTTGGGAGCAGGTTTTCCCCAGAACCTGGTGATTTATAGAAAAACCCATTAAAATATCCACACAATGAACTTCTCTAGATGGACATATTCTTGGCAAAAAAATCTAAAAGGTCAGTAGCATGCCTGTTAAGAAAAGTCATTTGTGCCAACAATTTTCTTCTACTGTTGATGAGGGGGAAGACTAACATAACTGGATTAAATGGCTTTTGCTGCTTGACCTCCCCGAAGAGGAAGAAAAGAAACCCAAGTGCTCTAAATGCCCAATTATAAAGTGCTTTAAGAATGAAACACCATTCCTCAGCTCCAGAGACTGTATTCCCATTAAGAGATGAGACAAATAATTTCTATATTAAGGGTACTTTTAAAATGATTTTCTGTCTGCTTTAAAGATGCTGTGTTTCCTTATCTATAGCTAAGAATCCACAAAAGGCTACGAAAATTCCATCTTCAATTGTTCATTCAGACTAGAATTCAAGGACTTTATCTCTTTCTTTAAGAAAAAAAATAATGGGGATAAGAGGAAGAACCTTGATTTTACTTTAAGCCTATATATATTCTGTTCGCATTGCATGGTAGGAAAAGAAAATTGAAGCAGAAATGCAGGACAGAAGGGGGAAACATATAAGGGACAAATGACACCACCCTGGTCCAGAAAAGAAAACAGATGTTGCAAAAGATGGCTCTAAAGTAGCTGGGCTTGGGGATAGTATAGATCAAGCAAATGCCGCCCCAGTTTCAGGAGCAGATGGCCAAGCATGTAGATAGGTTTCTAACAGGGTGCTCCTGGGCATGTACCCACATTCCCCGTGTACCTGGGATCACAGATGGCAGTACCAGGTGGCAAATGCAAAAAGATGAACTTTGTGTGTTTTACTTGCTCTCATCAATTATAAAGACCAAAGTCCATCTTATACGTATAAAGTTAGTTCTCAATAGTGGCATGGTTAGTTTTCCACTGACTTCTGATGTGTTTGTTTACCTATGGTGAAAGACTCTTTTTTTTTAAAAAAAAGGATTTTAGAAGTTATGATTTGTTTTTACGTTGCTTGCATAGATTGCATAGATTATACATGGTGCAGAATGAAATTATTTTAGCCTGAGCACCTAAGGGAATCCAAATTAATTCTCAGAGGAGTAAATAAAGAAATTCTTATTTTACTCTTAAATGCTCTTTATAAAATAAAAAAGAAACATGGTGGGCTAAAATTCAAAATTTGTTGTAAATGTGGAGAAAAATATCTTAAAGTTATAATTTTCAGATATTTATTTAGTAATCTTACTATTTATTTTCCTAGGTGTCGCTAAGTAAAAGTGTTTGTCTGTACCTTTAATCTGATGTAAAGGCTCGACTTTATTGTCCTTTAGCTGTCTGTGTGTTAGTTTGCTCATAAAGACATGAACACAGATGCTCTCACAAGCTACAGTGTAATTTTATTTTACTTATCCTTTGAAGCCTGCTTTTGAAAGCTCGCAAATAGTTTGCATTTTGACCAAGAGTTAAGAGATAGGCTAAGCAAAAACCTTGATGTTAAAAAGCACAACAAGGAGAAATTACATCAGTAAAATAAAGTTTGTATAAAATAATGAGGTTAGAAGGGATAGGAAGAAAGTTCTGCGGGTGGAGCATTTGCTATGCCCGTGTGAGGACCTGCGTTTCCTTCCAGGAACCCACGGAAAAACTGGGTTGGGTGGCACATGCATTTGTGATCCCAGCACTGGGCAAATGGAGAGAGAAAGATTAGTGGAGTTTGTTAATCATTTAGCCTAGCCTAAAAATAGCAAGTGCAGCCTTCCAGCACAAGTCCTTGTCCCAAAAAATAAGGTGGACAGATTCTGAGGGCCAAAATCTGAGAATGGTGGCCTCTATCCAGGTGCAATGTACACACACAGGCACCACCCCCCCACACAAACACATGAGCGTGCACACATCTACTCGTTACATGTGAAAAAACACATGCAAACACACGATGAGGAGCTGACAACTGAAGCTAAATTATCTGATGTTTTTTGATTAACAACCAATTTTCAACTGTACCACATCCTTGCTTTTCTGTAGGTCAGAATCTGTTTGTCGTCCTAACATGCATGAGGACAATAATTTATTTTTAAACTGGGTAAGAGCATTCTAAAGCAGCAGTTCTATACTGTCACCGCAAACTGCGCTACCTATGCACCATGAAACCTTTTGTTGTGTACCTGTATACAGGACATCTTGGCTCAAAGAACGTGATTTTGCTCTTTCGATCACTTTTTGAATGAATTTTTATTTGGCATAGATGAGAATTCTAATAAACAGGATCAACTCCTACAACAAAAAACTAGGCAGCCCAAAATAGTACCAACGTTGAAAAATCCCCATTTTGATCCCCATTTACAGCTGTGAATGCGCAAGGCAAATACTGACTGATGATTTAAGTTGTAAGTGATTACACTATTCTACAATGACACATATACTTTAAACGAAATCACCTTTTAAAATTTTTCCAAATCCCTCTTCATTTTTTTTTTGTGCAGTGTTTAAATTAGTTTTCAAAATCTGCTTTGGAATGTACTCTTATTCTGGTCAGGTGGGTCTCATTATTCTCTTGTAAATATGTTATCTCTTTAACCCGCTGGCATTGTTTTACTTTTTTAGACTGCAAGGATTATTTTTCTCTTATATTCTTCATTCTGATACAATATTTCCTATCCTCTGAAAGGTAATTAAAATGCTTTAAAAGTCTAAACTTCGTGCGGTTATTGTTGTGGCCATGTAATTAGAACATAGTGTGGACCTTTCGTTGTTGACCTGATGCCTCCATGTCTAGACTACCTGCTTTTGTGGGTAGAGACCAGCCATAATTCCTAATCTATATGCTTATCTTTCAAAAGCCCATGAATGCAGTAAGTAGTCATGAGACATCATCATTCATTCAGCTCTTCCCCAAGATGCTTAGACATTAGACAATGAAGAGGGATAGACAGTCAGGAGAAACATATACCTAAGAAGACAGGACCTGAAGAAAGTTAAAAGATTTTTAATTAAAAAAACAAAAAACAAAAAACTTTTTACTTTTCAAATTTATTTATGTGTTGCATGTGTTTTGTCTGCTTGTATGTGTGCATCATGAGTGTGCCTGATGCCTGAAGAGGTCACTGGGTACCCTCGAATTAGAACTCTGGAAGGTCATGACCAACCACGTGGGTGCTGGAAACTGAACACACATTCTCCACAGGAGCAGCAAGTGCTCTCAGCCTTTGAGCCATTTCTCTGCACCCCAGTTAAGTGTTTCAGCAGTCTTCCCTGGTGTGCCGTCTACATGTCTTACTGAACACAGTTAGCTTCTATTTTAGCCCGTCAATCTCTACGAGTGCTCTAAGAAATTCTACTTGAACAGGAAACTCTCATTTTTGGGTTCTCTACCTGTCCAGGCCTCGCTGCCTTTCCTGGGTCACCCGCTTATTAACTGTGACATAGGGGAGTTTCCTCGTTCTGTAGCATTTCATCCGTTACCTGGGAATACTAACAGTACTGACTGCAGATGGCCATTACTATGAAGAAATGAGATAATCGATGTGGTGGTCTTAATGTAAGGCCTGGCAAAAGAGAGAGGACTCGACTGATGTCGGAGAGGCTTGTTACTAAAAGCGTATTCTAATCCTGTGATCCCCCACAGATCGGATCTGTTAACATGACCTTAGATCTGTGGTCTTCAAATCATCTTAGCATTTCAAACACATACTGTAATGTTCCTTAATGAAATTATTTTATTCCCAAATTATCCAGGAAGTACCGTTTTTACAGTCTGCTGTTTTCATGTTAGGCAGGTTGGCTCCACTTTCAAATATTTTTCTTTCTTAATACATGGGACCTCAGAATAAAGAGTAAAAATGTTCTTCCCCTTACATTCTATAAATCTGCATTTGTGTGTTCATAAACACTGGGTTCATGGTGAAATAAATTAGCGCTGTAAAGTACACACATGTCAACAATTACTGAGTGCAGTAATTTAAGGCCCAGACCACTAACCTTTCCTTTGGCCAATACGTTACTCTTACACAAGAAATGTGATTTAAGGGGCAAAAAGGGCAGACTTCTAAATGTCGTACCAACTCGGTCTTTCATATTCCGAAGTGCTGTGACTTAGTGTTAGTTCCTACATTTATGGGATAGCCTTTTAGCCCCCTCCTACATGCATTTATTAATGCCATCATTTTTTTCTGGATTAATTCTGATTTTTAAATAATTATGCTTGTTGAAAGCTTAGCAGAAGTGTGATTGAATGCCAGGTAATAAAAAAATGTGTAGATTTTAGTTTATCAAAACTTGCAAGGGGTATTAGTGAGAAAAATTCACCTACACAACAAACGGTGTGAGGTTTTAGGCTTTACCTCTTGATTTAGAACGTCAATTAATTCAGAACTCACTTTTTGGTTTTTAAATGTGAAACTTAAATTCACAATACTGATGTCCAGTGGTGTGACCTGAAGCTTATCAACGTGAATGAGTACCCTGCTTCTTAATGTTTGACTTTAACTATTTTATTCTTAATTTGTGGAAACTCTCTCAAACCTATGACTGCAAGTAAAAGCCGTTAAGCACTGGGAACAAAGAGCACATGCATTTTACATATTATGAAAGGGAAGAGAGTCCAGGCTGACTACGGTCTAGGCTACCAGGTATGTGCTATCCAGCATCCAAGAGAATGGGCTCTTTATCGGCATTCTTCTCCTTTGCACAAAGTAAACAAGCAAATACATATAGAAAACAACAGCAGTAGGAACTCAGGAAGTAGAATGGCTAGGAGCATGTGGAATCTGTTTAGCTGTTTAGTTCTTTACTCCCCGGGAAATTAGAGAGCCTAGTTTAATACTCAAAACAGACCAGCAAATATATATTCATTCATGTCTGCTCTTAATAAATATAAGCAATGGCTTCTTTATTTGTGCACTTTCCCTGCCTCTAGTCTATGTAATATATTTCTCCTAGGTTCTTTCCCCTGGAAATGTTAGTTTAATTTCCTTCTTTGTTCTGCTTCTGAGCATTCAGGGTTTTTTTTTCATGGCTTATTGACTTGTATATGCTTAAATAAGTTGCTTTTCCTGATGTTCAGTGCCCTTATTAACAAAACTTTATTAAAGGGGTTTAATGAGATAATGTGTGAGACCATAGTAGGAACTAAGCAAATGTGAGCCTAATATCAATCTGTAATATTTTGGTCTAGAAGCATGTTATCCTGAATCATCAGAAATTCTATTAGGCAGAAATCCAATAGGATTTGAATAAAATGTATTGTGTTTATTATAATGGTTTTTTGCGGATCTCTTTTTCTTCAGATTCCCCAATCCCCGTGGTCTTAGTATTATTGGCAGACTGCTGGAGCAAAGTTTCAAAGGTTGTCACTCTCACCGCCTGGCTTGAACTCACTTAGGAAACAAGGAGAAACTCCTCAATTTCACTCAAAATCCTACCGAGCATAATTCAACCTTCCCATCCCCTGACCTCTACAGCCACCTAGGGCCTGGATAAATTGAACCTTGCTTCCAAATGGTACGTATTTTATTACCTTAATTTAGGTCCTTCCCACTATGCTATATAAAGTTGTTGAAGTTCTACTGAAAAAAATTTATAGAACAAATTTATGAGTTTAATAAAATTAAAATTTTAACTATTTCTAATATCACTAAAATTTATAATAAATTAGTTTAGATAAAATAAAAGTCAATTTAATATAAATATTCAATTTTTTATTTTGCATGGATGAAAGTATGTGTGTTTGCACATATGTGTACTACTACATGCACATATATGTGCATATGTGTGTGGAAAGCAAAGGACTCGAAGTACATATACTCCTCCCATGCCATCCATCTTGTGTTATAGGACAGAGATTTTCACTGGCCTGGAAGTCCCTAAGTAGGCTAGGCTGGTTTGCCAGACAACACGAGGCTACCTCTCTGTCTTCCCAGAACATTCCATCCTGTTGGCTATTTTTTTCTCCTACTATAAGTTCTGGGGTATTATACTCAAGTACTTATTTTTGAAAGGCAGAAACTTTATAAATGTAGTCATACACCCCAACCATGGAGTTTGCTTTTAGATTGATCAAATTATTTGTGTGTGTGTGTGTGTGTGTGTGTGTGTGTGTGTGAGAGAGAGAGAGAGAGAGAGAGAGAGAGAGAGAGAGAGAGAGAGAGAGAGAGAGAGAGAAAGAGAGAGAGAGAGAGAGAGTTAGAGAAAGAGAGGGGGGGTTGGTTTTTGATTTTTGGAGATATGGTTTCTCTGTGTAACAGTCCTGGCTGTCCTGGGTTTGGCTCTGTAGATCAGGCTGAAGTCAAACTCTAAAGATCTGCCTGTCTCTGCCTCCACATTTCTAGGATTAAAGGCATGCACCACTACCTCCCGCCAAAACTGTAACTTTCAGTCAGTTGAAGCTGTATGGAAAGGTTATGTCAAGTTGCCAATGAGTCACTTTATACTTGTGCAGAATTGCTTCATAGTCCTCTTCCTGTCGTTGTATAGGGCTTTTCACTTAGATATTAGAGTATATATAATAAAGGCACATTCACAGACATACACATGCGCACTTAACTTTTAAGCAAACTAATAATTTTAGGTGCTGAAATGAACTACATAAATAAAAGTTAACAATATTTTTTATAAAAAAAAATACAAAATGAGATGGAAGACATATTGGTAGCTCCACAGAGTGCTCTGACATGGCTTGTCCATAGTGAACAAATATTGCAAATTGAGTTTAAACTGAAAACATATTGCTCAGATAACTCACAGACAGGATTTCTGGAATGTCCTAGGAGCCTTGCTTGCACACAGCAGTGAGATCATATTTATTAATGATTGCTTGGATAGAGTCAGTTGAGGACTCTGTTACAAAGTCTGCTCTGCTTTGGGGTGACTCGGCTAGAATGTTCTGTGTGCACTGGTGTGGGGACAAGTGACTGCACAAGCAATGATTTGCCATTCTGGATGGCAGCGACTTGATTATTACTCTTACTTGTAGCTCACGAGTGTCTGTAATTAGACCCAGAATTATTCTCCCCTATATTTTTTCAAGGACTGGATTATTCACTTAACTTGTACCAAGTGCTAGATAAAATGTTAAATATCAAGGATTAAAAACGAATAAAACAAAAACTTGCCCAAGGAGTTCACCGACAAGTGAAAAAAAGAAAATGCAAAGTTTAGGATTTACAAGGGGGTTGTCTGAGGAAGTAATCGATCAAAAGAGACATTTTGTTGACGTTCAGAAGACACAGGAAAGGAATTATTGCTGGAAGGAAACTTGAAGACCTTGGGGCATTGAAGCATTTCATCTAAGATCTATTGATGTTAACATTGCCTTTTTCTCTTGTAACTATTATTTCTCGTGCAGAATTTGGCCTGTTAAGTGATTATAATTTTAAGAATCTAATGTCTTGTGTTCTGCCAACAGATGAATTTAAATATTCCTATTTTCAATTCCTTGATTACTCATCTACGGAAGAGCATTGAGGTTGAATTTTGGAAGAATCATTTCCCACATTTAAGGTAGCATTTGAAATGGGTGATCTAAGATTGCTATACTTTAGGTATCAAGTTGTTTTCATATTGAAGGTTATTTTTTATCAAGTATGTCTCTAATAAAAAAAATATGTTCCAGGATGAGGAGATGGCTCAGTCATCAGGGTGCATGGTAAGCAAGTATAAGGACATTAATGCAGATTTCTAACACATGCCTAGTGGTAGATTGTGCCTGCAATCCTGACTTTAGGGAGGCAGAGACGAAAGGATGTCTGAGGCTTACTGGTGGGCGAGTCTAATTGAATTAGCTAGTTGCAGGTTCATGAGATCCCTGTATCATAGAACAAGGTGGAGAATGAATGAGGAAGGTACTTGAGTTAACTTCTGGCCATAGCATGCATATACACACACATGTATATACATCCTGGCCACACACACACACACACACGCATTCACGGTACAAAGTATTCTCACCTCAGGGAGATTTAGGACAGTCAAAAGACAGGAAAAATCAAGATGTTTTTGTTTGCATCTAATGCTTATCACCCTGCACAAATCTCAACTCCAAATGGATCAAAGCCCTCATCATAAAATCAATAGAAGAGAAAGTGGGGAATATCTGTTAATACATTGATAGAGGAGAAGACTTTCTTAACAGAATTCCACTAGCACAGGTGCAAAGATCAAGGATTAATAAATGGGACCTCATGAAACCTCAAACTTCTGCTTGGCAACAAATACCATCAGTCAAACAAAGCAGAAGCCTACAGAATGTGAAAAGATTCTTTTAACCCATTATACATCCAACAGGGGACTAAGATTCAAAATATATAAAGAACTCACAAAACTAGATATCAAGAAGCAAATATGCCAATTAAAAACGCGTTACAGATCTAAACAGAATTCTCAATAGAGGAAACTCAAACAAAGAAATGTTCAACATCCTTAGCCATCAGGAAAAATGCAAATTCAAACTCCTTTGAGATTCCATCTTACACCTGTCAGAATGGCTAAGATCAAAAATACAAGTGACACCTCATACAAGCAAGAATGTGGAGCAAAGGGAATATTCCTTCATTGCTGGTTGGAGTGCAAACTTGTGCGGTCACTGGAAATCTGTGGGGTAGTTCCTTGGGGTTATGAAAATTAACCTACTTCAAGACCCAACTATATCACTCTTGTGCATATGCCCACAAAATGCTTCACCCTACTACAGAGACACTTGCTCAATGGTATTTATTGCTGCTCTATTCAAAATAGCCAGAAATTGGAAACAATGTAGACATCCCTCAACAGAAGAATGGTTAAAAAAATATATAAAACACTTATACAGTGGAGTACTACTCAATCATTTTAAAAATGGCATATTGAAATTTAAAGGTAGATGGAAGAAACTAGGAAAAAATCATTCTGAATGAGGTGTCCCAGAAAGACAGATATAATATGTATTTCTTCTATGTAGACATTAACTATTAAATCAATATTACCAAGATATAATCCATAGAACCATAGAGGGTAGGTATAGAGTAAGGGATTATAGAGTGTAAATCTCACTAGAAAAAAAGAAATAGGATAGATAATTATGAATGATTACTGACGTGGAGTTCTCCTGTGTATGCTATGAATATGTTTTATTGCCATTGATTAACAAAAAGCTGCTTTTGGCCAATGGCTTAACAGAATATAACCAAGATGAAAATATATATATATATATATATATATATATATATATATATATATATATATAGAGAGAGAGAGAGAGAGAGAGAGAAGACGGAGTTGAAGAGAAGCCATGTACCTGCCAAAAGAGACAGACACCCAGAAACTTTACTGGTAAACCCCCAGTCTCGTTGTAAAATGTAAAATAATAGAAATCGGTTTAAGATGTATGGATTAGCTAGAAGTATGCTTAAGCTATTGACCAAACAGGATTGCAATTAATATAGTTTCTGTCTGATTACTTTGGGTCTGGGAGGCTGGGAACAAATGAGCAGTCTCTTCCTACAGGTTACAAGGATTAGGAGACTGGAATGGGACAGTCAAGTAGGGAAGGACAGGGAAGAAGGGAATACAGAGAGAGACAGCTAAAATTAGGGGAAACTTGAAGGTAATATGGAAACCTAATATAACAGAACCTCTAATACACACACAGACACACACAATGATCTAAATGAAATATCGAAATAACGGGTAGACAGAGTCCCACCTGGCCATCTCGTGTCAACCAAGAAGCTTCCTGTACCAGGATTGGGTTACATTTAATTGAGTTATTGACTATAGTGGGTTCATGGAAACCTCTAAACAACCCAGAATGTTGTCAAATGTTCCTTTCCCTAATATGACAGTAAGATCCCATGGCTGAAGACAACACCCACACAGATCACTGAGCATGAAGAAGATACGCTAGTGCCCACATAAAACCTTCATACGTAGGTTCTAGCATCTTTAGTACAGGAAGGTACATGGCATACTAAAAAAAGATAATCATAAGCACCAATCCCCCAACCATAAAATCTTTGATTTACAATGATGTTCTTCTTGCAAGATAGGGCAAAGGTGGTATAAACCTTATGTGCCAATAAGTGATTTGACTTAAGGCCCACCCTAAGAAATGGAACCCATACATGAGACTTCTTGGGTGACCAAGAAACTAAGATTAGAAGCCCAGGGACATAGGATAAAACCAACTTGGAAAATCAGTAACTATAAAATGACTCCTAGTGGCATTCTCCTGTACTCACAGATCAGTAATTTGCTCAGTCACTGTCAAAGAATGTTCCTCAAAGTGTAGGTGGTAAAAATTGCAGAAACTCACAGCCAGATGTTACGCATACATAGAAAACTCAGACCTAAATGGGATGTTATATCCAATCTCTTCCCTCAGAGCTCAGAGAGCTCCATGGAAGAAGAGAACCAGGCCCTGTAAATCAACATGAACAAAACTCGTGAGAGCTCACAGAGACTAAAGCAGCAAACACAGGGCCTAAAGGGGGCTGCATTCTATACATGTCCTCTATGGACATATTATGGCTTTCAAGTTGGGTGTTTTTATGGGACTCGTGAGTGTACAAACACATGGATCTCTGATTCTTTTGTCTTCTTTTGGGTTTCTTTGATTTTTTTTTCCTGCTGGCTTTTCTTGTCTTCTAATTTTGATGTGATAGTTTTTGCTTTATCTATTATGTTTTATTATTATCTCTTAGAAGCATGTTCTTTTCTAATAATAAATGAACGAAAATTAATATGGATGAAAGGGGAGGTATGAATGACCTGGACAGTGTAGATAGAGGGAAAACTATAATCAATATGTATTATGTGCTAAAAGAATCTATTTTCAATAAAAGTTAAAAAATAATTACCTAAACTTTTGCACCTAAAATATATTAAAAACTAGAAATAGCACAAAAGTGAGAGATTAGGTTTTTGTTTGAAACTATATAAACTCAGAGGCCTGAATCAACTAAAACGCTGATATTAACTCCCTTCATTGGAGAACATGGTGAGAGGATCAAGGTACTTCAGGAATTGTGAACTGATGATATATGAAAGATAATACAGAAGAAATTACTGACTATATTCCATAAAACAATTACTAATTCTCTCCTTAGCATAATCATGTGGTTGAGTTTATGTCTTCTCCATGTTGATGTATTCAGACACATTTTACAAATATACCTGTAAATGCTTTTCTTTTAAATATGAGGAGATGTTGCAATTATTGTTTATATTTAGGTCAACAATCCTTTGGTACACTTTGTGTGTGTGTGTGTGTGTGTGTGTGTGTGTGTGTGTGTGTGTGATTTTTGCAGAAAGAGTCATGATTTATTTTTCCTCCATTTGTTGCCAAAAGCCTCATTTATTGAGAAGTCCATCCTTCCTTGTGGAATTATAGAAGTGCCTTTGTCATATATCACCTATCCATATATGTGTCATTCTGTGTCTGTTAAAATAATCTAAAGTGATTGTGGGTTTCCTCATTTTATATGCATGCAGTTTACGTAAAAGATTTTATTACGTATGTTCCTGTCCATAATTAATATACTGGTGACTGACTGTTTCACATCATCACTTTCATACTTGCCTTAAAAATTACTTTGTCTAAAAGCAGCAAGAACAAGCAATGGAGAAAGGATAATCTCTTCAATAATTGTGACTGGGAAAATAGGATAGCCATATGTAGCTATTAGACCCCAAATCTCATTTATAAGAAAAACTGCAAAATTCAAGTTAAAATTGACAAAAGACATAAGCATAAGACCCCACACCAAGAAATTATCAGAAAGAAACCTAGAAAGAAATACTTCAGGACTTGTTTTTCGAGTATGATACTGAAATACAAGTAACAAAAGCAGAAATTAATAATGGCATGACATCACACTGAAAAGATTTTTTATAGCGGAGGAAATAATTATGAGAATGGAGAAATAACCTAAAAAACAGGAAAAGTTATTTAATAACTGTATATTCGACAATGGTCAGAATATATGAGGATATAAAATAACTTCATATTTTTCATATTTAAAAAGTGAACATATAATCCTGTAGTGACATTTAATTTGTATTTTAATAAACAAGCTTGCCTGAAGATCGGAGAGTCAAACAGCCCCACTGGTCAGCCTTACAGATCAGGAAGTGGTGACATACACCTTTAATCCCAGTAGCCTCACTACATTGCCATAAAAACCAGATGGTGCATGCCTTTAATCCCAGTGGCCCACGTCTTTAATCTCAGTCTTAGAGAGGAATATAAGATGGGAGGACATGGCTCACAGACAGTCTCATTCTGAGATTCCTGGAGGCAGGATTGCTATTTTGGACAGAGGCAGAGCTAAGAGCCAGTGGCTGACTATTTGTTTTTCTGACCTTCAGGTCAAACCCCAATTTCTTTCTTTGAGCTTTTATTCATCATGCTTCATGATCCAGTTAAAAAATGGGCAAGTGACCTTAATTTAAATTTCTCATAAGATACACAAATAGTCAATAGTATAAAAAAATCAATCACAAAAATATCAAGAAAGTTCAAGGTAAAAAAATCATGATCTTTATCTCACCCTAGTTGGAATGTCTATTATCAAACACAAAAGTAGAATGAATGCTGTTTAATATGTAGTGAAAGACAAGCTCCATTCACTGCTGATGAGGGTGCAAATCAATACAGCAAGAATGCTGGTCAGTATAAACTGGAGTGTACAATGTATTGGTGAATTGTCATGTTCTGTTGGAGCTCACTGAGATTCTGTATCTGGAAACTGGATTTGCTTTAAGTTCCTATCTAAGATAGAATCATGTTTATGTTGTACCTAAGAGTCCCCAAGTGATAAAGAGGAGAGAATAGCACAAAACCTCAAAAATAAAGACGCCGTGCCCTTCATAACATCTTCAAGGTAAATCACATCCAATGGATGCTACTCACATTCATCCAATGATATAGAAGTGTCTACAGTGGGGAACAAGAAGCCAGAAGTTTGCCCATGTGAAGCTTATCCATGTCTAAAGAACTCCAGCTGATTTCCTCAACTTTTCTCTAGTTAGTTCCTACTGGATACTAAGATTGTAAGATTTGATATGAAAGACAGACTCCATTCACTGCTGATGAGGGTGCAAATTAATACAGCTAAAATGCTGATCAGTATAAACTGAAATGTACAATGTATTGGTGAATTGTCATGTTCTGTTGGAGCTCACTGAGATTCTGATGTGTTATTTTTATCTATTTCTCTTTGATTTCTTACTTGTCAGTCTAATCTGAGTGGGAACTCTTACAGAACTCTATCAGGAACTCTGACCGTCTTAAAAAGGCTTCCCCAGTGGATATATGCTAGATTTTGAGTAACCAATTTGATGATGTTTTTAGAATCTCTATCAATCATCTGTCTACCTATTGTTAATTTTTATTTTCATTTGACATTCTATATACTTACTAAACTTATCAAAATCAAAAATATAGCTATCATAGATTACTGTCCATACCATACACAATGGGAAATTCCCTGCAAAACTAAAAATTGATCTTATACACAATTTCATCACTAGGAATATGTATCAGAATATGTGTGCTGAAAATAAAGCTGCACTTGTGTGTTTACTGCAACACTAGTCCAAGAAAAGCAAAAATATGCAATCAACATGAAAAAAAATAATATACATACATTGTGGAAACATGCTTGACTATGAAGTGAAGAAATTTAGTAATTTGAAGCCACATCCATAGTACTAAAGACTATTGTGTTAAGCACAATAAATAAGAAAAATAACAAGGTGTGGAACATATACACATTAGAGTTTTACTCAGCGGTAAAAAATAATGACATCTTGAATTTTGCATGCAAATGGATGGACATAGAAAACGCTTTACTGAGTGAGGTAAGCCAGACCCAAAAAGAGGAACACGGTATGTATTCACTCATAAGTGGATTCTAACCATAATTTAAGGTCTTTGAGCCTATTATTCGTGATCCTAGAGAAGCTAAATAAGAAGACGAACCTGATGAAGATTATTTAGCTATCCGCCAGGAGGTAGGAAATAGTCAAGAGTCCCAGGTAACCTTGGGTGCATGGGGGGTGGGGGGGTGGGAGGGTTGTTGGAAGGGGAGAGGGTTAGAGAGAAGGGAGTAGGGGAGGAATGGAGAAAGCTCGGTTGACCGAGATGGGGGGAAGGGAGGAAGGATGAATGTGGGATCAGGGAAGAATATATTTCAACTAAGGGAGTCATTTTAGAGTTTACAGGAAACTTGATTATATATGGGATCCCAGGTCCAAGGAGAGATCCCCAGATTGTTCTCTGGACAGAGGAGGGGGTGCCTGAACCGGCCTTGGCCCGTGACCATACTGATGAATATTTTGCTTATCACCATAGATCCTTCATCTGGCGTTGGATGGCGATACAGATGGAGGCCCGCGTTGGAGCACCGAACTGAGCCCCCCAAGATCCAAATGAGGAGCAGAAGGAGGAAGAAAATGATGAAGGACTGCGAGGGATACTATCACCCACTGATACAAGGGGTCGGATCTAATGAGAGTTTACCAAGGCCAGATGGACCGTGACTGAACGAGCATGTGATCCAACCAGATTCTCTGAATGTGGCCGGATTTTCTGAATGTGGCTGGCCTGCAGTCTTTCTGAGAAGCCATTGACAATGACACTGGGACTGGTTTCTTCTGCATATACTGGATTTTTGGGATCCAGTCTGTTTGGATGCTCACCTTCCTGGACCTGGAGGGAGGAGGGAGGAGCTTGGACTTCCCACAGGGCAGGAGACCCTGACTGCCCTTGGGGACAAAGAGGGAGGAGGAGAGGGAGGGGGGGAGTGGGAGGGCGTTGGGAAGAGGGGCGTAAATGGAAACTTTTTATAATTTAATAAAATTACTTTCAAAAAAAAAAGAAAAAAGAAAAATAACAATTAATACTGGGCATCTTTATTCTTATCTCAAAGCAAAAAGGTTGAAATAGAAAGAATGATAGTGTTTATCTGCGACTGGGAAGGAGTTGGTAGGGTGGATAGAGAGAGGGAAAAGTAAAGATGCAATTGGATAGAAGAATCATCTGCTCTCTTCTGGGGCAACAGTAACATAATTGAGGTTGACAAATATTGTATATTTCAAGGCAGCCAGCAGAGAGAATTTTTAATGTTTTTAACAAAAATCAATAATCAATATTTCAAATGAAATTTTCATAATAAATTGTATAGTATGTGTATTGAAATGTCTGTCTAGAGCACATGAACATGGAAGGTCATGGTGAGAGGTGTATGGAGGTCGTAGGAAATTGATATGACCAAGATACATTATGTATATGTATAAAATTTTCAAAGCCCAAATAAAAATATTACTTAAAATGTTAAAAATTATTTAATAAAAAATTAAAGAACTCCTTTGCTATTAAAATAGCTTCAGAAGTTTCCTTCTCATATTTACACACTTTATCTTGCTTTTGACACATTCCAGGCAATGCAACTCCCAGAACATTCCACTTCTAGGCTGTGAATCTTAGTCTACCATATATTTCAATTTAATAAAAATAATTATTAATATTTTATACTTTGAATAATAAATTTATGTTTGTTATGAATTTGGCCAATATTTCTTAGTTTATGTTCTGGATATCTATCCCTATCTCTGAACATTTCTTTCAAAAACACCCTGTTCTATTGCTTTCCAATACTCAGGTTTCCTGGAAAACCCCATTGTCAACACAACAGACCTTTGAAAAGCAAGTTCCTTTATTTTCTATTGTGATTTCTCTGCAACTTTGGTTTACGGCAGTTTGGGTTATGTCCGTAAATGTGGTATTCTATGTGTATTTCTTAGGTGGGGATTATAAAGTTATAAATATATACTTTTTAAAATTAAGTTACCTCAGAAAGTTCTGCTCTATTCCTTTCCTTTACTTGCTATCACTCTTATTATATTGTCAAAGGAAATTCCCAAATGACCTCAAATATCTCCTTTCCTTTTTCTACATTTTCTCAATAGTTTTGCTTTCTGGTTTGATCTCATGTACTCCTTTGAAAGTTGTTTCTCTCTACTTAGACTTTGTTCTATTCATTTAATTCTGTTGCATCATTTGTGAATTCTAAACTTTATATATTTTTAACCTAATGCAATTTGAATAAATGAAAAGTTTTAATAAAAAAATAGAATTTGATCTTATTGTTGTATATATTCATGACCAGTACAATAATTAACTTTCCATGTTGGTATCTAACTATTTATTTTAGTTTTGTTTTTGTTTTTCAAGACAGGGTTCCTCTGTATAATATCCCAGTTGTCCGGGAACTCACTCTGTAGACCAGGTTGGCCTAAAACTTGCAGAATTCTGCTGGGTGGTGGTGGCACACGCCTTTAATCCCAGCACTCGGGAGGCAGAGGCAGTTGGATCTCTGTGAGTTTGAGGCCAGTTCTTGGTCTACAAGAGCTAGTTCCAGGACAGGCTTCAAGGCTACAGAGAAACCCTGTCCCGGGGGAAAAAAATAGATTTAAAAAAAAAAAAACTCACAGGGTTCTGCTGGCCTCTGTGTCATGAATGCTGAGATGATTAAAGGATCCACTTTATTGGCACCTAATTTCAATGTAGTAATTATTATTCTATTATTAATTTTAAATTGACATTTGCTAAATTTAAATATCTGAGCTGTTCTCTTGTTAATGGCCTTTTCATTGAGTTTTGAGTCATGTCATGGCAGTCCCACAGTGGGCATGTTTATACATGACTTATGCTCACATAGGATCACACAGAACGGACATAAGTACAGAACTCGTGGCTAAATGTGCCATGTGTGTTATTGTTTTGATGGAAGCTACCAAATTATTTTTCAATTATGCTAATTTTATTCCCACCAAACATGGTGTTTTTCATGGCCTCAGTAATATTCATTGCTGACAGAGTTAAGGTTGCTATCTTCATGTAAATTTTGTCAAGGCTTACGAAAGTCCTATTCTGTTCTTAATACTTGTTACGCTACTAAAGATTGTGATTCTGCTGTAAATTTGTGCAGATGAGTGTGAGACTAGGCAACAATTACTTAAATCTAGTTTTATGTTGTTAAATTGTAGTATATGTAGGTTTTATTAAATTAAATTAAATCCTTTTGCTTTTGCTTTTAAATTAGATTTCAATGTTTTACCAAAATAAATGAATGACCCAAAAAATGGTTTATTGGAGGGTGAGGTTGCACCAAAGTCATAGAAATACTGTTTGATGTTGTTGTGAAAATAGGAACAGATACCAAGCCATGAAGTAAATATAGAATATTCCCTGCACTGTGATAGAATGAGGAAACTCAAGATATATACATTTATACAAATAAACAATGACAAAAAAGGAGAAAATACATTGGAATCATGATCCTCTGGTGTGGGATTTTGTCAGGTTCCAAGTCAGTTTTTACTTTCCTTGCTTGCCTTGTCTGAGGATAATGAGGCAATGATGTCTTTAAAAAGTTGCACAAATGGGTATATTGTCAAGAATTTGAGTGCTTTGTAATATTCCTTGTTCTGGACTCTGGAGGCAGATTTTTTGTCAGGACCATTGGCTCTCTAGTAATGGCATGGAGACGTATTCTTAATTATGGAAGATCAGCAGATTGCATAGGCTTATTTCTGACTAACTCTAATATCTTAAATCAACCCATTTCTATTGATTTGCTTCCTGCCTCATGGCTCTATTACCTCATCGCCGTTGTGCCCTTCCTGTTTGCTCTGCATCTCTTGGCATTCCTTTTTCTTCCCAATATCCTCTCTGCCCCGACAATCCTGCCTAGCTATTGGCCATTCAGCTCTTTTTATTAAACCAATCACAGTGACACATCTTTGCACAGTGTAAAGAAATATTGCATGACAGGATTCATACTCCACCCTAGACCTTAAAGCCACAACGCTGTGTTAATATTTAGGGTTTGTCAGCACATTAAAGATATGATCATTTCTAAGAGTATGAAGCAAACAGAAAGCAGTAGCTTTCAGGTTAATGTTGCCTTGCTGAGTGATTTTGTGCCAAGGATTGCCTAGTCTAATCCAAACATGGCTAAATTACTTTGTTACAAGTAAAAACAAAAAAGTATATATTTAGTCTATGTACACATTTTCAAATTTACTTAAGTAGAAAGAAATAAATTTATTCTGAAACTAATTTACTCAGTATTTTACCTGAGTTTATTCACAGGTCTCTAATTGAATGTGATATGAAGGAAAGAAACAATGATTTAATCTTATTTTAAATTTAGCATTGTTTTAGGTGATTTACCTTATAGCAGATGGTCCTTGACGACCTATAATAGGTACAAAGTCACCGTCTTCTTTTCTAAGGCAGATGATGCCTAGTACTATCTAAAGATTTTTCAGGAGCATTTACTATTGTGTGTGCTGAAAACTACATCTCATTGTCTTGTTTCCAGACTTCACTAAAATTGTTCCTTAGCGCTTTCTTCAATGGTATGAGCACTGGGCAAGCAGCCAGCCATGTTAGTGCATGGAAGCCAGGTAGCTGTCAGAAGGGCTGTGGCAGCATGTCTAATTTTGCTGTATTAAACCTGTCACAAAATGTTAAGTAAGAGATTACGGGAAGTATGCATAGAACGCATGGTTTATAACTTAATAAACGTGTAGTGCTGGGAACAAGCTAAAGCCTCTCTCTTTTATCTTCTCTTCCATTTGGCTTTGCCAAGCCTTTTAAACCACTGCTAAAAGTAAGAGTGAAACTGTAGAAAATTTCATGAGTCTAAGAAAGGTCTCCCCTAAGCAGTAGTCATACCAATGGTCTACAAATACCCAAGAAGCTAATAATGTTTAAATTGGCGTATAGGAGTACAAGGATATAGGAGTTAGGAAAATAGTAAAGAATCACATTAGGGATGCAGGCAATGTGAGCTAGAAAGAAGAGTAGGAAGGTGTAAAGGGGAATAATGGAATGGTATGGGTTAAATGGGTTCAGCGATGAGAAGGAAGGGTAGAACAGAGGGTATGGGAGGAACAACTAACTCAAAGACCTTTGAAAATGCAGATAAACGCTTGTTATTGCAAATGCTTTCTAAAACACATGCATGCATACCCAAAAGGAGTTTGGATGGAGTGGAGATCGCCTACAACAGGAGTAGAGGGCCAGTGCCTCTCCCAAATATCATAGTCTCTCAAAGAAAAGGCTCAAAACCAGGTATGCATTGTTTTCTTTTGGTGTTGTTGGTCATAGACCAGCTCTGATTTTATAGGCTATTGTCATTCCTTTTGGCTCCTCCAGATCTTGATGGTAAGATCCTACTGCTGAAGACAAGATACACTTGAGTCAGAGGACATGGAGAAATCCTGTCTTCACATTTCTGTGGCAAAGTCCAAAAGGCATTCCAATATGTACTTTTATGATAGTTGTTGCTCTTGGCCTTAGAATTAGATAGTATTTGCTAACATTTCTTCCCCCTCCCCTTCTCTCTTTTCCCAATTTTTTTTATCTTTCTGTTTGAGGCAGGGTCTTATGTAGCACAGGTTGGCCTTAAACTCCTTGTGTAGATGGGGATTCTCTTGAATTTCTGATCATCCTGCTTCTGCCTCTGACATGCCATGACTATAAACCTCTGCCACCACGCCCACCTCATGTAGTGCTGAGAAGAGAACCCAAGGTTTCATGCATTTTGGGTAAGCACGCTTTTGACTGAACTATATCCCTAGTTTCTCTAGGACAAACCTTGCAACTCTGCTCTAAATTTACATTAAAACAGAGGTAAGGTTCAACTCTGAGCACCAAATTTATAATCTAGTTCACCTGTCATTGTAATTAGATATTATCATGCTCTGAAGTCCCTTCTTTAGGGATACTAATCTAGTAACCATTCTTGGGCTTATTTCACACTTATATTTTTAATGTAAATACAAAATCCAAGGCTGAAAAAAGACATCTTTTTTGAAAAGGAGCTTGGGTTGCTTATTTGCAGACTTGTGGACTTTTTTTTAAAACTTGTGCTCTGTATTTGTGTGTGTGAGTGTGTAGAGACAAGAGTGTGTGTATGTGTGTGTGTGTGTGTGTGTGTGTGTGTGTGTGTGTGTGTGTGAATTGGCATGCTCTGGCAGTGACAGGATAAAATTTATCACTAGTTATCTAGACACCATGGAACAAAAAGTCCCATTCTTATAACTGCACAATTTTCTTGGAGTGGCACTGCCGTGGAAATTGAGCCATTGAACTATTGAGAAAAGCCATTCTCTGAGCTGGAAAGCAAAGCAGATCTTGTGAAACCCATAAATTAACATTTGGAATAAGATTAATGCATCATAATCTCACTCCACTTTATACATTCAACCACGTAGCTCACGTTTCGACATAATGAAACAACAAAGACCCACAAACCCCCACTCTGTCTTAGAAACATAAGCCTATGGTGCTGTTTATTAAGAATTTCTATGTATATATGAGTGATGAGGGGTTGTAAGTTGTGCAAACGTCAACTTGCCTCTCCTAACGGGTAAGAAACAAATATGGATTTTGAATACAGTTGGATGTCTGCAAATTGTGAGCTTCTGTGCTTTGGAGATCTTAGCATTTCAAACGCTAACTCTCTGAGTTGAGATTCCACTGAATAGTCCTCTTAGGGTTCTTTTGTCAATCACATTTAATGGAGAAAAAAATCGCAATTCTACAGTGAAGGCTGCAAAGAACTGAAAGAATATGAGTTTTCAAGTACTCACAAAATATTTATTGTGATGCTTCACATCCCTCTGAGCCACATGTGGGGATATGGAAATCAAGGGTCTGTTCTTGACTCTCTTGATATATATTATGTGGATATACATTAACTTGTCTATTAATCACCTGCTATAATATAATATAATATAATATAATAATATAATGCATAATAGTAACAAAAGTTTGATGACAATAATTTGTAAGTGCTGTATCTAACAGAGACAAAATGACACTATCAGTAATTTCAATGAAGTTATAGTTTTTATGAAGATCGATGAAAACTCAGAATCTGAAAGCATATGATGTAGGAATTCCCCTCTGTATGCTGCAAATATACGATTGTTTAATAAAGAAATTATTTTGAGCCTATAGCAGAGCAGGGCAGAACAGAGCTAGATGGGGGAAACTAAACTGAATGCTGGGAGGAAGAAGGCTGAGTCAGAGAGAAGCCATGTAGTCCTGCTGGGAACAGACACCGGAACTTTACTTGGTAAATCACAGCCTTGTCATAATACACAGATTAATAGAAATGGGTTAGATTAAGATGTAAGAGCTATCACATAAGAAACTAGAGCTAATAGACCAAGCAGTGATTTAATTAATAAAGTTTCTGTGTGGTTATTTGGGTCTGAGCAGCCAGGAACAAACAAGCAGTCTCTTACAACAAATGTATCTACATTTATGATTAAAATTAAGTAAAAAACAATTGTATGAGCAGAAAAGAGAAATACCAGCACTATGTCCTTTAGAACTAAAAATGTGCATACAATTTTGGGATTTTCTGCAGTGTAATATTAGCACAATTATGAGTGATAAATTAACATAATTTTAAAAAATTGGATAGAGACAATCAGGGTAAGGAGGAATAGAAATTTGAGGATTATATTATTATTCAGAGTTAACAGAATTACAAATGATATTGATTATTAGAAATTAAACATAATAAGTCCTAAATTTTTGATGAAGGCCATTCAGGTATTAGATGAACTATAGAAATATATTTGTGTTTTGAGCTATAGATTTCTTTTAAAAAATGTACTTGTTTTTTTGCATATTTACCAGTGAAAATTATCAAATTTTTCAAACCTTTCAAGATTATCAAATTGTGCAAACCTTTTCATGCGTGACAAAACTGAACCTCTGTAAATAGTAACATCTAGCCAAGTGACACATTTATCTTTCTCTTACAAATCAAGCATGGGCCCCCTGTTTCCTTGTAATGTGGATCAGACCCTGGACCCATTACTGTCTCTGTATGAGGTTACCATTTGCTCACTGAAGACATTTTATCCAATCATGCATGTTTAATATTTCCTTTTCTCGCAGTCTCTCCTAACCTTGAGACCACGGAAGAGTCTTCATTAATATCAGCAATTTAGTTTGATTTCACAGGGGGACTCACCTGACATTTTGTTAACTATAACTCATTAGGCTAATATCATTTTGTAATAACAGGTTTTCCAAAAATAAAAAAATAAAAACCCTGGTGAAATGTGATGAATTTAAATAGGTCTGTTAAACAATGCTAACAGTGAAATTATGATGAACACATATAAAAGTTGAGAGGTTTGACAACAAATGCAAGGAGAGATTATAGGGCAATAGACACTTTTAAATTCCAAAACATCTTTACCCTCAATACGTGTAATTCTTTAATCATATATAGGCAATAACAAACAGTGTGAGGTAGGAATTACTATCCTTATTAAAAAGTGAGCTTTGACGGTTAGTAGACTGGATTCTAGTCTTGTGTTGTTTTGGAAAACCATTTTTTTTTCAGGTCAGGCTTCCATATTTGTATAGTTTTCTTTTAAAATTTTAAAGTTATTGTTACTATTTTAAATCATGTGTATATTTATATACCTATTCATGGGTTTGTGCATAGGTGCACATGAGTGTAAGTCTCCTTGGAGTTAGAAGATCCTTCAAAGCTGGCATTACAGGTAGTGAGCTACCTGGCATGGTACTAGAAATGAACACAGATCCTGTGGAGGAACAGTAAGCTGTCTTAATGAATGAAGCATCTCTCCTGTTCCTAAGGTGTTTTTTTTTTCGTTGTTTACTTTTGTTTCTATTTCAAAACATTCCATATTTCCAAAGGTCTCATCTATTTGTTAAAATAAAGAGGAAAAGGGTGTTCTTTACTAAAACATGTATGAGCTTAGAAGACTTTAAGTAATGTAAGGAATGGAAAAATGAGTGTTACAGAATCTTGGTGGGGGAGAGGGTGTCAAGAAGCTAACAACCAGCTGCAATTCACCTTTGAGGTATCCATCACTGTCTTCTGGTCCCCATGGGTAACCATATTCACATGCAGGTACCACCACATCACATAATTTTAAATGATAAAATAAATCTTTAATGATGGACTCTAAACACCTAGGAGACAGGAATTGAGAACATAATTTTCTAAGGATAACACTCATAATTTTTATTTGTCAATTAAACAAACAAAAGTTTACATTTTAAAGGAACCCTTTACATTTTAAAGGAACTCTACACTGATGTCTTATTCAAAATGAAGCATTCAATTATCCTAAAAAATAACAGTAGTGTTAGAACCACCGTAGAGTTTCCAAAGTTCTATCTCCCTTGAGTTATGTTCCCCAGCAAAGGTGAAAACTTTGGTTGTAACTGTAACATGAGGGACCGGCTTGTTGGGGTGTCTGTCCCTCCCAGTACCCCACAGTTGGCAAGCCCCAAAGAAAATCACATGGAATCTACATTAGGTTATAAACTGATTGGTCCATTAGGTAAGGCTTCTTATTAGTCCTTGTAACTTATATTAATCCACTATTGTTATCTATGTTAGCCACACGGCTCAGTAACTTTCTCAGCATGGCAGCTCACATGTTGCCTCTTCAGTGATCTGGGCAGGAATGGCAGAGGGAGCTTCCTGTTTCCCAGAATATTCCCAGTCTCTTTGCTACACCTCTACTTCCTGTCTGGCTTTCCCGCCTATACTGCCTGCCTGGCCAATCAATATTTTATTAAAATATGATTGACAGAACACAGACAATTCTCCCGCATCATGTAACTATTTACTTGAAGTTTATGAGTGACTCGTGAAATGAGCAAATGGCTGGCATAAATGGTTTTACGTGTGAGAAATTTCAGCTGATCCATGATGAGCTACTTTTAGAATATATGGTGTTATTAAGATTGCTGTGGTTAGATATATATTGAAACTATATCTTTGTTTGGAATTCCTACTCTTTAAGTGACTGATCTACATTTAAATTAAACCTGGGATATAGTTGCTGCCTCATTGAAAGATCTGTTATAACTGTGTGGGGAATGCTGATTTCTTGCTTCTCAATAAGTGTCTGAAATGATGGGGTGCATTGCAATATGTTAATGGATATATGAAAAAAAGCAGAAGATAATGTATCTTTCTGGTGGGTCATTTCTACTTATATGCTTCTGGTTTCTGTTCTCAACAAAGGTTTGTAAATAAAGGGGAAAATATTTTCCTAAAACATATGCAAATATAGTTACTACCATAACTCGTGGTTGAAGCTCTTTTTTTTTCATTTTTACATGTTCTTTATAACACTTTGTTACTTTTCTCCATCTCAATCTAATATTTTCAGTTATTAGTTGATGCCTTGTTTGTCATGGAATATCTCTAATATAGTAAAGAAGAAAAGAAGAGTTAATTAGGGTAGCACAGCAGATAACATTTTAGGTAGAGTAAGTCTCATGAAATATATCCAGAAAACATGAGTTTAACTTTCTACTTTAATAACCTAGTATCCTCAAAACTAACCAATGTATAATGCCTACTTGTAGAACAATGGTAGACCCTGATTTTTGTTGTTGTTTGGTTTTTAGTTTAGGAGTATTGTGGTTTTAGAAAAGAACATAGTGATAACCCGAAAAAATAACCCTCTAGCACAAAGCCGCTGCATTTCCTGTTTACCATCATTATTTATAATCTCTCTTAAAAAGAAAAATGGAATACAGATCTCTGTGCACAGTAATCTGTTCATGCAGTCTATATGAGGCAAAGAAACGTAATTACTCCATTTTCAGAATCAGTACATTAATAATAACCTCAGAGGGCTGTAATGAGAGTATGTTAATGAGCCACAAGTCCTGTCCTCAGAAGGATTTTAGGTGACATTAGCCTACAGCCTCACTTCTCCTGACCAAACAGGAAGGGATGAGCTACTTCTCCATTTGCTGACACACTTTTCAAATCACAGCCCCACAGCTCACCCATTTGTTTATTTAATGAAGACAGGAAAGAAATATGAGGATTTCATTGATCAGGATAGAGGTGAAAATGGAAAAAATATTTGAGAGTGTAATTAGCATCTCATTGCTACATTTCATGATCTTGAGCTAAGAAACGGGCACATTGAAATCATGTAATAGCATTATTCTTTTTCCATGTATACTTATCATTCATTCTTTCTCTGAAGTCAATAAACTTAAGATCTGATAAATTAGACATTAATGTACACATTTAAGAACTTATAAATAGGTAGCATTGAAGTTGGCACTGCATTGAGTCTGGTATCCTTCAAAGTGGCTCTAGCTGGTCATTAGTCACCCCAGGGATCATTCCATGCCGCATTCATCTTTTCGGTGCTTTCTGTCTTCACATTTCTCTGTCTGCTCTCCAGAAATCTTAAGAACTACTCAGGATAGTTCCTTTCTGAAAAGTTAGTAAAAATTCTTTTTTTATCAGGAATTTTCTGATACATGCCTATGTGAGAAACAGCCCTAGTAAGTTCTGGGAGAATGTAAGAATGGAAAAGAATGCTACTAAATGGCATTGTTTGAAAGCAGTTAAGGACTTGAGTCTTAAACTGAATCCAGAGGATTTAAAGCCCAAATAGCCATATGACTTAATGATGAAGGTTACAATTTACTGTAGGCTCACCTTTTACACAATGCTATGTGTGTGACGTTGTGTGTAGCTGTAGAGAAATTTGTTTTTCATGTCATCCTTCCATGTGCTATCATCAAATATTCAACCATAAATGGAAACCAATACAATCTCACCAATGTTTAACACCCAATTTAACTATAAGATTCCAAGTAGGTCCAGACCGATAATTATTTTTCTTTCTTCTGACTACATATACCAAGATCCTGTTTAGAGCTCTTGTTTAAGTGTTTTGGGCACTCTTGCACATTGTAAAGATTTGGCGTTAGTATGAGTTTAATCAAACACTGATTGGCCAGTAGCCGGCAGGAAGTCTAGGTGGGGCAACCAGACGAAGAAAAGTCTGGTAAGAGGAAAGGAAAAGAATCAGTCACCATCCTGAGGCAGAGGAAGCAAGATGAGAATGCCTTACTGGGAAAAGGTACCAAGCCGCGTGGCTAAAGATAGGGAAGAATTATGGGTTAATTTAAGTTGTAGCAAGTATTTAGTAATAAGCCTTAGCAATAGGTCAAACCGTTTATAATTAATGTAAGCCTCTGTGTGTTTATTTGGGACTGAATGGCTGTGGTACTGGGTGGGACAGAAATTTCACTCTGCCACGTTCTGCCTTCTAAGATCTTGCTGCTGGCTTATTGTCTTTCTACTCTACACCAGTCACTTTTTACAGGCCCTGCAGCAGTTTTGGTTTTTTTTCTTCTTCTTTCCTTCTTTCTTTCTTTTTTTCTATCAAGACCAGGTTTCTTTGTATAACAATCCTGGGTGTCCTGGAGCTTCCTTTTTAGATCAGGCTAGCATCCAACTCACTAAGATCCACCTGCCTCTGCCTTCCAGGTACTGGAATTAAAGGCATGTGCCACCACTACCCAGCTGGAGGGTTTTCATAACATGAGTTCTTTAATGGATATATCAACAAGAGGAAAGCCTGCTGTCTCCAAGAATCATTTCTCATAATTTGTCAATGAAGCAAATTCTTCCCAAAGCTGGAGCGACTTTTCTTCACATGCCCTACTTGCCAAAGAGAAGAACTTTTAGAATGGGGAATAGGTTGATGTTCCATCTTCTATTTTGTACGTAATGTGTGACCTTGGAAAAATTACGTTCCTTTGTTAGCTTTAGTTTGAACTTTTATCAGCTAAGGAGATCGGATTGGACTGCTTTTAAGGTCCTAGGTCTAAATCCCCAGATGGCTATGATGGTATAAGATGTAATCCCCCTACTCAGGAGGCTGAACCAGGCTGATGATAAATTAGAGGCCAGCCTGGGCTATATGATAAGACTCTTATAAAAGTAAGTTGATTCAATCATGAAAATATAAAGCCCTCAAAAGCTACCCTGCAATTGAAACTGCTCTCTCGGTCAACCCAGAGGCTCCAGCAGCAAGCTGTTCTTCATGCCCCTAACAAACAAACAAACAACAAACAAAAGAGCCGCTACTGTTGCTCATTTTTGAGAGTGACATAGACTGGTTTCCTATGGTTTCTGTTGTCTGCTCCTTTGGAAAATGATGAACCCAGAGAACTTTCGAGAAACAGCTGGTAGCTTGTCACCAGAACTGATGTCAGTACCTACGGACGGGGACTGCTTGCTACAGGTGGCAACACTCAACCACATCCTCACAGGAAGGGCTGAAGATTTTCTCTTTGATTTGGCTGGTAAACACTAGAAATATATATATTTGAATGGTACAAAATTATTAAGCGTTAAGACTTTTCTACATTTGTTTCTAAAAACAACTGCAAAATGACCTTTTTGAATAATTTTTTTTTTTTTTTTTGCAATTTGGGTTTTTATTTTTTTTTTATTTTTTTTATTTTTTTTTATTTTATTTTTTTTTTTAGTAAATTTTATTAAATTATAAAAGTTTCCATTTCCGCCCCCCCTCCCAACACCCTCCCACTCCCCCCCACTCCCCCCCTCCTTCCCCTCCGTCCCCCAGGGCAGTCAGGGTTTCCTGCCCTGTGGGAAGCTCCAGCTCCCTCCCCCTCCCTCCAAGTCCAGGAAGGCGAGCGTCCAAACAGACTGGATCCCCCAAATCCAGCATATGCAGAGGAAACAGGTCCCAGTGTCATAGTCAATGGCTTTTCAGAAAGACCCCGGGCCAGCCACAGTCAGAGAATCCGGCCAAATTCCGAGAATCTGGCTAGATCACGTCCTCGTTCAGTCCCAGTCCGACTGGCCCTGGTAAATTCTCATCAGATCCGTTCCCTTGTATCAGTGGGTGATAGCATCCCTCGCAGTACTGATTTCGTCTTTCATGTTCCTCCTCCTTCCGCTCCCCCTCCGGACCTCGGGGGGCTCAATCCGTTGCTCCAATGTGGGCCTCCGACTGCATAGCCGTCCTTCTCCAGACAAAGGATCTATGGTGATAAGCAAAATATACATCAGTATGGTCATGTGCCACGGCCGATTCAGGCACCCTCTCCTCTGTCCAGAGAGCAATCTGGGGGATTTCTCCTTGGACCTGGGATCCCATATATAATCAAGTCTCCTGTAAACCCTAAAATGGCTCCCTTAGTTGAAATATATTGTTCCCTGATCCCATATTCATCCTACCTCCCTCCCCCCCATCCCCGGTCACCAAGCTTTCCCCGTTCCTCCCCTACTCCCTTCTCTCTAGCCCTCTCCCCCTCCATCGACCCTCCCACCCCCCCATGCACCCGAGGTTACCTGGGACTCTTGTCTATTTCCTACCTCCTGGTGGATAGCTAAATAATCTTCATCAGGTTCATCTTCTTATTTAGCTTCTCTAGGATCACGAATAATAGGCTCAAAGACCTTTAATTATGGTTAGAATCCACTTATGAGTGAATACATACCGTGTTCCTCTTTTTGGGTCTGGCTTACCTCACTCAGTAAAGCGTTTTCTATTTCCATCCATTTGCATGCAAAATTCAAGATGTCATTGTTTTTAACCGCTGAGTAAAACTCTAATGTATATATGTTCCACACCTTTTTTAACCATTCTTCTATTGAGGGGCACCTAGGTTGTTTCCATGTTCTGGCTATTACAAATAGTGCAGCTATGAACATAGTTGAACAAATGCTTTTGTAGTATGTTAGGGAATCTTTAGGGTATATTCCCAAGAGTGGTATTGCTGGGTCCTGAGGGAGGTTGACTCCCAGTTTCCTGAGAAACCGCCACACTGATTTCCACAGTGGCTGCACGAGTTTGCATTCCCACCAACAATGGATGAGTGTTCCCCTCACCCCACATCCTCTCCAGCATAGGCTATCGTTGGTGTTTTTGACTTTAGCTATTCTGACAGGTGTAAGATGGTATCTCAAAGTGGTTTTGAGTAAAATGGGGTACTGAATAATTTTTTTTAAAAAAAAAAAAGTGTGCATAAAATGAGGGTTGGTGACACAGCTTGAGTGTCTGTGAGAGAGAATGCTTCCAGAGGGAGAGAGTATATATGGCGCAGTGGGAAAATGTCCTGTAAGGAAGACTTTGTATACGATTACATTGTAAGTGACAGGCTTTTTGTTCCATTTGCGGTTTTTATGGCTCATCTTCTGACATATCTTCATTTCCTGAGTGTGGCCAGTTGCATAAGGAGCAAGAAATAAAAGTCCCCGGGATCGTCTCAGCTGCGGGGAGGAGCAGGGCCAGCTTGCTGCTAAAAGCTGTTAATTGCAGTTTACAAAAGAGAAGTCCCTTATCTTTGAAAGTTCTTTTGCTTGACGGACTCGTTCTTCCTGGGAGGGATTAATGCTTAATTAGAAAAAGATGCTAAGCAGTCTGTGGGCTTCCTGAATGAAAACCTCACCTTAGTCTTAAAGATTCTTAACAAGGTAACATGCTAATTAATTAATGAATGATCCGTGCTCGAGAACTAGGGATGTGTGTTAAAAAAAAACAGCGCGTACCGCGATTGGCACCGCTCCCAGAAAACGGTCCACGGATGCTTTTAGGACCCAGTGCCAAGACTGTTTGTGTTGTGCTTGGTGCTTGCTTTTGTTTCCCCACCTCTGAGTGTAAACATGTTTGTCAAGGTACACTGTTAGGATAGGAAGCCTAGAGGCCAAGGGAGAAGACTAATGGTGAGGGAGTTGGGGGTGGGGAGGAGGCCAGGCAGTCGGCAACTCTCTCCCTCTTACTTTTGGAGAAAAATTGCATTTTATTGACTAATATTGGGTATAGCTGCATTTCAACCTCGGTATAGGATACAGGGAAGTGAGAGCTGCACGGACCCTTCAGCGAAGGGCACAAGACATTGCAAGCCCAACTTCACACTTTTGCCTGGCTGTCAAAGGGCTTGCTCCTTCCAACAATACCCCAATGTTTTGCTAGGCTGGCTCCAGTTCACTTTGTAAGTGAGGAGGCATGGGTGGAATGCCAGGTATGTCTACAGAGCAAAGCAGTGCAGGCAGCCCGACGCCAGGAGAGAATAGGCAGGTACCGATTGAGTTACAGGATTTCTACAAATCTAATCCCCGTGTAATGTGAGACTTAGTCCAGAGCCAGCCTCTACTAGGGCTGTGAAGTCTGAGGATATGAACAGTTTTGGAAGCAAGGGTGCCAGTTAACCCACTGAAACTCGGCTCCAGTCGACCAAAAGGAGCAGCTTCTAATCCCTGTAAAGTTGTTAAAAGGTAGGAGTGATTAGAAGTCGGTTGCTAATTATATGAAAGAAAGAGTTCTTACTGACCAGAGGTATCCAATATACTGGCAGTACACTGAGCACACAATTCAGCTACAACCACGAGGGCTATTTTAAGGCACTCTCCTTAGTACATCTGACACAGGATAGTCTATACATTACTAATGATGAGTATGTATAATTTATGGTGCATTTCTTGCATGTGACAAGCTTGTTATGAAAATTTAAAGTAACATAGTTATTTATTACTGTCTCAAAAGCATCTACTTAGGGGAAACATTTATTTTCTGGGACATCTTCATTAATTATCACAATAAGCTGAGGGTATATTTATTAAATGCAAGAAATCAAGATAGGCAACCTAAACAGGAAAAAGACCTAAGTCTCAGACTCTCGGATATCTATGACATCATACACTATTCCTGATCTCCCCCTAATAAGCATCATTGTTGGAAAGTAGGTTTAAGAAATAAAAAGTGTTTCTGCACTTACTCTAAGCAATCTCTGAGTCAAGTTGACTAGAACAGAAATGACCAGTCCCCAAGCCAGTCTATAGCTACACACTAAAAGAACCAGGAAAAAGGTCATTATTTTGCCACTACACTGTGACAAAGCTTCTGCCATAAACCCCCAATCCCATGGTAGAAAATAATGTTTTTGTCTGTTTTGCAGCATTGTGGATCAAACCCAGGCAATTATGCCTCTGGGCAAAGGTTCTGCTGCTTCCTAGCTTCTGAGCTACCAAATCACTGGGTTCCCACGGGCCCCAGGGTGCTTGTCTTTAAGTAGGGACATAAAACTGACTCTAAGTGGGGAAATAAAATCTGTATCCTAATGCTCGGGTGAGGGTTAACTACAGCACAATAACACTAGAACACGGTTCTAGGCATCCTGCAGTGGCTGATAGCAGGGTCTGCCCTGCCAGTCTCCCCGTGTTCTAAACTGAGGGCTGTCTGAGGTTCACACACTGCGTGGCAAAGTTATGCTCTGTTGTATACATTTGCTGGGACCAGAGGGAGAACCCCCCACTCCAGCTTTTGGCTGAACTGCAGAGCCCAGGCAGAATTTACTGAAGGAGGAGTTGCCCCTACATACTATTACAAGTTAGCTTTTAAGTTAATTTGTGACTTTAAAGTCAACCCAATCTTAAATTTGCTCACTCCCCTGCTCAACTTGTTCCTTTCAAGCTATTGCCAGTTTCATCCCTGCTTCACCTTTGCGGCAGATAAGACGATGGCATTAAATCTTGGAGTCCTGAGACGGCCTCTAGAAAATAGTCTGGACCCAAGAAAAGAATGTGGGAAGATAGTCTAAGCAGTTTTATTTTTTTTTCTGAAACTCAAAAACATTGATCAAAACTTATTTTATCATATCTTATTTTAATGGTGTTCCTAAACCCCAAGTTATTAGTATCTATTATGTTTGGTATTGATAAGAATATCCTCCACATGCTGAATGATATTTCTGAGTGAGCATATCCTGTGTTCATTGTTGCTTTGACTTTGGCTTTTTAACATCGCATGAAATGTCTTTGTTTTCAGACCAGGCATATATTTGAAATAGCAAATGTGTCTTTATCAGCAGATTTATTTTCATACTTTGTAGATGTCATATTTAACGTTTGTAAAGAAACTCATTTTAAGGGAGTTTTCTTTTATTATAGAAAAATTAGAATAAATGCTTACTATTAAGTTTTTAAATCAAAAACATATACAAATTTATTTATATTTTTCATGCATACACATTTTCCTCTGCATCATGTGTGATGTTGGGTGACCACAGAGGCAAGAAGAGGTTGTTGGATCCCCGGGAACTGGAGTTACACAGGGTTATTACCCATCACATAGGCGCTTAACCTCTGAGCAGTCTCTCCAACCCCTAGAATTAAAATTTAAAGAAATTCTATAAAAACTGAAAAATGAAGATTACACAGACTCTAAATCAACAGCGAAGTATGTGCTTTGCATGAGCCATGGGTCAAAACACCAGCACCAATGCAACATAAAAGTGAAGTTTCAAATACGTTTTTTATTGCTTTGTTTCAGAACAATGAGAGTGTTTTAAAATCTGATTTGATTATATTTGTTTAAAATTCAATTCAGTTTTCTAGTTTGGCAAGATGACTCAGTGAGTACAAGAATTTGTTGAACAAGCCTGGCACCTTGAGTTTAATCCTATGGGTCTCATGACTGAAGGAAAGAGCAGATTCCTCTGATCTGGCCTTTGACATTCATACCTGTGCTCTCTCTGTCTCTCTCTGTTTCTCTCTCTCTCTCTCTCTCTCTCTCTCTCTCTCTCTCTCTCTCTCACACACACACACACACACACACACACCAATAAATAAAATTGAAAATAAATAAATTTTCTGAAGAGTATCCTGTGTGTGTTACTGAGTACCGCATTTGATAGATATTAGGTTATGTTGGCTAATAATGTCAAGACTGCCAAAGCTTCTTAATCTTCTATTATAACCAGTCAAGACAGCACAGAGCTTCCTCCATCTTATTTAACTAGAATTTGATCACCTTGATGGGAAACCCCATAGAAAACTACTCAATGCTATCCTAAAATCCTGAGGTCAAGATGGCCCTTCTGTTAAACTACACACTTATGCAAGATATCTCTCCAGCTAGTTGATTGTCTTAGTTTTCTGTTAACCTGCTTCCTTATGCAATCCCCACCCCCTACCCTAGTCCTGCTTCAGTAGCAGCTCTGGCTGCCTATCTTTTAAAGAGCTAATTTATCCTGTCTTCATTATGAAATCCCCACATCAACCCTGACAAAGTTCTTTAATGTAAAATCTATTTTTTCTAAATACATCCACTCTCATTTGTTTTAGGTACATGGATGAGTAAACATTTTTTTATCCCTCTTAATGCAAATTTATGTACAATTAAGTACATAGCTGGTATGTGAGATTTAGCTGAGCTTGTTTCCAATTGTTTAAACTATTTACAGTGTGGTCATTTATTATATAACTGCTTCACAAATGTCATATTTTTGTTAGTCTTAATATATTCCATCTTTTGTTCCTTTCCCTTCATTTTATCAATTGTTTTAGTTAGTTTTGATGATTCTATCTTATTCCCTTTATTGGGTGACTAATTATAACTCTGTCACTCAGCTTTGTTAAGCTGAATATTACACATATTTAACTTATCACAGTCTGCCTTTAAGTGATTTTTAAAATACATCCCAAGTCGTGTCCTCTCATTTTTCCTTTCACAGCCATTGTGTTCTTGTGGAATTTTTGTGACAAATCAGGTATTACATTTAATTAATCATTTAATTGTCTAATCAGGTGACTTAAGCAAAAGAAAATGTGCAATATCTGCCTAATTATGATTTCTAATATTCCTTGTTCCTTTATATATATCCAGAAATTTCTTATCAAACTGCATATCAATATATCATTTAATGTTGCTTGAAAAACTTCCTTATATTTCAGAGTTTTGGTTCTTCCATCTTGTATGCTTCTATATTTTGTCTTAGTGTTTTGTGAGATATTTTTTGTTGGGTCTAGAACTGCCTGCTAATAGATTTTTCTCTAAGGACTTTAAAGATGTTATCCCACTGTCTTATTTGTTTGGTGACCAATATGAATTTTCTTCATCTTGTTTTTGTTCCTTTGTTCGTTTGTATTTTCCATGACCTCTGCTGTCTTTTATGATTCTGTCCTCTAATTGTGGAGTGCACGGCCCCAAATGGGACATATATGCCACCCACTGTTCCACATGCCTAAAGGAATGTTGTGGAAGAGGGGGTGGAAAGCATCTAGCAGCCAGAGTCTCAGGAAGACTGTTGTGAAGTGTTCTTAAGAAGACAGGATCATTATATTTACAGACTTGTAGCAGCTGTGACTGCCTGTGCAAGACCTACACAAGATCAAGCCAGTCAACAGTCCAATATAGATGGAGGGGAAAGGAATTGCAATGCTCGCATCTCTAACTGGGAGATTGTGTTAGGTGTAGGGTGCAAGGATAGAAGAACCCATTTTCTTTGGGGAAGTAGTCTATGGTAGGGTTCAGAAGCCATCTCAACACAAATGTATTCACAAACAATAGTGATTGGTCTGAGAGTGTTATGAAAGGCAGACATGAAGTTAGGAGGGGAGCTTGCTTGGTCAGGAGTGTCTAGGAGGAGCTGGAGAGAATAGGGAATTGACAGATAAAAATACATTGTATACATGTCTGAAATTCTCAAAGAATGAATTAAAAAAAGAGGCTCGTTTTAAAAAAATCAATTATTTAAAAGATGCTCAAATGTACTTTTCTTCTCATTTTCAAGATTTTGAGTTCATTGTCTTTGTTAGACTTAGATTATTTTTTCACTTTTTTTTAAGCTTTTGTTTTTCTCACCTTCTTCCTTGGAGACTCCAAGTGTGGATACACTAAATCACTTTACGTTATCCTTACACTGAAGCTTTATTTATGTTTTAAAATTATCTTCATAATGTTTCTTTATATCTTTCTTACCGCTCCTTAATTTTTTTCAAAGATACAGAACACAGTTTAAATAACGATTTTAATGTCCTTTCTGATAATTGTAGCACTGTCTCATCTCTGTGTCGGGATC